>NC_143197.1:24437500-24770000 GCF_051530095.1 Phoenix dactylifera
TGAAATTCAGATTTTTCTTCTTCCCCGACCTCTCTTTCTAACCTACCTTTCCTTTGATTTTAGGCTGATTATTTCCATCACATAAAACTTGATCATGGCTTCTAAAACATTTGATGTGCCTTCTTGATGATCTCTTAGGAACAAAGACAAAATCCAGATCCGATCTCAAAATTGGAACTAACCCTTTTTATGAAATCAAATTCCATATTAGGTCTACATTAAACATGAAACACAAAAAAGGCATTGCTTTATCAACAATCATGGTGAGAGAATGAGGGTTTATCATTTCAAACGGCTTATGTTGAGATGATTTCAAAGATAACATCATCTTCATTGCAAAATGAGTGACGTCATTCCTAAGCACAATTCTATTCACTCTTTTGTTACGCACCAACACGGTAGCATGGAATTAGAAGGGATCTTCCAGATTCTACATGGTTATGTGAATTTGCAAACTTGTTGCAACCAAAGGAATCGTCCTGATAGTACGCATAGCATTGTTCTTCCCTATCAATTCTATTCGAAAAAACTCATCCATTCCAGTACGCCGACCCGAAACCCAAGTGCACAAGAAGATGAAAAGTGGACCCGAAGAACAAATAAAACTGATATTTCTGTCCAAAGAATCCAAAAATACCTGAGAGGGAGTAATTGTACTCTGGGGAAGCAAAGAAGATGCTGTCGGCTTCGCGGATCTTGCGGCGGAAGGCCTCGACAGGAGGAGGATACTTGCCGGCAATCTCGAGGTCGGTGTTGAGAAAGGGGAGAGGCTCGATGTCGACGTGCTCGATTTGCATCCCAGGGATGGACTCGTTGCTGAGCTCAATGGCTTCACCAAAGAAGAGAAATCAGCAAAGAGAAGAGAACAGTCGGAGAGAGTGAGCGAGCGAGAGAGAGTAGCGACCGCAGCGGATGAGGCCACGGGTGCGGGAAGCTTTGCGGAGGGAGCCGCTGATTGCCGCCACCTTGATGGTGGGTTCGGCTGCCAGCGCCGCTCTTGCCATCGTTCCTTCTTTATCGACCAAATTCTTGGGTTTTTTCCACTTCTGCTGCGACGCTATTAGTCTAACATACCGCAGCGGTGCTCTCCTTTGCGCATCTTTGGGCCTGGATGGATATACTCCAGACTGACTGCAGCTGGGGCTGCCAAAGCTTCAATATCTCAGTTTCTAGAACGAAATTGCGAGCAGTCTAGATTGGCATATAGGAGGCGTTGCACAAGCTGCAAGCCCATGCTATCATGACCGAGGACGATTCGGCTACAGTTATTAGTTAGATTCAACAGTATGAAGGAAGTGGGCGACCACCACCTGCTGCTTAAAAATATTCAGACCATGATCAATGATGAGATGATACTGCAAGCAAAACACGTATATCGTGAGGCCAATAGAGCAGCAGATTGAATAACCTCATATGTTGCTAATTATTCTGAGAAGATCTTGTGGCTAGGAAAAAGGGGATTACCCGGTGTACTTGTTACCTTTTGACTTTTTTAGATGTATTCGTATTCAATTTGTATAAAACATCAGCTTCAGCAAATAATAATAATAATAATAATAATAATAATAAATAAATATACTTACTTTTCTTTTAAGAACCAGATGAAATCATGTAAAAACCAGGACGAGAATAGGATTTGGGCCAAATCACTGTGTCTGAAAACTAGGGACTCCATAAATTGAGCCAATTGTGAACATATGATGAGGTTTTGGATGCATAAACAGTATGAAGGACACCAATCAATGACCTTTTTGAGTTAATATTCAAACCAATTTACTCCATGATCCATGCTGTTCAAGAGCACTACAGCATAAGATCCTAGAATATGTGAGGACCTACGTGAACCTGTGTTCAATCCAACATAGGTTAGAAGCAATAACCACAATTGATAATCTTATAGCTAGCGTGTTTAAGATGTGCTCTTGAATTGCGCCAAATTAGGCGTATCGAATCAGGTAAAACTACATAAATCAATTTTTTAATATAAATCAAACAAATAAAAATAAATAAAATAAATCTTAATACTTTATATAATATTAAACAAAATAAAAGTCGAAGATACATAATATAAAAAACTAAATTTTTAACAATAATTTAAACATGACAAATACAAATATTATTCTTTTTTTTGGTGAAAATGACAATTCATATAACTCTAACGTGAGTATATCCTGCCAAATCAAAAAAAAGTAAGGAGTACAAAGGAGTGGGTATGCCGACTGCGGATTTCCAGAAAAACTTTCTGAAGTGCCGAGCAACGAAGGAGGCGATCCAATCTGCTGTCCTGTTTACCTTCCGGAACACATGTACTACGTAAAATGCACCCAACTCCTGCACTAGTCTACGGGTCTCACGAATAAGGGGATGCCATCACCATACCGGTCTGCTCCCCGTATTCAGTCAATCACGATGGATAAATCTTCCTCGAGGTACACCTGCTGGGCACCAAGCATCTGCCTCGCGTAAGATATACCCTCCCAAGCAGCCTGTAGCTCCGCCTCGACTACCGTGAGTCATGGCGTGCGACGCCCACCAGCTGCCACTAGCCTACCAGAATGGTCTCTGACCAGAAAACCAACACCTCCCGATGCTCCATCCACCGACATGCTACCGTCAAAGTTCACTTTGAGATGACCAAGATATGGGGGTACCCAAAAAACAAGGGCAAACTTGAGTGCTGTGACAACAGAAAGAGTACCTCAGATATCCCTAGCCATTCCAGAAGAGAACAAAACGGCAACTGAGGTGACCTCCCCCGCATGAAGCATAGCTATATCCACCACCAGCCATGGAGGCGACCTTCTACGCTCGAACAGACCGGCATTCCGGTCTAACCATATATAATAAGCCAAGTATGCCCTCTCGATCCCTGCCTCAATAGAACTGGGCTCTGCATAAAGGCCCTCAGAAGGTGGACCAGATCTTGAGCTGATACCACTGAAGGGGGAAGAGGGACTGGTGACCTACTCCACATCTTCCTGGCCCTAGAGCACTGGAGAAGAACATGCCCAATGGTCTCCTCGAAATCCCTACACTCCACACAGCTCTGAGGAATTCTCATCCCTCGTCGGACTAGCAAGCTTCTGGTCGGTAAGCAACCCTAAGCCATCTTCCAAACGAAGAGCGGCACATGCAGGTGAATCTGCATCCTCCAAATCCAACCTCCCTCAATCTACCGAGCTGGCTTCCTCCGGATGAGATCAAGTAGGTCCCTGGCTTGCACCCGCGACCGACCAGTCAGCACCCATACCAGCTTGTCAGGCCCCTCCTTGAAAGGAACCGGTAGAGCCAGGACCATCTCTGCTAGTTGCTCCCTAAAAGCCTCCCGAATCAACCCCTCCCTCCACTGGCCCCCAACTGGATCCAGCAAATTGCTATAACCCTTTATCCGGCCAGCCTCGCCAAGTCCACCAAGGTCGGCATACGACCGATCGGTTGCGGGGTCACCCAACTATCCTCCAGAACATTGATGGATCAACCGTCCTTAATAGCCTATATGATCTTCGGAAGCACCAGCGTGGCTCTAGCACACATGTCCTTCCAAACTGGTGAATGGTGTCGACCAGCTCGCACACCAAGCATCAAAGCACCATATTTGACCCTCATCAGTGAAGACCACATACTGTCGGGCTCGAGCACAAATCTAGCTGCGTGTCGTGCCACCAAAGCCTCCCGTCTCGCCACCAAAGACTGCACCCCCAAGCCACCAAACTTGGTTGGCTGGCACACCATCTCCCATGCCATCAGGTGGATACCGCCTTTTCCACGACACCTCCCCCAAATAAAGTTCTAAAAGAGCTGCTCGAGAGTCCTCAATGGAGCCACTGGAATGAAGAAATTGGGCAGTAAATAGGTGGGGAGCAAAGTAAGAACTGACCGAACCAGAGTGATCCTACCCATCATCGATGGTGTATGCATCTGTCATCCCTCTAACCTGTGTCTGATGCTAAGCTCAAGGGACGAGCAATCCCTGCTACGCAACCGCCGCGCCCGGAGAGCGGGATCCCCAGGTACTAAGAAGTCAAATATCTCTTACTAAATCAACTAAAAAAATGAGCAACTAAGTATCATGGCATGTAGACTTTCACATGTTCAATCTTTCTCACGAGTGAAACGATTAGGGCAAAAGATAGAGAGAAAATTTGTGAATAGTTATATATATCCGATTCGAGTTCATAGCGAATTTTTACCATTACCATCGGGTAAAATATGTCCCATTAAAATCAGGTCAGGTCGGGTACCTATTGGGCCAGAGTACATTGCAACGCCCATACGAGCGAACACTCATTCAGGTTGTGCTACAGTAGCACGGACAAGGAGAAGTGTCAACCTACACATATATACATACTAAATGTATGTGCTCATGGTACAATTCATATTTTCTCTTAACAATCCAACTTAAAAAGTTTATCATATGGGTGGATTGAAAGGGTGGACGTTGCACTCATGCCATGTGTAGGTGGCACATGTTTCACTAGTGCCATGTTACACCATCAGAAACTGTAAATGAGCAAAAGATGTTTATGCAGCGCATATGAAAAAACTTATGCAGACCTCAAAAAACAGGATGATCCTAAGCAAACTCACTGCATATAGCGGCTTTTCGCTACACTCAGCATGCATGTAAAGCAAACATCAAACAATAAGACAAAGTAATCTTTTCCTAAGAGATAGAAAGGTGATTCACGTTAAACATCATTTTTATTGGCACTCAACAGCAAGTATAATTTTTCTAGAACACTACTCATAGAAAATTCCTGCAGTGGAAATATTCAACAGAGTTTTATTGAATTTGCAGCTCTGCCCACATACAAATTACTGAAGTAGTCAGCTTTAAGTGGAAAAAGAATCTTTTGTAAATTTGTTTTTGACTATCAAAATCTGTCATGCACCCCAGTTGCAGACTAGAATTACCAAAGGAGGGCACAAAGCATGTTAGATAGGCTGTTTTGTCAGAAGATGTACAGTCTGCTCTTTCTAATGCAATTAGGTTCTATACAAATCATCAACCAACTATTCCATTTGGAAAAGCAAACCACGGCATGGCCTGTATTGGACAAAAATCAGATAGAATGCTCATCATAGAAAAAGTTACATTAAGGCATTGCCGTGTATATATATATATATATATATATATATATATATATATATATATAAGAATTAGAAATTGCAACATTTCCTTTTGAAATGATACCAGCAATATCGAAGTCTTTGATGTCCAAGCAAAGAATGTACATCAATCACCAACTTTCTTTTCATCCTGTGGTGTCAGAGACAAAGAATAAATTGTAGAATAGAAAACCTTGGAACAAAAACATGGAAAAAAAACCCAATTCACTTCAAGAATGACATTGCAAGATAATACATGACTGGCAAGTATGCGAGAGATTGAGAATAGAACAGTCAGCAACGATTAGTTATGGTAGTTCTGTGTACCAAATCTATAGCTTATGCCATAGAGTCCAAAAGTATAGTTCAAATACCAATCTGAATTATTCCATGAGAGATTTTCTGAAAAATCAATGAAAAAGTACAAGAGACAACTTACAAACATGTAATGATAGTTTCCTCAATGACATTTATTTAACTAAGATGATGCTAACAGTAAGCACAAAAAAAAAGCCCACATAAAATATAACAGAGAAGACTAATTTAGAATATTGTGGTGTCCAACAAAGTTCCAACTTAGGAACTGCGACTGAGCCTGTGTGTAAAAGCCTGTAATGACAAGAGGACACGTTTTAGCCGTTCCTTTGTTTCAGGATCTATCAAATTCCCATCACCGTCGAACTTCACTGGAGGCCGATAACCTTGAATGAATAATTCAGGCTTGTTGATGAAATGAAGATCAATAAAGACTCCAACTTGACGCAGATGGTACTGTGAGTGTATTCCTCCAGAGCCTCCTGCAGCGCTTACTATAGCGGCAGTCTTGTCCCCCCAAACATTTGGAGGTCTAGATCCCCAGTCAATAGCATTCTTCAGAGGAGCTGCAAATTAACAAGAATGGAATTACTTTAACAGCATTCCCATGCTTATAGGGATGGATTACAGTAAAGTTCTGTATTTGCTTATTGTCCAGGTCCACAAATGTTAACATACCTGCTACTTTGTAGAAGGAAAAACATGAATATTAGGAGTTCTATGTAAAAGCATGATCTATATTTGATATTATTCTTAGACATTTCAAAAAAGATTGATTAAATAAGATTTATAACTAGAAATAGCTAGCCGTAATGGCTCTGTTCACAAAATATTAAAGATACACCAGAAAATTGAGCAGAACTGAGTTGTCCTTTTATCTAGTAAATGTTCTGAGCTCTTTTGGAATAGGAGAGGCATCAATTGGAAAGGTTTGAATGTTTATCTAATACTTAAAAAATTGTTCTTCATAGATTGTACGGTTAACAGATCATGCCATGTTTACTTCCAGTTCTGATATCTCCATGCTAGGTTTCATTGACAATGCTCTCAAATACAATTTCTCCCAAGAGAAGTGAATATCAAGAATATATTGTTCTCTG
This sequence comes from Phoenix dactylifera, assembly GCF_051530095.1. Lineage (NCBI taxonomy): Eukaryota > Viridiplantae > Streptophyta > Magnoliopsida > Arecales > Arecaceae > Phoenix > Phoenix dactylifera. The sequence continues at coordinate 24,444,025 of NC_143197.1, forward strand.
TAAATTTTACCATTGAAAGTTTTTCAGAATTAGATGTTGAATTTTAAATGTTTAAAGCTTAAACATGCTTAATAACTGTGCCCCTGCAAACTTGATGGATCATCAAGGTGACAAGCAAAGCCTGTGATAGCCTTGTGTGAGGTTAAAAGACAAACATTAATGGGAGTCAATCCAAATTCCTGAGTGTCTAGCTAGATGTGATCAAATATGAGTAGTTAGAGTTACTAAACTTGGATTAATTATAAATATTTGGCTGACAATTGGAACGACAGTTGATCATGTTCTATTATCTAGAGTTTCCATGCGATCCCCATGCAATCCCAATCCTGGTTTTCTTGTCACCTCTCTCTTCTCCATTGTCATCTCTTGTAAAACTCTACCACTTTCTCACCAAAACCTTGCTGTCTTTTCGGATCTCAAGGCCAATGCTGTTTTGCTGGCTGACTCGAGCAGCCCTACTGGGTATAGATGTCTGGAATACCTTCACCAAAACATTACATTTTGCATGCTACTTGTTTCAAGCTCAAATCCAGTATTTCTGCTTGTGCAGTCAGAAATTTTGATTAGTTAAAAAGTCAAAAATCACCTATAGTTGCTCCAACTGGTGTGCCACAACAAATTAGGGAAGCTTCTTCACAACTGATGACTTGCACCTTAATTGTTAGTTTTATATAGAATCAATTTCACATGTCGGACTTCCTCTGGTTCCACAAACCAATACATTTTTGGCTTCGAGTTTTGGTCTTATTTTCTGAATTTCAACAAGGAGAATTCATGAAAATATACTAGAAGGTTTAGTAGGTCAACCAAGATTCGCAATCTCAGTACCGATTACCATACCAGTACCTTATCAATTCAATACGGTACATCGGTATGGTATGGTATGTACCTCATACCAAAACAGCCATCAAATCATTTTTCTCACTTTGTATCTCGATATATCTCGATACAGATCAATATGCCTCAGTACAGAGCGATACGGGGAATGTACCAACCCAAACATGAGTTTCATACTGGTTCCGATCCGGTATAGTATGGTAGGCCCCATAATTGGCAGTTCGAGATAGTACAACAATCCATGGTCAACCACTGTATTTCATAACCACAATGCTTTTTTCCTGACTTATTTCTAGATATAACTTGATAAATCAGCTTCCTTGAAGAGGAACTTGGAGAAATTTTTGATAAAACTGTAATTCTAGCCAAATCAGACAATCACATTAAATGTGTAAGGTTGAGGATTTAGTTGGCACTTCAGGAATTCATTATCTGGTACATCATCCACTTGCACATTTAGTCCTATTGCTTATATCCTGCTTGGAATGTAATCTTGCACCAAATGGAGGTGATAATGGACATTGTAGAATGTAGAGTCAGATCTTATACTTGTCGATTGGCTTGAGTTGAAGGGTACCTAAACATTTCATTAGGTGGGTGTGCAGGGATTGATTGCTGTAATTTATGTTTTTTTCAGGAGGCTATATGCTAAGCATCTTTGCTGTTTCATATGATTATTTTCCTCAATCATTGCTAGTCAACAATCAATTATTCAAGTTTGCATGCTAGTGGCAAGTGAAGTATATGGTCCCCATGGAGAAGGGCGCCCAACTTCCTTTCAGTTCTCATATCCTATTTCACTTGGGCAGTAAAAAAAAAAAAGGAAAGAAGAGAGAGTAATAAACATAATGAATTTCTTGTTTTGTTCTCCCTTCTCCTCTAATCCCTTTTCTTTGGTCTTAGGAAGATTACTTGTCAGCTCAGGGCTCGACCTTCGCCTCTGGAACATTATGATATCCTCCCTTTGCTGATTATCATTAAGAAAGGTATGGAAAGAAGTTCAAATCCAAAACCAAATTCGAATCTTGTTTCCAAGTTGGATGTAAACCTTTTTGCAAATTCATCTTTTTGATTGGATCTATATTAGAATCGAAACATGAATGAAAGTTTTCAGATTACTTGAGCTTCTATCTAATGTAAGAAATAACTTAGGAGCACCTATCATCTGAAGTGATTAATTCTGGAGATGATGTCAAGATTCACATTTCTTTTTTCATTATGACAATTGGTGATGAATACCATTGCACATTTGATGCATTCTTCGATTACTCGTCGCTTATTAACATTTCAAGAACTGGTTGCAGTATGTTACCCCATCATTAAATTGTCATTAAATTGTCATGCACATCAAGATAGTATAGTTCTTCCCTACCATTTGTCTAGTAGAACCCGCTTCGAAACCTTTTCTGAAGCAAAACAACTCAATCATTCATAAAGATGAGAAGAATGGAACATAACATCGAAACTAGCACTCGACTCAATAACTAATTGAACAAAACCAGAGCAGGAACCATTACCTGAGAGGGAGTAGTTGTACTCTGGGGAAGCAAAGAGGATGCTGTCAGCTTCAAGGATCTTGCGTCGGAAGGCCTCCACAGGTGGCGGAAACTTGCCATCGATCTCGAGGTCGGGGTTGCAGAAGGGAAGGGGCTCGATGTCCACATGCTCTATCCGCATCCCAGGAATAGACTCACTGCAGAGCTCAATGGCTTCATTCCAGAATAAAAAGTTAGAAAGCATGAGAGAGACAAAACGAAGAAGAAGAATAATAAGAAATAGATGAGAGAGAAGCAGCGACTACTGACCACAGCGAATGAGGCCGCGGTTGAAGGAAGCTTTGCGGAGGGAGCCGCAGATGGCTGCAACCCTGATGGCTGGTTTCGCCGCCGCCGCCGCCGCCGCCGCTTCCATCTCTTCCTAATTCTCTATATATCTTGCGCTCCACCAAGCTTGCATACGCGGTATATATAAAGATCTCATGTTACGTGATGCGTTTTTGTTTCCGTGGTTGCCAAAGAATCGTTTGAGAAGCTGACATGGTCCGTGACATATGCCCTGGTTTTTTTTATTTTTTTTCCTTTGCTGCCATGGATGACCAGAAAGTTAGAAGTCTCGATTATTCTACCTTGGACGGCTCCTTTGTTCAAAAGCAAAGACCGCACACCGAGGAGGCTGGTGGAGCCCCCATGAGCATGGCCACCTCAACTTGTCTGCTGCTGGATTTTTTATTTTTTTTTTTTGAATATGCGAATCTCTTATTCCCATGCCTATTTCAGAGATGTTTGAAAGTGGATTTTGCATAATTTATGTGAATCTCTTCATTTATATGTAATTTCTTTAAGAGTTGTAACTGAAGATGAGAGTTAGAATATTAGAACAAGTTTTAGATTCAAATGGTGCACAAGGTCAAATTGGTTTCGAACATGTGAATCTGCACCATCACGTATTGCCATTTGATCGGTCAAATTGAGATCTCAGGTTCAAAAATTGTAGTCAGAATATACCATTTGGAAGAGTTGCCATTGACGACCAGCCAAGTTCAAGTCCTCTTTCAATGATATTCAACCAGCTGATTACCTATTTGCCCCCCTACCCCACCCAAATTCCTAGATCTGCCATTGCTACAAATTGGGGGTTTCTCAATGATTTTATCTTAGATACAAGTATACCACAATCAGTATTCTAGACACTTGTACATTGGATATTCAAAATTTGTCTAAACGTCTGTGAAATACTTTAAATTTAAAGGTACGGCTCTTTTTGTACTTAGACTTTGGGGCGAAGTTGTCCGAGGATCCATAAAGTATAGCATACTACAAGAAAACAAATACGAATCTTCTCTTGCAAAATCAATAATTAAGTAGATTCCTATGCAAAGTCCACAAATTGAAAATACATATACGGCCTCGAAAGGTCTTACTGACAATCTAATGTTGCAGTACAGTCCTCCCAAGGTCTCCACTTTAGGCTGCCCACATCTGCAATGAACAATGCTATAAATCTTCCACTAAAGCTTTCAAAAGCCTCTTTAAATGTCTGTCTATCCTATGTACATAATTTCTGCATCTTGAGTAAATCTAAATCACAGGGAGAGAGAGGTAAGGGAATGGCAAGTGGCTGTTATTCCCCATATCCCTATATTTTTGAGATGTTGCAGACCCTCTAAAATTTTAAGGATACTGAAATCTGTCTAAAAAGCAACTTCTGGTATTCCAAAAATATGGGGATTGTGAGCTTAGTGGCTTCCACCATCCACTTTTCCCTGCTTTTCCTGCTCTTCTCCCTCAACCCCTACTACCATGAGACAGATATCACATAGGCATGGGAGCCAGTTAAACCGAACAACTTTTACAATATACACAGCACCACAATTTAGCTTTGAATGCCGGTAGCTAAGTTGATAAAAATTTAAGAGTGAAAAAATTACAGCATACGACCCACTTGTAGTATTCTCAAAAAAGACCAGCTTGTTGCCAATGTTCCAATAATAACATTATTTACTATACAAAACCAATCCCGAAACAAGAACAAAAAATCACTGAAGAAGCTCAGACTGCTGTAGAGTTCTGTTAAAAGCTATGTTAACAGAAGAGTATTGTTTAGAGATATCAATCATCAAAACTTCCTACTCTCCTGCTTTCATCTCTATATCAAACTGTTACCCTGGAATTCCTGTGTGATTTCTTCGGGCATTTGATATCTAATGGAGAATAAATGTTTCAAATTCCTTACTAGCACTTATATACTGTGATTAGCTACCATCTTCCCATCCGGGAATGTTAGCAGTAGCATCATTAACCATCTTAACCAGAGTGACCTGCGAAAAAGGCACATAAATGAATAAAAATCACAAGCAACTTGATGGAACAATGATTTAAGAAAAAAAATCTCATAAAGAAACAAATGCCAAGTTTAATTTCCTCGTTGCACATGCACTGCTACAAGCTTCAACTCCACAGTCATAGAAAGCTAGTCATAAAAGCTGGAAACTGACCATCCTATAAAAGCATGAATATATAACCAAGACCTCATAATGATTACTGCAGACAACTACAACAATATTCATCTCGACTGCAGGTAGTTTCGTGGGAATAATCCTATGTGATACTTAACTTAAGGCCATTACTGAGAGGTGAAATTATTAAATAATTATTTTTCAGCAGTTCATAATTATACCATCAAATACACTTGTGAAAATCTATAAATTAGTCCTGAAAATTACAGAGCAATGCAGTCAAACAGAAAGTTCTCCACCATCTCATCATTGAAATATGTCAAAAAAAAAATTGGAGCAAAAGAGGTTCGTATCTCAAAGTTAGGAAAGAGCAACAAGCTTTGCTTGTCCTCATGCCACTCTTTGTTGCACACGAGAGATCTTGGACAAGCTTCCCAGAAGACATCAACACCAATGTCCCTACACACCAAGATCACTTTACCTAATAGAGAACCACATCAGGTCCTCATAAGTAGAGTCGACAGCATGCCACAACAAGCATCAAGAGGTAGCGAAGTATCATATTCACTGAACTATTGGGAGACTTATAGTCTCCAAGGTAACATCAGCAATAACAATGAGAAATATGAATAGGGTATTCCAACCACCTGCTGTCCATAAGCTCAGCAGCAGTAATTATAATAAATACAGTCTGTAATAAATAGATGGCTACATGATATATATAACTTCAAGGATTCAAAGAGATGGCAAGATGCACCAGAAGAAGCTAAGAAGCCCCAGACCAACCGCCTGGCATGCTTTCAAGTCTATTGCGCCCTCTTGAGCAATGAATCACAACTCACAAGGCTGGAGTTCTTCTAAGGTATGGTCACAAACAATGCTAAGACAGGCATTTGTTATACTTTTTTTCTTAATAAGGATATGTTGTATCCTTTTTTATCACATTGTGATATCTGCGGCACTTCATATTTTAAGGATGCATTGATATAAAGTGCAAAACAATAGAGCTTATTAAAGCAGTTACAATGTAATCTTTAACAGTATGCCTTGAAAAGTACCCTATTCTTGCCCAGGTCAATGATTTACATGATAACAGATTTCTTTTACTTTGTAATGATTGCAAAGCACCAAGATGAGATCAGGAGTCTTCAGATAACAGGAGTTTAATAAAGATTTCCAGAAACCAAATTAGTGACAAGCAAAACTGCTCTAGAAGATGACGTTGATTTTTCTGGGTTCAGAATTGGCCCATCACCGGACACAACTACCTTAAGAGTTGCTCCAAGTTAAGGCATTTTTCAATGGAAGCCTCTATGGCTAATAGAATTATTGATATAAAGGTCATGAAAAAGAGGACAAATTTAGCAGTCTCTGCTCTCTGAGATTAATAAAATTTACCTGAAAAATAATCCACAAAAGGCATAATAATATACAAGTTCATCGGATACCCCTACGTCAGTCTTTACTGTGAATTCTTTAGGGCAAATTATGTTTAGCATGAGAAAGTGGTTGGCAGTAACGGGTCATCCTTGTAAATATATTAAAAGAAAGTGTATCAAAATTCCGTATCCCAGTAGACGGAGGACCAGCCATATAATACTCATACAAACTCTGGTCATCAAAAGAACAATTTAAACCTCTTGGATTTCTGAGCTTTCCTAAATCATGAACTAAACAGCAAGTTGTCTGTGTCAAGGTTGGATAACATGGTAAGTTGACTTGTGATTTTACCAAGTAATCCAGCAAGTCAAAATTCAATGTCCTGGTTGATTTAATAAGAAAAAGAGCAGAAACTGGACATATTTAACCAAGTAAATCAAGACTCAAATAACTCGATGAGCCCAAGAACCCCTGTCAGAGTAATGTTCCTCTTTTATAGAGTACTTTTTAGTTTTTTAGGACTTTAGTTTTAGTTAATTTCTTGTTACTTAAGTTTAAGATTTAGGTAGTTGTATGAGTTGATAAATGACTATCTTCTATATCTGATAAGTACTTCTGGGTGTTCTGGGAATCAAAACTGAAATTAGATCTTGTGGTAGTCTTTTTCGTTGTGTTCTAGTCCCTAGTTGTCCACTTAACCCATGGGATACCACATGTTTCATAAAGAAGACCTAAGAGGGTCTTTTGCATCTATCATCTTCTCATAATAGAGAAAGATGCACAGATGAGTTTAGGCGCCACAAAACTAGAAGAAGGGGAGAGTAAATCAGGCAGAATAATAGAAAGATAGAAAAGGGAACAAGTGTGAGAGGATACAAGGGAATAAGACGAAGATAGAAAGGGGATAAAAGTGAGGGAATAAAAGAGGATAAAACCATAAAATAGAAAGATATAAAAGGGATAAAGTCAAGGATTTTTGTGCTGGATTTTACCTGTCATTGGACAATACCCAAATCTGCATTGGTGAGACCAGGACTATGTCTAGCAACCAGACAAAATCCCTCGACCCAAGCCCAACCCAAGCTTGGCTTTGGACATGAAAATCCTGGCCCACTCATGGCCTATGGGAACAAGGGCGGCTCAAACTCAAGCCAATCTACTAGGATAAATCGAGGGCATCAAACCTGGCCCAGCCTAACCCAAACTAGACCTACTCGAGCTGAGCTAGAAATGGGGGAGGGAGAGAGAGGGGGAAGCTCCATAGATTCAAGAGAGAGAACGAGGGATGAGGGGACTAGAGAGATCAGCATGGTCCCAATGTAGAGAGATAGGCAAGATCTAAGTGGGGATTGGGGAAACAAAGAGAGAGAAAGAGAGGTAAAACTAAAGGTGAGGTTAGGGAGGTGAAAGAGATGGGGAGTTACTATGATTTGTCAAATGGTAACAGAGCTAGCGAAGGAAGGGAGGGAGAAGGAAGAAGCGAAGGAAGGGAAAGCCCTTCTTGGAAGGGGGTTGTGGTTGTCAGCATTTCCAAATAGTCGAGTGACAAGTTAGGGGGTCAGCTTGGAGACAAGGGGAGAATGAAGAAAAGGGGATTCTAGATTTGGGTTTTCCTATCATTTTCTATATCAATGTCTCAAATATATGTCATATATAAAACATCATATATCGTATAACATAAATAAAGCAGGTATATAGTAAAAAAATCATCCTTGTAAGTTGCTGGCTTTAGGTGTCACTACTAAGTTAGAAGGTCCCTGACTGGAGCTAGAGAAGGACCTCCTCAAGCAAAGCTTGGGAGGTTGAGGGATTTTCTTGCCCCTTCTTGGTCACCTTGATGTGAAGAGTCTTGGATCCAGAACTTGCAGGATAGAGAAGAAGAAAGGGAGTAGATGTCAAGAATCTAAAATGTTAGAAGGATGAATTGACAGCTACCATAGGCTCTTGGAAAACTTTAATTGTTGCTGGAAGGAGTTAGAGAAATGCTAGGTAGGGGCCATTTTGTGGCAGTCTCTCTCGTTCTCCTTTTTTTTCCTCTTTTTTTAGCTACTACTCTTTTTATTTTTTTTTATTTTTTTTTGTTGGGGGAGGCGCGGTTGTGGAGTATTTATAGATATCAAAGGGGTGATTGAAAGGCTAAGCTTAGCTCCTTTCGATGATTCTAAGATGGAGAGCTTCGACAGATTGTATAGTAGTTTCATGTGACTAGTAAAAAGACTGTGCCATGGATTGGAGAGCATTATTGGTGGAGTTGCCTTCTAGAAGCCCCTCCAAATTCCAATCCAATTGCTATAGTGATAAGTTATAAGAAAAATCTAATTGATTAGAAGGGCAGCATTAGGAGAAAAAAAATTGGCATTTTGGACTATTTAGAGGACGGTGAGGGGTTGGTATACAAGGCAAAAGATAAGTCACCACTCTTAGATGACACATGTAGGAAATAGCTTCTTTCTCTTGAAGAAAGAACAAGGTTGTTAGGAGAGAATATTTTGCCCGTCTTGTGGAGAAGGTGGATAAGGTGTAGAGAGGCTAAACATAAACGATGGGAAATAGATCAGCTACATGGCACAATGCAAAAGCAAGGAATTATTCCAAGTGGTCTTCCCTAACTACACCTCAACATAGTATGAAATATGGGTGTACCAGTCTATATATTAAAACCTAGATACTTGAGTTGAGATAAAGAGCATGGGGATGATTTTTGATGAAAATGTGGGTGTACGTGGGCAGATAGGGTTCAATGTGTAAAGCCCCTATAAGGTATAAATAGCTTAGCAATTTGCTACCTAGTTTCCTAATAACATGTTAACTAGTGAGCACGGAAAGATAATATTAAGAAAAATGGAAATATTTCACAGTATAAGGGGAGTATTTGGGATAAACTTGGAGCCATTTTGATTAGGATCAAAATATAGTCAATGCAGGCTCAAATTAAACCAAATTGATTCAGTTGAGTTCCACAAGAATCTTAGGACGTTATTTGTGGATAAGGAATAAGATCTAGTCAAAGGGCTAAATTAAGCATTCGACCGAGGGTTGACTAAATTGCTGAGGTTTGCACATGAAAAAATAAAAAAAAAACTAATGGATGGATCCTAAATTTGGGGGTATCAAGCCTAAACATTGCTTTTACAATGAGTCAATTATGTGCAGAAAAGCAAAAGGGGCATTTGGGGGTGTCCACAGTGCCTATGGACAAGTATGTGCCTACAGTGCCTATGGACAAGTATAGCACCTTCTACTTGCAGAATCATATAACTGCTTTATGTTAATCCTTACTGCATGTCGACTATGCTAGCCCTTGCCTTGCTATTAATGGAATTTGTCAACCAGTGCATCTTTTGCCCATTTTGTCATGTCTTCAACATTGCAATCACAAGTTTAGCAAATTTCATCTTGGTCTCAACGTTATACTGCAAGGTTTCATACCCTTTGCAAATCCTCCACATGGCACTTTAGTTCCTGCACACTTCAAGCTATGCCATCTTAATTTACCTTCAAAATTATCTAGTCACTTAAAGCTCCATTGCTTGTTACAAGAATGAATCTTTTTGTTTGTGACACTTTCATCAAGACAATGTATCTTTCTTCTTAGCTGTCCTTGAAACTGTGTCTGGCTCCCCCTCTAGATTACATCTTTTAGTAACTTATTTGTCATATAGTTGATTCTACATGAGCATGGAAAACCTTATTTTGGAGATCCTCCATGAGTTGAGGGAGGTGTTACAGAGGTACAGTAGTGTGCATCAAAAAATATACTATCTTCTATACACATTACTAATCTACTATATGGGGCTGCACATCTCCATAAATATGAGTCGATATCTATATGTAAGCACCCCTCTATGCAGCATATTCTTTGTCTAGATGTGTTATTATAACTTATTTATCTGAGTACGGCTTGATGCCCGATCAGTGGATTGATTCCCTACTTGATCCTCAAGTATCATCCATGATGAAGTCTTCCTTCATACTACACTTGGGTTTCCATACTAACATTGAAATTCTATTTCAAATATTACAATCAAGCACTCTTAATAGCTAAATGACACTCCACCACCCAGCTTTCTCTTTTCATTTCCTATCTAACAGAACTTGAATGATATCCTGTAATTAAATTTACAAAACGATCCATAAATGGTTTCCACAAAGCTCCTCCACAAAGTCAAACAGGAATCCATGAGCAGAATTTCTACCTATTTTTCCTCTTTTACAAAACAAACTTCACAAAGTAGATGATCATTTCACAGCACACCAAGTGATGTAAACATGTCATACCAATATCCACGTATTAACCTTGTTTATTTATGAAGGTGAAGGCACATTTGAACAAATTTAACCAATGAAATTATTTCAAGTCCTTTCTCATAAACATGTTGATGCGTGAAATAATTTACAAAAGTATATCATAACAGAAGAAATGAAGATCTCTCAAGCCATCAGTTGTGTTGGTCTATAGGTAGCTATATCGTAGAAACAGCACAGAAACAATTTAAACAACAAAGCAATTATTAGCAAAGTGTGATTTAAAGGATAGTTAGTCTAAAAGAAAAGTTCATAGGTTAGCAATAAATATAGAGAGACAATGTGGGAAACATGTGCATAAGAGGCAAATTCAAAAGCAAAAGTAATATAATTTCTACATATGTCATGTCAACTATTCCAGATGTTTACCAAAATTCATAAAACCAACTTGAAATTAAGTCATTCTACAATTGTGAGTCAAGTCAAAAGAAAAAAATTGCAGTAGTTAAAAAAGTTTTCTACTTCAAGGAGCCATGCAACTATGGACATACCACACTTTCAGGAACTCCTGGAGGAGGTAAGGAAAGGTTTCTTGGTGGTGCATTGAGAATGTATGTTCTTTTGTCAAATCGCCATTCCCCAATTTTTCCATAAGTTAGTTTACCCTGAATTTGCACCAAAAGCATGTTTAGAAGTTATAATCATCCACTAATATCAAAACAGTATCTTAAAAGCATGTATTAATACCAGAAAAGACGCCGGTACACCAAAAAAAAAAAAAAGAGTAGCATCACCATAAAAGATGAAGAAGTTAGATAGAGTTTGGTTACCTCTAAGGAATAGTCACATCCATAAGTATAATGAATAATAAATGTTTTCCCAACCTTTAAGTCCCAAGGGGGCTGAAAATTAATTATTTCAATGTTAGTCATGCACAACTTTAGAGATGTCACTAGAATATCTTTATTCAATGAAGAATGACTGAGCAAATCAGGATAAGCACTAACGTAAATTACCTGTATCATAAAATCTTTGCGAAGAATATGCCGCACACCATGCAATGCAGATGCAATGGCATATGCATACCTTTGGTCAACAGTGAACAGATAAATAAATGCCAGAGAAAAATCAGTATTATTCATAGCTAATACAACACATAGAAAAAAGATAAAAGCTTATATGAAGTTCTAGTTGTTCTCACATTTCCAATACCCATCCAAAGGCTTTGTCAGTCTCTGAATCATCTTTCATTTGCAATGAAACATTCATCCATGTAGGAGCAAGCTTCTGTAGCTGGGACTGACACAAGTAAATAATCTATCAACATGCATCATATATTACGACAAAGTAGAATAATAAATAAAAAATATATCGATAGTCACATGAAAAATGGGGAAGATAAAAATAAAAGCCTAGAGAAAAGCATAGACAATCTCTAATTATTTTATGGGTTTTAGGACTCCAAAAAGAACATCTATTTTGCATTCCTATTTAAAAGCAACCACTATGTGGGGGCAAAAATTATTTAATCTCAACTTGCATTAGAGATTATACCAGCAATAAGAAATTTACCTTCTGAATAATTACAGGAGAATTGCCAATAGGGTCAATAGATGTTAGAGGGCCTTTCTCTTCTGGAAAGAACTTCCTAACTATCTTTTCATTTTCAGATGGTTTAATATAGAAGAATGGGAAACCTGCTGGGTCACTTCCACGAGCCAAGTTTGGTAAAGGGTTTACAAAGATGTGATCTGGTTCCGCCATCAGAATATAGCTGCATCCATTATTAACCGATCAAGCCTTTCAGACTAATCGCACCAAAAAGAAAGAATAACATTTTGTGAATATAGACAAACTTACTCCTCCTCAATTGTTGCTCTTTGTAGCCATTGCACAAAAGCCCATGGTCGATTCAAAACAATATAACCCTGAATCCAGAGTTTCAACAAAGTTAACATGCTGTTTGAAAAATGGTGCTTCGATTTATGAAACACTTTCTTTCCTAAAAAAATTTGCTTCTTTATATCTACCAATGCCAGAGAAGCAAATAAATTACACTGCAAGCAGATAATAGTTCATAAAACTAGTGATAGGAAAAGAATTACCAAGCCATCGTGAGCTTTTCTTTTGTTTTTCATAATGAAAAATGATGAAACTGTGCTCAAATACAAGGAAAAGAACAAGATAAATAAAAGCCTATCCAGTGGCCGGTGATGGAGCAGCATTCCAGTGGCATGTTATAGAGGGATATCTAGTGAGAAAAAAAAAAAGGACTTGACTCTTAGTATTCCTGGTAAATGCTTAACCATTTAATCAAAATAGATAGATCAATAAATTATGTACTCAAAGAAGATTGTGCAAAGAATCTATAACATACATCTGAATAATCATGTAATTTGATATTTGTATCAATCAAACATTCTTGAAATGGTGCAGCCTAATGCATGTCTCCATGAACTTGGATCCAGGTAGATGTTCATTTGATGCAAACAAACAGAAAGGTTAAAAAATTATCATACTTGGGCCCCATTTGGGGAAGCTTTTAGAGAGCCAAAAAGTAATTTCTGATCCTCTAAAAGCATTTTTAGATGAAAAAGGATGTTTGATAAAAATTTCGAAAAGTTGTTTTAGCTTTTCCAGAAAGCTGAAAACAGCTTTTTGAGAGAAGCTTCATTTTGGAGCTTTCCGAAAAAGCTGTTTTGAGCTTTGTCGGGAAGCTGTTTTTTTGACCAAAATAACCTCATTTAAAAGTCACTTTTTTCTCCCAAAACCTTCCATCCCGCCGCCTCTTCCACTCTCAACCATCCCCCTCCCTCTCCCTCTCTATCTTCTTTTTCCTCTCAATGCCACCACCCATGTTTCTTTTTTCTTTTTTTGGGAGGCAGCCACAGGCTGCCTACGGTGGCAGCCACCATGCCGGCCACCACCCGTGGCCGGCAACCCCTCTGCAAGTCGTCACGACGCCACCCGTGGCGCACGGCCATGCGGTGGAATGGCCGGGCTCGGCCATGGGGCGCGGGACCGCGGCATCCCAGCCGCGGGATCGAGGAAGCAAGCCGCAGCGAAGCCCCCATGGCAGCGATGTCCGCTCGCAGTGATGGCGGGCGAGCCGCCTCGGCTCCCTTCCGCCGAGACTGCCGTGGGCCAACTGCCGCCGGCCACGGCCCCCTCCAGGGCCCCCTCCCACAGCCGCCGCGACCCGACCCCCTTGGGCGCTGCCAGCCTCGCGGGAGGAGAAGAAAGGAAAAGAAGGGAAAAGAGGAAGGAAGGAGAAGAAGAGAAAAAAAAAGAAAAGAAAAAAAAACAAAAAAAAGGAAAGAAAAAAAAGAGAAAAAAAAAAGGAAAGGAAAGAAAAAAAGAAAAGAAAAAAATAAATGCATAAATCAATGTATATACGAATGAACGAATAAATAAATAAATAAGATAATAAATAAATATATTTTAATTAAATAAAATAATAAATGAATAACTAAATAAAATAAAAAAAATAATAAGTGAGTGGCAAATAATCTGATCTAAATACATAAATAAATAAAAATATTAGTAATTATTTAACTAATTTTACCACCTAGCTAGAAAATTTATTAGAAAGATAAATGATCATCAGAAGGATGAAAAATTAATTTACACTAATAATTATAATATTTTAAAGTATCACAGCGCTTAGAAATGTAGTTACCAAATAGCAAATAGTGTTTTATAAAAGCTCTACTTCAGATAGCTCTACTTCCAAAAGCTTTACTGCCAAAAGCCCCCCAAACAGGGCCTTAGTGCTTTTAGTTAATATGAAGTTGTAATGCAAGACTACAATTTAATATGCATATTAACAATCAGTAACCAAGCAAAGATAGGAAAAAAGATATAAAGAAAGATGAATATTGCAATAACTAATTTGCAATTGATATCCAAATCCTAGTTCATGTTTCCATAAACCTGCATGCCTTTTTGTTTCATTTGATTCACACACAAGAAGTTGACATGCAAGATTAGATTTTGATATGCCAACCAATATTCAGAAATCAAGCATGAACTGAAAAATTATAAAGAATTACGAAAGGAGTGTTTCTTTACCCGATCACGGCCTTCCGGGAGCGGGTCCACGACGAAGGTCGGGATCTCCTCCATCAAATTATCAGGACTCCCGGAATGCAGCACCCTGGTGAACCCTCCCATCTCCGACCCTTCCCTGTCCTTCATCTTCTTGTACCAATAGTACATCACCCGGCACTGCCACTTGCTATACGCCGCATCCGTCGCCGTGAGCGCCACATGGAAGAGCCTCTTGTGCTCGTTCAATCTCTTCAAATCATACGACTGGGTCGAAGACCCCCCATCGATCAACTCTTGGTCCCCTTCTGCACTCTGATAGTGGATCACCATGGTCACAAGATTGTAGGTGACGAAGAAGAAGCCTAGAGATATAAGGACCAAGAAGAAAGGGGAAGCCCGAGCCATGACCTCCCGCAGGTAACCAATCCTTCCTCCTCCTCGCGATCGGGTGTCAAAAAGGCGACAATTTTTCCCTCAATTCCAGCATCATTGTGTGAATAGAAGGTTTTCTCCAAGAAAAAGCTCCAAAAATCGAAACTTTAGGCCTTCTGACGCTTGAAACAGGGGTTTGAAAGAAGGCCCCCGGATCAGATCCGAGACAAGCGATCCAAGGAAAGAATTTCCCAGCACAAAACGTTGCTTAGAAGGTGAGAAAAGAAGAGGGAATTATGAGGTTTAGGTTTGGAAAGGGAGGGGGAGCGGGGGATTTCCTAGGGTGGAGAGAGCGTTGAAGAAAGCGAATAGACAAGTTGAGGGTTTAGGGATTTAATAAAGGTTTAGTTATTAGTAAATAAAATCTCACTTCGGAGTAATTTCTCCAATTTGGGGTCGCACGTTTCCGAGTCTGAAGTTCAGACTCGGAAACGTGGGACCCAAAATTGGAGAAATTACTCCTTACTCTACGTGCACCGCATTGCCGTGCACACAGCGAATCACAACCCTTCCTTCCTGCAGGCTCCATCCATCAAGCACCATCTTGGCGCATTTTACAATAACGTGCGGCTAAGATTGGCTGAATGCACAGCTATATGGTGCATGCAGTGTTGCATATGATTTCTCCCCAAAATTGGGTGCTTACACTGAACTATCTCCCGGATTAAAAGGAACCATTCTGATTGGTACTCTTCTCTTTAAAATTACCAAAAGAAAAGAAAAGATTTTGACAATTTTAAATATATATATATATATATCAAATCTAATATATATACACACTAAAATGAAACTTCTGTTTGCGCAAAGCTATTCAATTGCCGGATACTAATGTTAAGAATATTATTGATAGAGCTTTTTATTTTAAATAATAAATATGACCCTTATTTATATATATTTATTTAATATATATATATATATTAATATTAATAAAAAATTGTTTTTTATTAGAACTTAATTCTGCCTCTATCTCGTATGGGTCATTAGATTACATTAATATTTTTATGATCAAGATCATATGTAAAAGTACAACCACTAATGACTTTAGTAACGGCGATTAATCCCTGCCAACCTTAAGTTCCAAATGATGTCCATCCCAAAAATCTTCTGAACCAAAGGTAAGTTCCATTGGTTCTTCTACACAATAGTAGAAAAAACATTATCCACAGATCAAAAACAGTACAAACTATTAATATAAATAGGTTCATATTGAATCACAAATTTCAGACCATCATGCATAGCTTCACAAGTTGCTACAACAACTCGCCATGCCCAAGATGTAATTTGTGTAGCCAAGTTTCTTCAGGGATCAAGAGTGCCATACTTGCGTTGCACCAGCTTGACCCAAAGGGCATCATTGCATGTTTAACTCGCCATGCCCAAGATTTCTAAGACCCCAACCTCCTCCTTTCTTGGGCAAAAGAGCATTCTGCTAAGCCACCCAATGACCTCTTTCCTTCTCTCCTTTTAGACCAAATAAAATTTTTGATTACCTTAGATACTTCACCAATTGTACCATCATGAACCTAGTGGCAACTAACCGAAAATTAGGTATGGAGCTGAGAACTAACTGCACCAAGGTGATACTACCAGCTTAGGGGAGGGGGTTTTTTCTCCGATCAGAAAGCTTCCTATGCATTTTGTGAATATTATCATTTGCATCTTTCTAAGAAATATGATTAGTAGAGATGGTCGCTCCAACATAAGTAAAAGATTGATCAAAATTATTTAGTTTGGATTTTTTATAAGATTAGACTGAAAATCCTACAGAATTCGTAGATTGAGCCGCCCATTTAAGCATGGTTCGATTAATCAAAAATCTTCCAACCCAAATTCTATAAGAAAAAAAAAAGCCTAAAGGCTGGGATTTGGGCAGGCCCTTAGAAGATATGAGCTGGATAGACAAATAAGCCTAATTCTTATAGAATTTTCAACCAAAATCTGCATGAATATTCAAATAGAACCTTAAATTGAGATTTCTACAGACATATTAATCTTATTGCCATCTTCCTACGGAGTCCTGGAACAGAAAACTACATCAGCATAGAAAATGTGGCAAAACCTACTGATTAATTAACTAACTCAATCTCTTGAATTCTTCCATCCTCGGTCTTATGTTTAATAAGTGAGCACTTGACGGCAGAAAATAAAAATAAGGGCGGTAAGAGATCACCTTCTCTAATGCCCCTAGTATTAATCTCTTGGATAGACTTGCCATTGGTGATATGTGAGATGCAAGCCCACATCCACCAACCCAAACTTAGTGCGAGCTTGTTTAAATTTGTACCCTAAATCAAGAGGGTTACATGTCTATGCGAATCCATATTACACACATCAATAAGGAGTTTGTTTTATATTTCCATTGGATGTTCTCTCTTCTGTATGCCATGTACTTTGTATTTGTAATTACTCAAACTATAGTGCTTATTCTACATGTAAAGGGCTACATGATGTGGGTCTTGCCAGAATGGAAGCATGCTTGACTCAGAGAGAACTTTTAGTTACCTTTCAAGTCACGAGAACTTAGACCTAACCCATCAATAGATCGTGTTGAGTTATGTCGGACTGTAAAGATTTCTAGACTTGACCCGCGATCCAAGTCGCATTGGATCATGCAAGACCTAGATGCAATCTAGCTAGAATGAGGGAATCTTGGTTAGGACCAGGTTAGATTGAATTGCAATTCAGATGGAGTATTTAGCAATCATTTTATAGTCAAAAATAATAATCAATAATCATATACAAATTCATTAAAATGCTCGAATAAAACAAATTAGACGCCTATTTAAATGAAAACTCTTAAATATTCACAAACTACATTAGAATCAAAAAATGAATAATTGAGAAATTTACTCAAAAAATAATTGAGAAATTTGATGGCATCATAGATAACTTTCAATTGAAATGAATAATAGTTGTTTTCTTAAGAAAAAATGGATATTAAGAAATAATAGGAAATAGAATGAAAAAAGAGGCATGGTTGCATGAAGGAGAAGAATTAGTTTAACCAAGTATATTTGTTCGCCGAAATTGAATATGGAATTAGAAAGTAGACAGGAGTTTCTTTTATCAGGTTGGATCATGTCTAAACTACATTGCACATATTTTAGCTTGAACCAAATTAGACCTAAATAACCAATGAACCTAATAGGTCAAGTCAAATGGGATTGATAATTACAGAAACCAAATCTAATCCTATTTTAAGAAAATGGATCTAGACTTTGATAGGGATCAGAGCATGAGTCTTCAACTACAGCTTGGTTAGGCTATAGCGAAGGTGCAAATGAGCTGAACTAAGCCGAGTATCAGGTTGCTTAGCTTGGCTCAACATATTAATCGAAAAGTTTCATAGCTTTGCTCGAGATCAAGCTGCACTTTAGATGAACTGCTCGAGCTCGGCTTGACCAAGTTTTAACATGAATCTTCGTTCTCCAATAGAGTCATTATTCACACTTATTTACGAAGTCGAGCTAGCCCAAGTTGCAGTGAGTTTGTAGACCTGGACCGAAACGCATTCCCTAATGTACAACTTTTGCACATCATCCATCTTAGAGATGTGCAGCTCTCTCTTTTAACTTTCCCATATGCTATGTGTCGCATTGAAAAATGCACGGACATCTTCTAGAATATATGAGAACCGCCCATCTCTAAGATGAATGATATAATAGCTATCCATAATGGTACAAGACTCTGCGGTGCACCCTAATTAAAGGATCGGAACTCGGCCTTGGCAGTAGGTCGAGCCGGGTCCATTTAGGGTTCTGTTTTGAAATGTATCAGCTGACGGGAGGCCTCTCAAAACGTTATCCTGAGCCATGATACATGCACCATTTCCTGTTTAGGGCAAGTGCCAAGCAACGGTGATGACAAAAAGGCACGTTACAGAGGAAAGGAAGCAAAATTGGAGCACAGCGGACTTCCATATCTGCACCATCAATAATGGAGTACTCCCAGGCCAACGGCACCATCGTCTCCCCATTCTCTGACTTCCCCACTCACGAGCAGAACTAAATGGATTCCAGTCTGTTCGTCACCCAACTCCTCATCTCTCCCACCTACCCTCTCTCCTATATAAACCCCATTCTCCCCACCCATCCCTTCCTCATCACCCCAGAGACAACCCAACCCCTAATACCCATCTCATACTCATCATCACCATTCCCTCCCCATGTCCATGGCCATTCCACCACCCCCACTGCTTCCACTGCTACACCTGGTAGCACTCGCAGCAATGCTCTCCTTCTCGCTCCCCGCCGCCATTGCCATCGACCTCCGGATCCTCCATGCTTTCAATCCCTTCTCCAGCCTCCACCACCCTGATCCCTTCTCCCCCTCCTCCTTCGAGGCCACCCTCCTCTCCCTCACCTCCCACGACGAGTCCCGCCTCCTCGCCCTCGCCGCCACCACCACCTCCCATGCGCGCCGCAAAAAGGCCGCGCCCGGCGCCCCGATCGCCTCCGGTCGCCTCCTCCTCCAGACCCCCACCTACGTTGTCCGCGCCGGCGTCGGCACCCCTCCCCAGCCCCTCCTTCTCACTGTGGACACCAGCAACGACGCTGCATGGATCCCATGCACCGCCTGCGCCGGCTGCCCCTCGTCCTCCCCCTCCTTCTCCCCCGCCAACTCCTCCACCTTCCAACCCCTCCCCTGCGGCACCCCCCTCTGCTCCCAAGTCCCCAACCCTTCCTGCCCCTCCGCCACCGACGGCGCCGCCGCCTGCTCCTTCAGCCTCACCTACGGATCCTCCTCCCTCCAGGCCAGCCTCGTGCAAGACTCCCTCTCCCTCGCCGCCGACGTCATCTCCGGTTACAACTTCGGCTGCCTCCAGACGGTCACCGGCGCGTCCCTCCCGCCGCAGGGCCTCCTCGGACTCGGCCGCGGCCCCGCCTCCCTCCCCTCCCAGACCCGCCCCCGCTACGCCGCCACCTTCTCCTACTGCCTCCCCAACTTCCGCTCCCTCAACTTCTCCGGCTCCCTCCGCCTCGGTCCCGCGGCCAAGCCCCGTCGCATCCACTCGACCCCGCTTCTCGCCAACCCCCGCCGTCCCTCCCTCTACTACGTCAACATGACCCGCATCCGGGTCGGCGGTCGGCCGGTAAGAATCCCGCCGGAGGCTTTCGCCTTCGACCCGTCCACCGGCGGCGGCACCATCATCGACTCGGGGACCATGTTCACGAGGCTGGTGGCGCCGGCCTACGAGGCGGTGAGGGATGAGTTCCGGCGAAGGATTAAGGGAGGCGGGGCAGTGACGTTTCTTGGGGGCTTTGATACGTGTTATAGCGGAGCGGCGGTGAAGGTGCCGGCAGTGGAGCTGGAGTTCGAGGGGATGAGAGTGCGGCTGCCGGAGGAGAACGTGGTTATCCGGAGTAGCTCCGGGAGTACACTGTGCCTGGCGATGGCGGCGTCGCCGGGGAATGTGAACTCGGTGCTTAATGTGGTGGCCAGCATGGCGCAGCAGAACCACCGGGTGGTCTTCGACGGAGCCGGCGGCAGGCTCGGCATCGCCCGGGAACGCTGCACTTGACGGTGACTACCCCGTTTGCTGGTCCAGGGGGTTCTTCCAAGTATAAGGTGGGGAGAGCCTGGTTGCTTGCCCTGGCTCCTCTCTTCCATCTCCTCCTAAGCCAAAATAGTTTAGGTTAGGACTTGGGAGGGCTGCATTTTCTTTTACTTTCTCTTCCAGCGAGCGCTTCTACCGAGCTTTTTGGGAACTTCAAGCATGGGGCATCGTGCATGGTTTGGATCCACTTGAGAGTAGCCGTAGTTTAATGTTTCCATCAATGAATGATGTCCATGGTAGAGTTGGTGTGCTTTTATTTTAATTTAAATATTTTTTAAGATTTAGTGTTGGTGAGAAGGAGTTGTCTGATGCTCTCCGAGATGTATTGCTTTTTGATTTTTTTGGCTGTATTCGTACTCATATAGTATGATTCTTCTGATTTAGCAAAAAAAAAGTCTAAATTTTCAAAAATGTTCGTCTCAAAAAAAGCTCAGGGTGTATCCATCGCATCGCATGGAAGACTGTTTGTTCTTTCACGCCGTTGGATCATATCTTGCATAGATCTCGAAGCACTTTAAATATTTTTTTTATATATTTATATAAATCTTATAGCAGCGATGGTACAATTTGATGGTGTACGTATATTGCAAAAAGGAAGAACCTAGACCCTCCAAAGAATTATTAATTTATAGTTAATATAGTAGATGGCTAAAAAAGAAAAGTTTCGAAATCATCCAGAGCGTTGGTCTTCGACAGAGTTAGAGGTACAAAGATTCAAATCAATAACCTATATAGCAAACATATGGCAAACTAATATTGAGAAAACCTAAGCAAATATAAAGATTGATGAGATCTGGTATTAAATCTTAGATTTCAAAGTAAGCAAGTCCATGAATCAGAAATGCATCTTAATTTACTCGTATAAATTAAAATTTCCAACCAACTAAGAAGCTTTTATTTTTCATAATGATAATCTATAAATTAGAAGCAATAAATACTCTCTAGAAACACAAATTGAGAGGCGAATAGGGTGGTTGATTGGATCGTGTTAAAATCACCACTTATTCCAAAAGTTTAAGCTTATATAATAAGATAGATTTATTTATATATTTATATTTTTTTACACTCTTCCTCACATATGAGCTATACTTTTCTTTAATGGGCGAGCCCAACATGTAAATTTTTTTTTTTAATAATAGGGTTAAAGAGTGAGAGACAAGGTTCGAACTCAGGACCTCTACACTGATACCATGTTGAAATCACCACTTTTTCAAAAAAACTTAAGCTTTTGGGATAGACATTAAAAGAAAGAAAATCCGGCCCACATGTAAGGAGGAGTGTAAGAAAATTTAAAATATATAAATAAATCTACCTCATTCTATCAACTTAAGCTTTTAGGATAAATGGTGATTTCAGCAGATCGCCTCCTAAATGGCTCAGTATTCTGATGGTTGTTTGTGGGACAGACATGAGGCTACCCCTCTTCCTTTTCATCTTATTCTATCTTTTGACTTACATGAATATACTCATACTAGAGTTAATATGATCTATTCATCTTATCAAAAACACACATTGACCTCTGTGGAACCATGGCTTCCGTCCATATATGGAAAATCGTCCTCTCATCAACCTGATTGTCACACACCTTCCCCTCCTCCCAAATAACCTTTATTGATTGATGCAGCGCACATTTGCTATTCATTAGATAAATCTTGAATACTTATGCAAACCCGACTCATAATCTATATAAACTAAGAAACTATAACACAAATCTCTCAGGACTGACCACGAGCCAATCGTGATACTTATAATTAAATTTGAATAAATTTGAATCATAAACTTGATGAGGACGTCAGAGCTTGAACAGAGAGAATATAAGCACCGTGTGCATCATAAAGGAACCAAAAAAAAAAAAAAATTATGAAGGTTGAATCGCCAATAAAATTCAAGCATATTATGTTATTTTGTATGCTCCACCGCAAACATATGATGTTATTTTGCATGCTCCACTGCTTGATCAAGTAGAACGGGGAAAAATGGGGCGTTCAAAGGTGATGCAAAGAGGAGTATGGCAAAAAGGCGATCCAAAGAAATGAGTGTAGATTGGAAAAGCTTAAACTCCTGAGTACCTGCAATGTAACAATTCATATCAAAGTGCTGGATTCAAGAGGCAGCTGTAAATCATACTGGAAGCATTCGAGTAGGAAAAGTTGAGCACGGCACAAGCAGCAAAATAAGCTTCTCAGCAAACTGAACCTTTCAGAATAATTCTGAAATAAGCTATATACATTAATCTCCTTTTTCACTCGCAGCAAATTCCACCATGGACATGATGTTAATGGTTTACATTTCCCACCTAAAAAAACACATGCTTTAGATCCGAAGCTTCTTTCCAGGAATTGGGTCATCATCATAGTGCCCGGCATCATCACGACCCTCCTTCTCTGCCTTCTTCCTTGCAAGAAGTTTATTGATCTTGTGTAGCTCGTTGGTGAGCTTCTGGTCCTTGTTCTGCTTCCTGGTCTTCCGTCCATCTTGCATCTTCACGCCAAACTGGAAAGCAGCCTTTGGCATTGCCTCCTTTTGTTCATTGTAAGTAGCCCAGTCCTCTTCCGTGTCAAAGTCCCACCTATGAAGACGACCCTTGGCCTGTTTACAAAAGTGCAAGTCAGAAAGATGCCACTGTAGGTTTATTTCTTTAACACACTTGTATGCAAGTCGTTTGGCGATCCTCATCAAACAGCCAATATAATGCAGAAGGGATACAAAATTAGCAATGTTATTGGGAGAATCAGCATTTCTGAATGGATGCCGACATTACCCTACGAAGTGTCCGGGCTAAGCTTGGGGATTGCTTAAAACATTTTACAAAAAGGCCATGTCCAGTAATTTCAGGCAATATACAAGAAAGATGCTCTCAGGTTTGGCATGATGTAAAATTGAAACTAGAAAGAGAGTATATTCTTTAGCAAAAAAAAAAAGAGAGTATATTTGAAACATAAACAAAGAACAGTGCCATTGCCCCAGGCTATCTACCATGGTGGCAGTCATGGTATAAATCATCTAATTCAAATGAAATTATTAAAGTATAGCTGGTGATATTTGAGCTAAGTGGTAAACTTGCAACTCAGAGATAAATGCAAAAAAAATATCAAGTCATGATTGCATTAGCACCTGCTAAGCTACATATAGTACATGGATAGGAGTTACAAGTATTAATGAACAAACTGTGACTTGTGATTAGCTCAGAAAGTTCGTAATTACTAGAATATATAGGAAAATTTAACCGCTCTGAATTATTCAAAGAATCATAGGGCAACAGAAAAAGTTCATACCCTCCCACCCCACCCCCCACCCCAAAAAAAAAAACAAAAAATACCCTCCAAAAGTAATTTTTTTAAAAAAATTAAAGAGGTAAAAGAAAGAAATTTTATGACCATATCATGGAAATCATGAGTGTTCATCGTTAAAGAAAACTTTTACCTCTGATTATTCCATCTTGGCTTTACAAGATAATTAATCAATTAAAGTTTTACAGTCTATGAGCAACAAACACATTGAATATTTTGTATAACGTGCCAGAATCAGTTCCCCTAAGAATATCCACAGCAAATCCCTTCATCCTATATGCTCAAGTCAAGTTATCTTTCCAATTCTAGCGAACTTCTATAAGATCACTCTCATCTTTAGAATAGTAGTATGGACCTTGTTATTGTTCAAATAATGCAATGTCATCGTACTGTTGTCTCATCAATTTTACAGTCAAAGTTTAAAGAGGCTCGTAGTGATTTCGCAACTATCAGTACAGACCACATCATATCATTATCCATGTGATTATTTTAGAAATCTCCATTCTTATATATAATCAGAACAAGCTGCATATATGATCATGCTTTTTAATCTGCTGGTCATTTTGATTAATGCCTCATTTTCATCTTGTCCCCACTTTCATATACTCTGTAAATTTTATGAGATGTGAGTCACTAACCTCTTTAAGTGTCCTCCCTAATTTCAATACTAATTCAACCATGTCCTCATCCATCAATTCATCGAAAACAACATAAGACATGGAAGGCCAAATATAAATTAGTCATGCCTAATCAAAACTAACATAAAACCATTAATGTTCTTATATATCATATCAACATATATTTATTCCTTCACACAGCCAAAGTTAGCTATCATGTACCCTAATAATCATTACTCCAGTTCAATAAAAACCACATGCAAATTTGTTATTCTTGATACTTTCCAATACTAACCGAACAAAATGATCTCATGGTCGAACAATCTGACACTACAACAATTTAGGGTTAAAAAGTTCCCATTTGGTTCATAGCTGAAGTCCACCTCTTATATAACTTGTATTAGTTTATTATATACCAACAAAGTTGTTCTTGCATTATACTGTCCATTACAAAGTTAGGTTTCTATTTCTTAGTTCCTTTTCCCCCTGATAATCCAGCAAGAATGAGGGCACCAATTATTTTAACAAAATAGAACCACCTAGATACTAATAGAAGCATGATATCCACATTTTCCGGCAAGAACAGAGGAGGAGGATATTAAGTCAATTTAGTGCTAGATAGTTTAAATTTTGTTTATATCTAAAGTCCATCTATTCCAATTGTTTTAATACCAAACAAATAAAGTTGTTCTTGCATTAAATCGTTCATTATGAAGCTATGTTTCTATTTCTTATATCCAATTATCTAGGAAGAGTAAGGACATCAATCATTTTAAAAGAGAGAATGAATGGTCAAATTTCTCATGCTTATATTCAATTGCAACTTTTGCTGCACTTTTTCCCCATCCGTTCGTTGTCCATTTTGAAATCCCTGGATTTCTATATTTTTAGTTAATAATCTCATAATATCCATGCGAAACGGAAGTTTCTACTTGTCTGAGCTGTGGCATTGGAGATATCTCAACCAAGGTTCAAAAATTGTTGCAGTTTCAGGATTTCAGCTCTGGCTGAAAAAATGAGCTTCCATTTCACTGATTCAATGACTGGCCGTTTATTGCCATAGTTTCAGCAGTTCTACTTGAAAATTATAAAAGAACACAAGAACTATCAATTAAATTTTTTAAAAAAGAAAAGGTTATAGGCAACAATGAGTAATAGTATAAGACAAAAAGAAACAGAACATTTAAATAAAATATACAATTTGCAACCTTTGGGTAGTACACTTTACGTGATTTTGCATTGAAAAATGACCAAACATTTTTTAAAATTATTATGTTCAAAGAAATCATGCTTACCGTACATTAAATGATTACTATTTGACAACGATCTAGCATACAACAATCCCAGTATACATAAGGTTTGAGCTCTGGGATAAACTGTGTCAAAACATACTTTATTTATATCTATTTATGTAGTGTCTCTCAAAGTTTGGCAAAAGCTTAATTTAGAAAAAAAGCTTTCCAATGTTTAAGAACATTAAGGAATGGCAACATATTAGCATACAAAGCCATATACAAAATAAATTTGGTCACATAAGTTAGTTTTAAATGAAACTCCCAGACCAACCCCGATTTTAGATCGTTTCTGAAAACAAAACCTTTTGATTGATGAAACTTCGAATTATGATTTCAATCTCTGTAGCAGTAGTAAGACCTTACAGATTCTACCACCATCAATCATACAAGAGACAGAGGAGGTTACTCCAGATCAAAAGGTCAAGAAGAATTATTTTATATTAGAAAATTATAGCATTTTTAGCTTAAAAATAATTGCTTGGATAACTGCATTAAAAAGGCTTGCCTGAGTATTTAATAAGTGATTGTTATGATACCTTCTTACATATGAGCCAGAATTTGCATGTTCTTTATTGACATGTGTTGTATCCCACAAGCTTTCAACTGTCACCTCATTTATAGTGAAACAGCAAATGTAAAATAGTTACCAGACAAGATCTCTTATCTACATCTTTTTCCTGTTTCTTTTTGTGTTCTTGTTGATGAATCAAGCTTAGGAAAAACTAAAATATCTCATAATTAGATAACAAAAACTTTCTCCCAAGAAAATGTCCTTACTGTTGCACCAAAACTAAAATATCTATTATTTCTTTTTGTGTTCTTGTTATGATATCTTTTTTTTTGTTTCTTTTTGGGTGATAATCAGTTAGAAACAAAGAATTAATTAAATCTTGTAAATTATCATGATTAGCAAGGTTGTCAATTTACAATCAATGGTTACAACTGATGGTAAGTTCTGTAGATTTTTGCTCTTTCATTTCTTACGTACCTCAGCATATGGAAAATAAGCTAGTAGCTAATATCAGCATTCAAGTTTACTACCACCTATCAGATGTGGAGGCTTATAAAATCCTAACCATATTTTGCTCTTTTTTCATATTCATCTGCAAGTTTGATAGGTTAGCAGGATAAGACTATAAACTCCTAACCAAACTTAAAAAATGCTAGTGTCAAGCAAATGCAGTGCATATTAGGATTGATGCCTGCAATCCCCTATAAGTCATATTTTCATTTGATCTAACTATATTGATAGGTGTGCCTCGATTTTTCACATGATGCACTTCCCTTTCTTATTAAACAGTCTCCACAACCTCCTATAGAACTTCAATTTCAAAGGAAGAGTTCTCTTACCCGGCCACCCATGTCCATTTTTGACAAGTCGTCCTCATCATCACTGTCTATAACCTCGCGGTTATACTCTTGATAACCAGGGTAGCATTCAGAGTAACTTTCAGAGATAAAATTAGGATCTTTCTCCCGAGCATCCTTTTCCCTTAGTTGTTGGAGCCGCTGATCGTCACGCTTGAAAACCGACCCTAAACCCCGGTCTTTGTCTTCTTGAGTCATGAACCGTGGGTCCTGTAGTACATTTGTTCCAGCCAACACATCATATTCCTGGATATTTTGCTGGAGATACTGTTCAGGATAAGCCAACTGTTCAGCATACTGATAGTCTGGCCACTCTCCTTGGTATCCAGCAGCCACCATTTGAGCTTGAATGGCATCATACCCATTCTGCAACATGAAAGAATCATAGACATTTATTTGGACATGGAAGTAACAAAATTGTCTAGAGTAGCAAAGCATGTGGTATTTCTACTAAGCATGTAACAAGTTTGAAATTATATCAATCACAATTCACGAGTGCAAATGATCATTATGTGTGTGTGTGTACGATCAAAATTTTCATATACGTCAATCCTATATTTTAGCTGTCCACAGAATCAATAGATTATTATCTTAAAACAATGAATGCCTCACCACTTCTGACAATAAAGAATATCACATATAGTATTGTTATAAACTCACTGTTTGTTGCCAAGCCTGAGCAGGTTCAGAAGGTGGGACAGGACCATAAACAGGTTCGCTGAAGTAAGACTGCCTTTCTCGGCTATGTGGAGACTCTTCCATGTCATCCGAAACTGGGCTCTCGCTCATGTCCTTAGCAGGAACAGCATAGTCAATTCCATCTCCTAAAAATATGTCGTCTACTTCAGTTCTTGCAATAGGAGGGGGTGGTTTCTCTCTTCCATCAGCATTGCTCTTGCGAGGAGGTGGTGGTGGCATCTCTCTTTCTGGATCTCTCTTTGAAATGCGACCATCAGGTTGTCCAGGCTTCTCTTCATCATAATCATTGCCTACTGTTGAATTTTTCCCTGTCAAGGTAAAGAATAGTTGCAGAAAATGAAATTGATGATCTTAATCCCGCTGAAATTTTCCAATTTCTACATGAAAACATGCCACGCTTCAAAGTGCACCTTTCAGAAAAAGAGAATGCCCCTTGGTCATTCATATTTTACATTAACTCATTGTTTGCTAAGAATTACAAATTCTAGAATGTTCCCTGGTACTGGATAAGGCAATTTTTATGTTTTCTTACTGTGAATATGAAGCAAACCAAACAACAACAATAATCATTCGGCTTTACTCCACCTATTTGGATTGGCTTTATGAATCCTCATTTGCCAAGCAATTCTATCTAGGGCCACCTATGATGTTATTTCAAGTTTTTCCATATCTTTTCTCACACTTCCATACACATTACCTTAGATCTGAAATTCTTATGAAGCTAAACCATTAATTAATCCTTTCAGAAGCTAAATCATGGCACCTTTCTGTTAGCCATTAAGGCTAACAGAAAGGTAACACTGATTTTTCTTCTTGTTCCAACTCATCCCCATGAATCCTAATCTTTGCCTTATTCCATCTTCATTAGCCTACATCCAAGCAATTGAGGGACTTTCCAATGGGTCAGCATGAAGAACTAGAGATGGGGAAAAAGCATGGATGCTAAGCCTTAGGGTCTCTAAGAAAAACTTTATTCATATAAAGAAGGTACCAATATTAACTTCATAGGTATCCCCCCCACCCCTCGCAATATATAAGAACTTGTAAAAGAAGTTTACAGCAAGGTCATGTTACTTGAACTAGTAACTCAACTAGAAACCATGAAAAATACTCTAATCACACCAAAACCTGATGCCAGCTTTTGATCATCAGAACCACCAAACTAGGCTACCAGCAAAAACTCAACTTTGAAATAAGTACCTACATGTCTCAAAAGCATGGATTAGAAATGGGAAAAAAGACTGGATTAGGATCTCTAAGAAAAACTTTATTCATATAAAGAAGGTACCATATTAAATTCATAGGTATCCCCGCCACCCCTCTCAATATAAAAGAACTTGTAAAAGAAGTTTATAGCAAGGTCATGTTACTTGAACCACTAACTGAACTAGAAACCACGAAAAATACCATAATTTCACACTGAAACCTGAGGCCAGCTTTTGATCATCAGAACAACCAAACTAGGCTAACCAGCAAAACTCAACTTTGAAATGAGTATCTACACATGTCAACAGCAATGTTACTTGGAGCCTTGGACCCATGACCCAGGTGTCAAGTGTCCAGAAGAGTTGGACATGGAAGCCTCCAATTAATCAGACATGTGAGCACATCCGTATTAATGTGCCAGTAAATAGATATAGATGTGCGTATATAACAAATGATTTGATTTAATTGATAAAAGCATTTCTTAAATATTATCTTAGACTTGCAAACTTCTAGAAATAAGTGTGAAATGTCAATATCTAATCATGATGACATCATGGTCTGTTGACTTTTAGTGTCAGAGTTTCATTTAGTGTTCAGGTGTCCCAGTGCCAGACATGTCAAACAACCCAAATTTTGAAGGGTCCAATTTATACTGCTCAAAGGACTACTATAGTATGGCATTCAACTCATACATATGGCTTTCCCCATACCTAAACCCACTACAACACTAATCGATTCCTAAAGAAAATGAAATGGAAAACTTCTAAATCGAGTTACCAGCTAAGGTGCTCTACCTTGACCACTTTGAATAGAAAACAGCTAATGATCTTTCATCATTAGGCTCAATCTCAACTATAATTTCAAACTAAAATTTATGCCATCTTTTGAACATCACAAAGACTAAACTAGCAAAATCTTAAACTAGAAAACTTGAAGGACTTAATTGGGTTTGGAACAAGTATCCGCAAGCCTCAAACAGACTATCAGATTGTCAAACCTCAAAAAAAAAAAAAAAAGCCGGCTCGCAAGACTTCAAAGCCCTAATTCCAATAGTGTCCTTGGTAAATAATAAAGCTACTTCAGAGAAGCATCATGCAAGTTCATTTTCCTATATCTATTTAACTTATTACTTACAGATAGAGCGTATCTTGTGTACTTAGTTACTTACCATATCACCCTATGATTGCCATAAACATTTTAGCCTAGAAGTTAGAGTTGGCACCTCACTGACGAGATAGCAATTTTCTCGTCACTGACCAGATAGCAAAAGCGACCCAGTCCACAATACTTTAACTCAACATTACCCATATAGTGCTTTTCTCCTTTTCACCAACTAACAGTAATTAAGCAACAATTATTGCTACCATCATCCGATCACAATTAAGCTCTGGTCAATAACTTTGAACATGTTTCTGCAGTATCATACAAATTTCATAGGCAACGTATTTGAATATCCTACACCACCTTGCTAAAATAAAAAATCAGATATCCCTCGGTTTCACACCCGCTGACTCGTGAGAATTTTCTTTTTATAAACATCTACAGAAGAAATTAATGTCCGTCATATTAGAATTATAGCAAACATTTGTTTCTTATTTGTTATGCCATAAATGAGCTGTTATATGGTACAATCTAAGGGTGAGAGCTAAAGCAAAGCAAGTTTCTCTCCATGTTCCATGTGCTTTATTTTTTGGTGGGGTGTTGGATGGTGATGGATCACATATTCCTTTTTCTGTCAAATGGAGCATTGTTTTGAAGGGGGGTCAAATACATATGGGATAGATGTAATTTGTGAAAATGGTTAATATTGTACTAGTTGTTTTAATGGAGTGAGAACTATAAAAAAAAAAGCTTCTAGACAAATGTTCCCGCTTCAAGAACAACAAACTATGCCCATCTTTCATTCTTATCACAGTTTAAATACCTTGCAATGACCAGCATCATCAAATCCTTTTTAACACTCATGGTCTTCTTCTAAGGGTCCTTGCCCCAAATACAAGCCCCACCCTTATTATAAGGCATTTATGGCTTTTATCCTCCTTTGATTATCACAGATTAAAATTATTTTCACTTTTTCACTTTTATCATAAATAAAAATGCATACCTTTCATATCTTTCTCCTTTTTCTTCTTTTTGAGAACTTTTCCAGATGATCCAAGACGAAGATATTGCATGATTTTTGCAATCCTATCAAGAACAGAACCATCTACACTGACTGTAACCATTTCCTGCAGAATAAATCAAGTATGAAGCGTGAGTTGTTTAATCATAAAGAGAATATTAGCATGCAAAAACATGAACATATACCTCCAGAACTGGGCAGTCATCCTTGCTTCTATGAAGAGTAGTAGGGATATCATTAGTAAACCCATCCTCCTGGTAACAAAAAAACAAAGCACGCAAACAAATAAAAGAAAGCAAACACTTAAATTTACATGTATGTAAGAGATGATACAGTGCATGAAGCAAGACTTAGTTCCTAAGCTTTCTAGATATCAAAGGTGTGTCCACAAAGATTACACAAGCTGAAAGTCTAATGCATTGATATGAACAAAATCAACTAAATGTTTAACAAAGATGCTCAATTCATGAAATTATAAGAAACCCATTAAACAAAAGAATGAAAGGCCATTGCCAAACTGATGAAAACAGGAATGTGATCTTTAAGAATGAGAATAGAATAGACGCAAGTTTACCTAATCATGACTAAATTTACCTCTAACATTGATAAAAGGCAAATAATAGATGGAAATGAATTTGAATACAAAAGAACAAGAAAGATATTATGTAAAGGATAAATTAATCCCAAAGCTTCAAACAAAGCAAAAGGACAATTGGATGAGTTGAACCCCAATATAGTTGTGGAGTAGAGGGATAGATGAAGACAGAGGAAAGTAAAAAAGGACACTGTATTAGGGATGTTTAAAATTCATAAAAGGGCCAATTAAAACATTACAATCAGATACAAAGACAAAAGGCAAAAGTCAGTATTGGACGAAAGAGGGAAAAGTATTATGAGAAGAATTTAGGGGCTTGAGGAGTCCACCTCAAAAACTAGGGGAATCTAACATGATGCAACTAATATTACTATTTATTTCTCCAAATATCTCTACAGCAGACTGAGTTTGTAGATAACCCTTATGGTAAAGATGCGGTTTTCTATTAAATTAGAGATTAGAAAATGGTTACTAGCCAAACTTCAAGAGTAATATGAACTTCCATATAGAAATATTATCAAATTTACAGAACCATAACAATTCAAAGAACAAGACTGCAGCAGTGAAGATAGACTCATCAAATAGGAATATTAGTCCTAACGGAAATTATTTATTACAAATTCAAAGCTAAAACCAAATCACTGGAGAAATTAAACTTAACATGTAGGAAATTATGTGTCATGGAATACCATTACTCAAACATCAATATGAAGGTGATGTTTTACAAGTGCAGTGCTAGTAAAAGAACATCTGAAAAATGAAAAAGTGACTACAGTGATAATTGCCAGGCATTAAACGGGATACATGATGGTGGTGTCATATTTCAGTTAATAGCTAATATACGTGGTTCTTGAAAGTAAATGACTATATCAATGGTGACAACTTTTGTCATTGACGCCATAGAAGTCATTAAATTCCACCAGCAGCCAATCGAGAGAAATGCATGGATGTATCGTTGCTTAGGAGATAACAATCCAATCCAGCTGAAGAGACTGATAAGAATGGGCTGGTCCCACAAAAACATTAAATTCTCGAGGAGGGGTGAGAAGGGCTCTGATATGATACAACTTCAAGATTAGGACAGCAAAGATGCAAACAAGCTTGTTATCCTATCCATTATGGAATAAAATGGCCAATAGAAAGACAGAAATGATATGATCATCATAGTCATGAACATACCAATATGCAAAAAAAATGAAAGATACTACAACAAATGCAATACACAACATAACATGTATAGCAAATGAGTAGCAGCCTTTGAAATTTACAGACACTTCTTGATTGTGGGGAGAATCCTGTCAAGTGTAGTAAAGAATCCAATTTCTATCAAGTGCCCTCTATTGGAAGAACATGCCAAATGAAAACAAGCTAAGCACTTGTATGTCCATTACTAGAGATTTAACAATGAATCAGAGATATTACCAACATTTATGAATCCCATTACAAACGAAAAATAAAACAGACATGTCTACATCAAACTGCTTGCAGTAGTGGCTCATTCAACAACAGTGACAATCAAGAACACATGGTCAGTACTATGTAGAACTCTGATTGTTGAGAAACAATATGGTTGGAAGAACAGTGAGAAGATGGTAAAAAATTTCTAAACAAGGAAAATTAAAGGTCATACCATGTTAAAAATAAATGCCATCCGACCAGGAAGAAACATTTCATTTGCCTTGATAATGCTTTGCGGCTTAATAATCGATTGATATACTGACTGCAACAAGAAAATTAATTTTAAGTAGTCGCAAGGCTTAAGAAGATATTTTTGCTATCAAATTCTAACAAAGAGGCAAAACAAATTGATAAATTTCATTATTGTGTCAACGAACCTTTGCAATTGCAGTACGGAATGAAAGTGGTTGATCTTCCTTTGGTACCCTTTTACAAAAAGAATAAAAAGATTATCGATAGGTCTCTTCATGGTACAATAACTACATCAATTTTTAGGGAAGTGCAAATTAGAGATAGGACAACATAACATAGCAACAAGATTGCAAGAAAGCATGGGGTGCTGTGCTACAGCGAAATCAAATGGCATTTTACCCCACCACTGTTACAGATTGCTTCCTCACAAATTACCAATGCTATCAAAGAACACTAAAGTCATAAAAAAGAAGGGAAAAAAGGCAAAAAAGGAGCTCCAAGAGCATTATACAGAATCCAATTATAACCTAAACTAGAACATCATACCTAGACTTTCCATCCTTCCCATCTTCAGCATCTGGTTTCTTGTCAATTTCACTTCTTACCTTGTGAAGCAAAGCATAATCCAAACCTTTGACCAAATGTGTGTGCTCCAGATCGCCTAATAAAAATTTAATCAAGAAAAACAAGTTATTTCATAATTAAGAGTTTCAAAGCTGCAGTGATCCCATGAGAAACAAGATATCAAAACAAGTGGTACCCTGTTTCGAGCATGTAAACTAATTTATCCAAAAGATATTAGTGGACTAAATCAAGCTACAATCAACGTCAAAATGTTTTCATCAATCTTGATGGGAATCAAAAAATAGAAACTAAAATTTATCCAGATTTATGAAATTATCTACAACAGGATAAGTGATCAATATACTGATTTTCACAATTTCGGCCAACATCAACTTCACCTGGATATTCAAATTTTCAGAATTTCTGAAATGATAACACTTCTGGATAGTTAGATTCAATACTATCTAAGTTTCTCGCTCACAAAAAATAGAGCTGTCAACATTTCATTCGGGTTTCTGAATTTTCAATTGAATGTCTCTTTCGTGCACGCTATAATATTTCAAAAGCCGGACTATTTCTAGTGTTTAATAGTAATAGCTAAAGCATCAAGCAACTTTAGTGAAGCATCATTTCTAGTTCTTTATTTTCCATATGTGTGATATGATGTGAAAAGTGAGTTCTTGTTATGAAAAGTACCAACACCTAGAAATTATTCTAGTACTTTAACATGTTTCAGTACTTGTACAGTAATTGTCCAAATGTTGAGGGATTTAAGAGATTACGATGCCATACAGTCAGGTAACATAGATACTTGGTAGTCATACCAAATTTCTAGGTGTTGGTTAAAACATTGTGGTTTCACAGATATTCTTCAGTTTTGACAAAAAGTTTTCCAATCCAAGCTTTGAAAATATTTGAAAATCTAAGAGATATTCATATGCTTAGTTCATTTAAAGTGATTTCTACACCAACAACACGTGGTCAGATATGCGGTCATTATTCATCACCATTTCTTTTCTTTTTTTGTTTTTCTTTGATCTGTCCATCAACCTTTAGGCCTGACTATTTAAAACCCATTCATGGTGTAGGCTGTCTACCAATGTGAAAATGAGATGATGAAATCAGCAACTTTCCCTTTAAAAGTAATATAAAAGATGATGGGCACACAAACCTCCAAGATATTTGCTGTTCTCAATAGATATCTTGTGTGCATCAGCTAACCTGCAGAAGTAATGCAATAAGCACCACAAGTGCAAGAGGGTAAAAAAGAGGGGGGAAGGAGAGCGCAAGCAAGTGAAGAATGAAGGATCATGCATCATACATAAGAAAATGTAGAAATGATACCTTAAATCAACTGTCCCAGGAGGAGCCACTGCATGAAATGAACCAAGCTCAGTTGGCTCATAATCAGGGTTTTGATTTTCTCTGCGTTCCTTAGCACGATCTCGATACCTTGGTGTGTCTGGTTCTTCATGCTTCTCTTCTCTGATAAAAATAAGCTTAGTATAAACCTTTATAAGTACACCACATAAAAGTAGAAGGAAAAAAAATCCACAAGCATTAGTTTCTCAAATACCAAGGTATAAAGAAATCTGCAAATATAGATATGTTTATGAATTCATTGTAAAAAAAATCCAGAAATTGAGTTATTTTAGGCTACAGAATCACTTCATCAATCTGCAATATGTTTTCAAGCCTTGAAAATTCTCCGAAAACTAAAAAGTGATCTCCTCAACAGTGCCCATAAGAATCAATCAGACCTACCTTATAATACTACAAAAGAATGATATCTATGATGGAAAATAAACCTTAAATAGACAGAAGTAACTACAACCACACCTAAAAGCATGTGTGTGAATGATAAAAATCACCATGTGATAGTTGATGCATCCTGAATTTATTTAGAAAAGAAAAGTTAATCATAGGAAATTAAGGGAAGACAGTTAAAAAAAGTATGGTTTATCATTGGCCTACTAAATTCCCAAAAAAGTTCAGCATTTCAGTGCCTTTCTTAATGCACTAAGCCACTGTTTAGGAAATGCAGGCTTATGAACATGATTTACTTGTGTTAACATATCACAGATATTCGGATATCTATATACAATATGTATCCATATCCATCCATTTTTCTAGATCAGTGCCAGATTATTGATAAACTCCTCCCAACCTATCCAGAATAGAGTATAGACTAAAGAAACACACTGAAGGAACAATGCATCAGTATCTCAAAGTGTAAAGTTAAATGCATTAACCAGCTAGTGCATAATTGTAATATCAAACTGCCAATGTTTATCTTAGACTGCAAATTAGAAGGATCAAAGAATCAACAACAGTAAATGAAACATTTACAATTTAGAGAGAGAGACAGGAGAAAGTGCACATTAAGAGAAATGAGGAATGTAAGCCTTTTAATAACCAACAGTAGGATAGATTATCTGTATTAACCAAAAGCAAGTGTTTGAACACTTAAAACAATCTAATGCTATTCCAAGGTAGTTATGGTCAAAGTGTGTGACTTGGAAAGCATGTACTTATGAATCGAAAACCCTAAATTTATCCAATAATTCTTAACTAGTCAACACATGTTCCCTGACATCCCTCGTAGTGAAGTGTAAACTAGAAAAAATAACAACAAGCGATCCAACGATTAGAAGGTGGCAAAAGAATTAATACGAGACCAAAAATAAATTTTCTTTTCAGCTTTATACTAGCAAATAGAATACATATCATTCCATTTCCTAAGATAATTGCAAGTTTGCGATTTTCCTTCTCTGTAGCATAATAACGACCAATAAAAACCGCAGGTCGAGCAGAAGATTCCATAAAATGTTTCGAAGGAAAAAAAAAATTGAGAAGGTGAAGAAAAAGATAAATAGCATCGGAACAAAAATTAAAAAACAGGAGGACGACTTATGACTTACTTCCGACGCATCATCTTCTCCTTGTAATTCTTTCTTGAAGCCATTGCAAATTTCTAATCTCGAGATGCGAAACCCTTCTCTCCCTTCAGTTCAAAGCTCTCTTATAAGATGAAATTCATAATAATAATAATAATACAAAGAAAGGAACGAAGGAAGAAAAAAAATACCGACTTTTATGAGCGAAGTGAATAGCTCCTTAGACGGCACCTTGCTGCTAGGGTTTTCAATCTTTGTGTTTGAGCTACACTCGGGGTTAGCGAGATCGATTTGAGAGATCTGGAGTTAGGGTTGGAGAAGGAGAGGGCCTCGTGGGCTTTTCGCGTCCACGACGGAGAGGAGGAGATGAGATCCTTAAAACCTTTCGCGTGGAAGCCCCAAATCGGCGATCCGCGTGCGTCCGAACCGGAAGGGCGGTTCAGGTAATACGACCAGACTAACCGCCACATAGTTGGAATTTTTTACAGTTTTAGCGAAAACCATCGTTACCATCACCGTCGGATCAGACCTTATACGGACCGGGGGATACTTGGAGAGGTCAAAAATCTACTAACCTAAACCAAAATTCCGTAAGGTTGGACTGAATTTCTCATTAAATTACAAATTATATATTTTATTTAAATAAGCCCATATCAACTCAATTCATTTCCAATATAAATTTTACAGGAGGAAAAAAAAAACTATGAAGATTTTTTCTTTGTCATCCTACCGTCCAACAATTTCATAGATGAGATTTAGGTAGAAACTAGGACTAGCCTTTAGCAAAAGAAAAGAGTTGGATAGACCAACAGGCCCGATTTCTATAAAAAATCCAATCCAATTTTATTGAATTTTTCAAATAGGTAAGTTGAAAATCCAAATCTAAATCTAATTATTTTATAAAATAGGTAACCTAATCTGATCTACAATATGTTAAATCGAATTAAACAGATTAAACAGATTATGCATGGCTACCTCCTAATTTTAAAATATATCTTATATAATTTGCACTTATAAGCACTCTAGTAGTCTGACTGCTACCGTCTCATCCTCGATAGAATGATCAAGGGCTGGAAGGCAACAAGAGGGGAGGAGGGGGGCCAACATCTCAGGTGCCTTTTCATAAAGCTTTGGTGGGCCAATTCCGAAAGTAGAGACGATAGAAAACAGGCGAAACTCAAAGAAGAAGACGGAACTGCTAAACGACCTAAAAGAGGAGACTGACTCTGACCTTTCAAAGTCCTATCTCATCTGGTTGATAGTTGAAGGTACAG
Organism: Phoenix dactylifera; assembly: GCF_051530095.1. Classification (NCBI taxonomy): domain Eukaryota; kingdom Viridiplantae; phylum Streptophyta; class Magnoliopsida; order Arecales; family Arecaceae; genus Phoenix; species Phoenix dactylifera. Next base: position 24,482,058 of record NC_143197.1, read on the forward strand.
ATGAAAACACGCCCTACATGCTTAGATGAGAACACGCAGTGCTTCGATGGAATTGTCCGATTGTAGCCCGACGCGCTGCTTCAATGGCTCGATATTGCCTATCTCACTTGTTTACAGCTCTTATTGGTCTTTTAGCGCTGCTTTCACATGATGCAATATCTAGGCCTCCTAGACCTGCTCTCTCGCCTAAGCCTCATAGCATTCATATTCCAAGCACGTTGATGGCCCCTCCCGAGTATGTAATCAACCTTGCTTTTTCAGTCCCGAGTTCTACTTCTCTTTTCCTACGGCACAGCTTTTGGCCTACCGAATTTTACCTAACCCAACATATATCTGCCTTCTTGTATGTATCAATTCTAGATCTCTACCTAGTGGCATGATCAAAGCCGATGATCGTAAGCTATGTCCTCCATCACGGTTCTTCCTTCTTTTCTTGCTTTGCTACCGTCTGTGGCATTTGTCCTGCAAACAAGCCTTTCTCTTCCTTGACTAGCAGCAGCTCCCGCTAAAGCACCCACCTTCCTTTTTTCTCGGGCATATCGAGAGGTTGGTCTAAATAGATATTTCTCATAAAAATGTGAAAGGCCAGGGGGAGAGGAAAGATAATTATTTAAAAAAAACAATATCGCGCGAAATTGAAATATAGTAAGATGCATGAATATATGAATCTTCGATGGAGGTGGATTTCGTGAGTCATAACTGGTGTTCTCTCTCTATAATATTACATATTTAAATTTAATTCTTTCAGAAAAAATATTTTTTATATATTTCTTTCGTAATAGGTATTTTTATATATCTTATACACAAGTAAAATTTATTATGTGCATATGCTTGTTAAATTTCAAAGACAGTAGCTTAACTTTAAACAATAAAATAACATGAACTACCAATCAAGATAAAATTAATCATTGTTCTATTACGACACAATTTAAAATTATAAAATTGCTTCCTGCCACATCATACATAATGCTCTGGATTTATCGGTGCAAATAATGTGGGAATCATCAAAGTTTACCTGACAATTTCTTTATATGAATGTTCTTTTTTTTTGCATAAAAGTTTATAGAACAAATTCCAATGATATAACAATCCATTATTTGGAAATTTGCACTGCCAAACCATATTAAGGCCTAAATAAATCATGCTCGGATTGAAGCGCCATATTCTAGGATAATTGGATATTGGGCAGCTTGGGTCATGAGAACAGTTTCGGGCATGGATTGTTGTTCCCTAATGAATACTATCCAATAGTAGATAAGATTTTTAAAACTGTGAGAAAAAGTTTTCCATGAGCACTCGATCTTAATATCATCTAGATTCAATGGGGAATGATGCTTGGTTCCATACTGGTGCTGAAATATTGACTTCCAAGTCTTTCTTTTCTTTCTTTATTTTTTCTCATACAAACTTTCTTAGGATCTTCCAACAAATGCGCCTACCAGTTCAAGACCTCTTCTTCCTCTTAGATGATGTGGAGAGGATGAAGGAGATAACCGAATCGGCAGCAAACCCCAAGTTACAAGGGGCAAGAATTTCATGGACCATGAGGCGCAGTTGAAGGCGAAGCCTAAAGAGAAGGGAAGGAAGAAGGGTAAAGACGCCTCCCTTGGATGACTGACTAAAGGAGTTTTTCTTGAAATTTGGATGGTTATGATAGTTTTTAACACAACCTTGGTCAAGATTGTCTCTTGACAGGAATTATTGGTACTTTTGTATGTAGTACAGTTGAAACACGGAGAGCGATATTAGGGGTGTTAATGGATCAGATTGGGTCGAGCTCCAAATTGAGTTAGGTTCTGAAAACCCATAACCCACCTCTAATTCATTCATATTGAAAAGAAACTAATCATTTATTTTGTATAGATTCATTTCCAGCTCACCAAACTGAGAAGGATTGCACTTATTAGTTGTATACCTGAGAACAGGGGTAATTGGATGTCTAAATAAAGTGAGAGAAAGAATTAATTAAAATGGAAAAGAAAACATGATGAATGTTGACACATGTTTTAGCTCCAATTTTTCTTTATTATGTTTTGATTTGTCTTCCTAATTCTGACGACAAATTCCCGGATAGGGCATAGAAAATTGTACTGTTGTTCCTATCCAAGCACATTTAAGAATTGATCTGGCCTATCATGACCTGTTGGTGAGGATGCAAGCAGACAAACAATCCAAATTAGGATAGTTTTTTGTATTCGAATCTATCTAGATATAGATGACATTTGAGCTTCCAATTAATATATGTAGCTGTATCTATAAAAAAAAAATAGATATAAATATGAATAGATAATTATCTGATGCCGGACCAATTTTAAAATGAAAGCAGGAGAAGAGGAGAGGAGAAGGAGGAAGAAGAAGAGGAGAAGGAGAAGGAAGGAGAAGAGAAGAAGAGGGAAACGTGGGGAAAGAAATTCTTTAATTCTGCATTAAAACCCTAATCAGCTTACAAGTTCCCTTTAAATAGGGCCCAAATACACAACTTGCATAAACCCCCCTTACACAGAAATAAATCCTAATGAACCCACAAATAACACAAATAAGCCCTAAAATGCAACTAAGCCCAGAAATAAAATAAACCACAAATAAACCCTAGAATGCAAATAAGCCCAAAAATAAAATAATAAAATAAATATGCAAATAAACGAGTCTGGCTCAATCCGGGGGCTCAGGATCATCTGGATGAAGGGCTTTGATGTCCCCATCAACTCCTCCCGGGTGGGAAAAACTCGACCCCGTCGAGTACAGGTCTGGCCGGCTGTCGTACTGCTCCAGAAGATCGGGGTCAATGCGCTGCAACTGTGCTTTGGAAATCCACGTCACATCAGACTTTGGTCGACCTTTCCACCGAACAAGGTAACGTTGGTAACCACCGTTCCTGCTTGAAATAACCTGCTCATCCAATATATGTTCTATTTGTTCTCTGCGTGCATGAAATTTGGGAGGTGGTGGCTCAACAGCAGGTAATAGGGCAGGGTATCCAACATAGGCAGGTATATCAATAAAGGGGTCAGAAGGCAGGAATATTATCTTGTTGTATGGGACTAAATCTTCAATATTAAATGTTGCACTAATCCCATAGTCATCAGGAAGATCCACAACATATGCATTCGAACTGATTTTCTTTAAGATGTTGAACGGTTCTGCACTACAAGTTTGCAATTTCTTAAACGTATCTGAAGAAAATCGTTCAAGCCTAATTCTTATCATGACGTAATCTTTTTCACTTAACTCTTTATAACGTCCGTGTAAATCAGCAAGGAATTTATATTTTAAATTATTAAAGTGACTACAGTTGCTGATTTCTCGATGCAATGAATGTGGATGTGATACAATTGATTGTGCAGACTCAAAGACTCTATACTGATGAGACATGAAAAATAGGTCTATGGGTTGCCTAAGTTTGTAATCATGCACTACTTCGAATGGACTCAAACCTATGGACTTGTTAACCGAACTATTACATGCAAACTCAACTGTCGGTAACATTAAATTCCAGGTCCTAGCATATGCATTCGGTCTGAGCCTATGATGTAGAAGGTTGGGCAGAGATGCTCCGGAAACTAGATCGATTGCGCGTTGGATATCATGCATTGGAGAAAGTGCATCCGGAAGATCATCAGGGAGTGCATCAGGAAACTCCTCTAGAAGGGAAACTACTACCGGGGAATGTTCAAGGTTGGACTCCGCATGGGTAACTTTAGCTACAAGTGCCAATTCAGATGATTGGCTCTCAATATCTGTCACTACCTCTTCCACAGTCGTGATGTGAAGTGGCTTGGTTGTACTTAGATCACTAGTCTCCCCTTGGGAATCATTTTGGACAAAGTCTAACTCTGTAGGTTCGTCTTCAAAGTCTTCTTCATAGTCTTCTATATTTGGTTCATAGACTTCTTCGACATATTCGGCCTCTTGGTTCCTAACTTCTGGTTCAGTAATCGGGTAGGTCTTAGTGGAACATTGGGGCGCTATATAGCCGAATTGTTGACACCTAGAGTATTGGGTTTGGTGCCTAGGAGAGTGGGGAAGGATTACAGGTGGTGCGACCAAACCGATTTTAGGTTGGGCTGTAACAGAGGTTGGCGATTTAGGGGTCCTAGAATGTTGCACGAGCTCACGGATCTCTTGTCTGAATTCTTTGTATCCAGCCCGTATGGCAACGATCTGTTCTAAGACAGACCTCAAAATGTCGGAATCCATGGTAGCTACAGGGGTTTTAGGTTGATTGAAATAGTAATCCATATCACTACAGGTTGGCATGCAATGATGACACTGGGTGAAGATGTGACATGCAGTGTCACTAATGAAACCCTAATAAATATGAAGCAAGATCAAATTTGATGCAGGACAACCTACTAATGCAATCTATTATGATTTCAGAAATCAGCAAGTCTTCACAATAATAACTTAAAATTTAAATGTTGCTGATTTTTTACTTCGGTTATTCAGAATTAAGGATTAAGATTATTCAATTTAAGAAATTAGATTGCAATCAAGTAGTACAGTTGTTCTGATCCTAAAGTAATCTGATCGAAGAATGCCGAGAAATGTCCAGATGCTAGGGTGTGCTAATTTAATATCTAGATTTTCAAAGGCGAATAGGATGGGTTTGAAAGTAGGGGCTAAATTTTGACAACAAAAGTAAGTTTTCAGAACGTGGCTATCATGCAAGAGAACTAGAACATAATTAAATGAACAAGCTCAAGAAAAAGTGGAAACCTATCACCTGTGGCGGATGCAGTCAACCGGAAGCGTCCGTTGTGGAGTCTCGAACACGAAGTTGGCGCCGGGCAGAGCTAGCTGGAACTGTGGATCCGGATCTGCAGCCAAAAGGGTTCTTGGGCTCCTGGAATGGACTGACGAAGGTGCTGGATCAGGCCTGAGATAGGGCCTGTGGCCGCTTGGGCCTGGGCCGCGCTCAAGGAGTAAAATGGGCTTTGGCCCGCAGCGGAGAGAAGTGTTGGCGGCCTATGGAGTGTGATCGGGCCTGAAGAACCTGCAGAAAACAATGGGCTGGGCGCGTGGGCGTGGGTCGGATGAAGCCCACAGTGGAATGGGAGACTTCAGAGGAGGGTTTGGTTTTTTTTTTTTTTTTTTTTTCCTTTGGTGGGTGGGTGAACGAAGATGATGAAGGGAGGGTGGTACACGGCGGAGGGAAGGGCGGGCTGCCGGCGAAGAAACGTCGGAGCACAGCGGAGACAGGGGAGGAGAGGTGGTGGGGCGCTCGGGTGGCGCGGGGTGCGGCGGAAGGGAGATGGGGGGCGGACTACCGGCGAAGAGACGTCGGAGCTCGGGTGGCGGGACGATGGCGGCCACAGAAGGAGGTGAAGCGGCACCGCGGGGAGACGAAGGGGCACCGCGGACTCGGCGACGGCGTAGCAGCGCAGGCGGCACGGCGGACACTATCAATTCGGAAACGGGGAAGAAGATGGTGGCGGCTTGGCTGCGACGGCTTCGACAAGGGCAGCGACGGCTAGGCGACGACGACGGCAGCGGCGGCGGGCGCCAGCAGCAGCGGCGGCGCAGCGACAGATCGTGGTGACGGCGGCGAAGACGGTGACGATGGCGGCGGCGGAAACCCTTTGGATTTCCTCTTGGCAGGACAGAGGTAAGTTTTTTTTTTTTTTTTTTTTTACTTTTTTTTTAACTCGGATCCGTTAGGATCCGGGTTATCGGGTTTGACCCGACCCTATACCCGTTATGGGTTTGTCACGTGAAATCACGTGTTTTTTTTTTTTTTCCTCCGGAACGGATCCGGGCTAGTGGGGCGGGCTAACGGGTCTGAGACTTACCCGTGGCCCTAACCTTCTTCAACCTCCCGATGGATTCGGGAGGGCGTCGATCTTCACGGCGGCGGCTGCGGGCCAAGGCAGGGATCACGACGGCGGCTCCGCGACCTGCGGCGGCGGCGAGATCACAGCCACAACTTCGTGGCCTGCGGCGAAGGTCTGCGGCAGTCCCCTCTATGGACCCGACGCCGTCGGTTGGTGGCAGACGCGAAGCACTCGGGGCGTCGGCGCTCTCGTGGGGACGCGACGATCTCCGGTGGCGAGTCGGTGGCGCTGCGAGGTGGAACGGCAGTTGGCGCAGACACGGTGATGGACAGAAGGGGAAATCTCTGGCGGGGCCCTTCCTTTGTTCTTTGTGACAACCCAGAGGGAGGATGGGGACCTGACCTCACTTCGAGGTGGTGACCGCAGGTGGCCTGCGGCGGCGAGCGGGAGTGATGGTGGTCGCGGGTGTGTCGGGCGGTGGAGGATCTCGCTGCAGGGGTTTCTTTTTTTTTTTTTTTTCTCTGGTGAAAACCGACAGAGGGGAGGGGGGGAGGGGTAGGGGCTGGTGAACACCGAGAGAGAAAGGAAGAGAGGAAACACTGGACCGTGGCTTTGGCAGCAGGGGCAAAATCAGCCTTGCTCTGATACCAAGTTGATGCCGGACCAATTTTAAAATGAAAGCAGGAGAAGAGGAGAGGAGAAGGAGGAAGAAGAAGAGGAGAAGGAGAAGGAAGGAGAAGAGAAGAAGAGGGAAACGTGGGGAAAGAAATTCTTTAATTCTGCATTAAAACCCTAATCAGCTTACAAGTTCCCTTTAAATAGGGCCCAAATACACAACTTGCATAAACCCCCCTTACACAGAAATAAATCCTAATGAACCCACAAATAACACAAATAAGCCCTAAAATGCAACTAAGCCCAGAAATAAAATAAACCACAAATAAACCCTAGAATGCAAATAAGTCCAAAAATAAAATAATAAAATAAATATGCAAATAAACGAGTCTGGCTCAATCCGGGGGCTCAGGATCATCTGGATGAAGGGCTTTGATGTCCCCATCATTATCTTATCTATATTCTAATATTATATTTGTAATCATGTTTTTATATAGCATTCATAAACTTTTAAAAAAATAAATGACCATCTTAATATACTATTGATTTAATTTATTTTCTATTCAATGATATACTCGATTTTATAGTCACGAAGTTTAACTAACTTATATTCAAATTTTCAATATCGTATTTGTCTTAAATAAATATGTATATGAATTTTGCATCCGATGCATCCACATCCATATTCCACCTGATGGATGGATGTGGATAACTAATATCTCTATATTCAATCCATTCCTCTCAGGCCCAGTGGCATAGCCATAAAAAACAAATCACTGAAACCTTTCATCCAAATCCGTTTATTTCATGTGGACTGGTGGCTGTCGATTAGAATTAGCACCCTTAATCTATATGACACTGAGAATGTGATTACTCTGAATTTATTAAGAAAGCACCTGTTAAATAATAATAAAACAATGGAACTAGAACCTGTCAACGTGTCAGCTTTCTTTGAAAAACAGAGATGGGGTCACAAATGTGTTTAGAAGTTTGAACAACGTCCATATCATAATCTTTAACCAAGACCAACCGAGATGACGACCAAATAGGATCAGGCCGAGTCACCAATTACAATCCATATGCAGCTGCATGAGATATGGTGATTAATGCATTTGCAAGATCCTTGAGGAGTCTTTTTTGAAGACGCTCTCTCTCTCTCTCTCTCTCTGCTACAAGGCCACCCAACGCAAACAAGACATCAGACATTGGAAGCTAGCCCATTGAATGTCTCATAGTAAAATTGTCTGAAAAGAAAGGAATAGAAAAACAAAGCCATCAGCATGCAATCTCAACCTTAGTGTTTTGGTGGATGACAGAAATAGCTGATTTGCAACAGGGTGCAAATGCAATTACAACCCCAACATTAGATGCTTACAATAAGCTCATAAGAATAAAACAGGATCAACTTGTTCTGTCAAGAATGCCAAACAAACCCAAGATCCGTAAATGACCTATATAATTTGCAGTAACTGCAGCTATAATGTTAAAATAGCGACTGTAGAACTCCTTAAGCTGGAGGAAATCTGGTGAAAGAGAACAAACATAAGTGAGAACCCAAGCCTATGACAATGGAATACGCCTATGTTCAATCAAATATGCCTGTTGTATCCAGAGTTGTTTGAGAAGCATGTGCGACAGATTATCAGGGATCTAAACACAAGATCCTCTTAGGAATATGTGCAGAATATGATGCATACACGAAAATGGATCAGCCCCAATGATGGTGTTGCAATCGGGTTTCTTTATTTCAATCTCACAGCCTGCCGAGTCTTGATCATTCTCTTTACCGATCCAAGCCAGAAGTTGCACTCTTCCCAATCACTTGTTGTTAATTGCACCTGCCACCATCAAAATTAGCATACAAGACTGAAAATTATACTTGCATCTAAGTGTGCAGACATGATCCATGGAGTTAAGCAGGAACCGTTGTTACCAAGCAGCAATAGACTTCAGGCTGCCGGTACCAGTAATACTGGACTTGGTCTACAATATAAACATTTTTTTCAAGAGAACTGAACCCATAAAAGAGCAATCTTGCTCTTAAATTTAACAAAATACTGGAAAAAAGACTTTCTAAAGTATTCTCAAGTACACATTAAGGCAAAAATCGTAATTAGATTCAGACATCAAAACAGAGTTCTCTTCAATATTTGAAACCACTGGCTTTTATTCATACCGAAAATTCTCGATAATAAAGACAGCTTTCTAGAGGCAAATTAAGTTGGAAAAGTTTAAAATCTAGAATCCAATATGCTAATAAGCTAATACCTGGCAGTAGGCAACTAATAGGAAGTTAATATCTTATATTTTATTTACAAATAAAGTGATTCTTCATTTTTCATCTTTACTAATATTATGAGGCAAACTCCAGATTGGACATCCTACCACTACACACCTTTTCAAGGGCATTTTTGTAAAATATCATTTTTTTTTCTTATACGCATCCGTATCAGGCTAGCACTCTCACGTCTTTGTTGAAGAGGAAAATAAGTTTAGCAACCAAAAAATGCAAGCCCATATATCAAGGTAAAAAGTTCTTGAATCCTGAGTTCACAGCCATCCATCCTATTACTCACATGCGTTGCATGTGCCACAGGAAGGCTGGTAGCATTTGGCAACATATTGAAGCTTGCATTTTTCAATAAGACACTGGAACTCCCATTTCTCTATGAAAAACATCAGTAAACCAACCAAACATATGTGAAGAAGAACACCACTTTGCAGCAAATAATTAATCTGAACACCTGATAAATCATATATTTTGCTTTCCTACTCCAATAAGTTTTGAAATAGTAATTCAGCAATTTAAAGCTCACCTGGATTTGCAAGGCCCCAACAAAGTCCCCAGAATCCAAAGCCTGGCAGAGCTGACGAAGCTTTGATGCAACATTAGGAGATAAATCTCCAGAATTAAGTTTCGCAAACAGAGACCCAATTTTCCTTGAATTATCCTCAATCTCCCGTTTTTTAGATGGATTTGCACGTGAACCTCCAAGAGCTTCTGATGTTTCATTGAATAGTCTTGTCAATGTTGTGACAACAGGTCTCAGCTCAGCTGCAGGTAAACAACCATGATGTGATAAAATGTAAGTTAACTTTACACTTATACAATCTATTTTTGTTATAAAAAGATGCCTTCATAAACAAGGTTCTCAGAAAGGCACCATGGATGGATAGTCAACCATCAAAACATCTGCATGAATTTTGTACAAATAGTGATGTTTGTATAAATATACATAATTGCATTGCCAATTAAAGATATAATGGAATTATCAGACATCATGGATAGTAATTTGAGGCTCTTGATTTCAATGAACTAACTATTGGTGACAAGAAATTGCCACAAATAACCCAACAAATGATTAGATTTTGGATACCAGGAATCATTTAGTAATTCTTCAACTACCTGATTGTTTAATATTTTCCATAGCAGAATTTTCAAAAAGATTTCTACATTCCATGCTACCTTCCTCCTACATCATTTACTTCTTCAACATGGTTTGTGGAATCACTAAGAGTATAGAGGATTATCATGAGCATTTAAGACACTAAATTCTACATAGATCATGTGGGCCATCTCCAGCCAGGCATTTTAGACTACTGAAGTAAGCAAATTTTAGGAGTTTTACATCTGAAACAACAAGCTAATATCAAGCTTGCCATGCTCTTCTGGGCCACACTTCCCAAGTAGGACAAGTCTCAAAAAGTAGTTTGGTTGATCATTTTTAATATTGGGGCTAACATGAGTTTGTACTTTGTACAAAAGGTCATGTCCCACGTTTGCAGCACCTTTTGAAAGAACTAAGCTGCTAGATAATTTTCCATTGCAGGCTGGGACTTGGACAGACCAGGTCTTCTGCAAGCCCTTCTGATGATCAGGCAGAATCTAATGTTTCTTCAGATAGTCATCATAATTGGTCACTCTAGTGCGACACTGATTAAAAATAAAACATAAAATGAAAAGGAAATTTACCGGTTACATTTGAAGTATCAACAGTTTGCACTGTAGGTGGAGGAGCTGGAGGCGCAGCAGCTGGTTGTACTTGTGATGGTTGGGCTGGACTTGAAGGTTGGACAGGACTCGCACTAGGCCTTGGAACAAAACCTGGAGTAGTAACTGGCATAAAACTCCCGGGCGCTGGGTTAGGTGCCATAACTTGAGCAAACTTGTTGCCAGGAAAATTGGCTGCTTGAGATGAACCAGGTTCTGGTGGTACAGATTGATATGCAAGGGAAGCAACTCCCTATAACAAACATGAAAAAAGAAAAAAAAAATCCAGTTAATGCAATATACCATAATTAATAGAAAGTGGAATTTGACATCAGAGTTATACAGACCGAGTATAGCTGAGCACCTAAGGTGGGTTGCTGATATTGTTCCACGTTTCTCATAGGTAGGGGGGCTGCAGGAACAAAGGGCTTCACTGCAGGCTGTGTACTGACAGGGGGAGGGGCCAAACTTGGCTGAAAATCATAACAAAGTCATTGGATAATTTAACGCAATATGCATAAAGCAAAAGTGTAGCACAACTTTAAAATAAAATAATCCCTGCTATTCTTAAAAATGATAATCCTGTGCCAACAATTTGTCAGATCCCATTTAGTTCTAATAAATATCAAAATTGTACTCTTTAGAATCAAACTAGTGAAGAAAGATAATCCTTGAAGATGTATAACCATGTGTTACATAAAAACAGGGCTGTTCACAGGCCACATCCATGTTAACTAGTTACTTAAGCTAAACTAGAAGTTGGATAGCAGAACCTACCAACAGCAACAAGCAAGAGGGGAGAAATATGCATAAATTATTAGAAGACCACTTTTTTCACGCTTTATATATGTTGTAGTACGAAATGCGACCAAGTCCAATCTCAAAGAACTTGTTCTGAGAGGGTTTAATCAACTGAGACCTTCACCTGACATGTCTAAGAAGATTGGTGTTGCTCCCAACAGGTCAGTATCCCTTTTGAGTCTCATTGTCATGAATTTCATCAAAAGTTCTTCAAAGAAATCCATGAAATGGAAGATCTCTCAATTGAAACCTCCCAATTGAGGATATACTCAATATAGAAAAGACCACCAAATTCCAATAGATCAACCATCACATCCAAGTTTTGATCTTACTTCTCCCTGTACAAGCAAAGCTTCACATCATGCAGTGAAGAAGGTACTCTCCTTATTCCCCATTGGTATCCTTGGTTGATAATTGACATTAAGGAATTAAACTCAGAGATGTTCACAAGCCAATAACTCTCATCTATTACAATCTTACAGATACAAGTTTAACAAGAGGCCCTGAACAGAATCACAAAATACTCTAAAACTCAAGCGGCAAAAAGAACCACGAAAAAATTACAAAAAACAATAATGAACTAGATACCATAAAATAAGCCTCAATGGTATCAGGGCTTCTACCTAATTTACAATAACAACTCTTAAAAAATTCTTTCCCCCTTTAACTCTCATTAGTTTCTATTAGATATGAAACTTGATCTAACTTCAAACATTTTTAATAAATTTAACTCTAAACAAACTTTTATCATGAATTGGACAAACAAGAAGAGCACTCTCATCACAAGTGTACCTTAAGTCAGACTGGGGAACACTTCTTTGCATAAAAGTCCTCCATATTAAAGTCTAGTGCAAAATTTGCTTAGTTTGAAGAAAAGCATAGGAAATATAAAACGTGATCACCTCATTCAATTTGAGGTATGGCTCTAAATGGTCCATATTTGGGTCTGATCCACATAATATCCAGGTCCCATATAGACAGGCTAATTTGGTTTCAGCTCGAAAGTTTATCAAGTTTGAATTCAAATTACCTGCACGTTGCATTATGGATAACTCATCCAGAGATCTTCCAAAATTATGGTTTTAAAATGATTCTCTCCATTTTGATGAAAAAAAGAAAATCCAAACTCATTACTAGAAGGTCGGCATCAGTAATTCCCCCTCTACTTACGGTTAATAACAGTACTAATTAAATAATTGGTTTAGATTATTTGGGTTTTGAAGTTGTCAACATGTTATAAGCTAACGGTGTATAAAAGACATATGGCATAGTATGATAATATGCTATGCATATGCCGATGCATAAAAATATTTGATACTTGTCCTAGCCTATATATATATATATATATATATATATATGCAAATATGCATGTAAAGGATGTCTTAAGATATTACCAGAATATTATAGAATTAATTCACATCAGACCAGATCCGAGTCTAACCCAGAAGACTTTACAAATCTAATTTGAGCATCCCAATAATTTAAATGACCCACACCACAAACATTGTCGTGACAAGAAACAAATTTAAAAAACTCAGAGAAAAAGGACATGCACTGAAATGAGAGGATAAATTAGTTAGCAAAACATTAAACTGAAAGACCATAAATTACACATTACTTGGCTTTAGTTGACAGTCTGCCATCTAAACCCAATATCAAAAAACCAATTATCACTATTATGTAATAATGAAAAAGATTTAATAGTAACTAATAAGCTTTCTTATTTGCTGGAGCACGACAGATAAAATACCTTCGGAACCTGTGGTGCCTGTGATGGTAGAAACATCTGTGGAGATTGTGCTGGTTGAAATGGCACAGGATTGATGTACTCTTGGAACTGCTGCGTTTGTTGCGTCGGCTGATACACCATATAAGAAGAACCAAAAGACTGCTGGTAACCTTGACCATATGGACTACCAGGAATGCTCTGCTGTTGTTGGGACTGCAACTTGTCCTGGTACAAAACATGAATGGTCCCATATTATGTCAAACAAGACATTGCCATTTTACTAAAAGAAGTCATGACCTGTTTCCCATGTCCCGCATGCCTCCCTGGGAAAGTTTTAATATTAATTGAATATAGTTTCCTTCAAACTGAGACTAGAAATTATGGCAACATGACATGGTAATAGAAGTAAAAATATTAGACCAGACATGTGGGAAACACTTGGGACAAAGTTTGTTCATGCCTTCCATAGACATCCCATGCATCCATGCTCCAATAATTTCCAGTGGCTTTCCTAAAGACACTCGATTTATAAAAATGGGAGAAATTATCCATTACCCATCTTCTATTTCCCTCTATTGTATTGCTTAACAGATTTGTATCATAACATGACAATTTCTATAATCAATGTTACAGAAAAAAACCTGATAGTAGTGTTGAGAACTGTCGACACTTCTGAAACTGGACTGTTCTGCACCATACATAGAATTCACTTGCTGTACACTGCTCTCATAAGGATAACATTTGGTTTCTCTCTCTGCTAAAGATCATCAGCATCAAAAAAGGACAGAGCATATAATTGCAAGTCAAAAACATGATAATATTATACAAAAAAATGCATGACAAATCTAGGTAAATAAACAAATATATTTCCATGGCACAATCAATGTAATCATACCAAAATGCAACATGTAAAATGCATGGAAGGACATCCAGGTTCTTATATACACGGTTCGCCATGCTCAACATATCTAAAAACAGGTATGTCAAAGCTCAAAGGTTTTTTGACTTTCTATTATTAGATCATAACAAATGATGGCTTACTCTTTCAAAAAAGCCGTTTATTTTGCAACCACTTGATGCATAACTTTTTTTGAATAAATTTTGAATGAGACTTATGGACAATGTGGATCATGATTCATCAATTTGGATGTTTTTCCATGCAATTTTGGCATCAAGCTATTGCTTCACAGCATTATGTATGCCATAGGAACGTTACAGAAACCCTCATAAATGGAGTGGACCAATTTAATTTCTGGTCCGGAAGAATCCAATTCTAGTAAATTTTACTCCGGAGTTTTCAGCCCCCGTATTGGCCCCCTAAACTCATGATTTCATAGTTGAAAGATGCACATCTAAGTGATCCTTAGCTTGGAGTTTAGTCTCGATCTAGATCTTAGTACTCCGAGTGCTGTAATTTAGTAGCATACTTGTCCTCCGGGTGCTGTAATTTAGTAGCGTACTTGTCCAGGCTTGACCCACCCACCGCCCTCCTTCCCATCTCTCCGGGGTGACCAGCTCTTGTGACTATGGCCAGATCCTTCCAAGGCCCCAAGCTAAGGCGGCTAAGTTAAGTCCTCTTCCCGCCCTAGTGTTGCCGCCCGGCTTGGAAATTTAAAAAAAACAATCATATAAAAAAAAAGTAAAGACAGTTGTCCCTTTCAAGGCATTATTACTTATTAACTTAACAAATCTTGGCTTAATTTGCGTTGGCTTATATGTATTCGACTTATCCCTCGTGGCTAGGAAGGAAATGCCACTCCTTCTACCTTCTAATAAATTTGGATTGTGAGACATTAAGATTCAATCTGAGTTACGAAAAAAAATTATATTGTTATTAATCGGATATAATGATAAGATTAAGATTATCTTAATTGAAATCTCACTGTACTTTACTATAGTATCTGACAACAATTATTAAGAGGGTTATATCATAATTAAAGGCGGCGAGGAAAAGAAAAAAACCTCTATAAAGCTCGCTTTTGATCTTTGGGCATTCAATTTTATACAACATGGTTAATAACGTGAATTCCCAATTTTGATGGTACAGAATGTATCCGGAACTGATGGTTATAACATTGTAGCTTGACTTTGTAACATGTATATATATATATAAACACATGAAAGACGAAAATTATTTCGTTTGATTTAAGGTCTGCAGATCCACTGTGTTTTGGTCCATAATGTATTAAAATGTTTACACATAATAAAAGATGTTAATAATTGATAACCATGGTTAACTATGCATTTTGGTTGTCCTAAATCTATTGATATTGTCCATCTGATTTGCATTCAATGAAAAGGAAAGGAACCTTGAAAACATTTTACATTGGTTTTCTACATCATTCCAAATATCATATTTCATGACTGTTAGTATGGACATTCAACACAAATAAGCCACCATATTCTTTTCATCAGAAGAATTCTGGCCATCTCCTATGGCAGAGTTGCAGCTCAAAATATATAAGTAGATAAATAGAGAGAAAATATTAGTTCCTTTGCTCTCTCTCTCTCTCTCGCTCTCTCTCTCTCTCTCTCTCATTCCTCTCTCTCTCACACATACCGGCAGATACAGACATTTAAACAAAGGAGAATCAAATATTAATAATACATTAGCTAAGCGAATCAAGTTTGTGAACCACTGTAAAGGTACCTCCTATCTCTCTCAAAAATGATTATTATGTTAGAGATAAGGAGAAGGCAAAATCAAAAAAATAGGAATCTTTTAATTTTCAAATGCACATAAGCATTTGGCACATTTATTTTATTAGTCTCTAGGTTAGAGTCTCTTATTCAATTTCAACCCTGATAGTCTCTCTCACCAGTAAGCATGCTCAAATATAAACAAACTGGTTGGATCCAATTTATTATGAAAAGAAAATCAATTAGATTTCTACATTTATGTCACTTAATGAAATAAAAGGCAGAATTTCTCAAAAACATCAAAAAAAATGAGATAAATATGACTTGTCAGACTCAGCAACTATTAGGTTAGGGGTGTGAGTTGCTGGGCATGGTTCGGAGGGCTATACCTTAAGAAGCATATAAAGATGATACAAGCATTAATCCTTATGTATCAATATCGGTCAAATTATGAATGAAAGATCTGCTTAAAGAAATCCTAACATTTTGTCAAAAGAATAATAATGTTGAACTGACCACCTTCATCAGAGAGTGCAATGCGATCCCGCAAGATGGCAAGCTCGTGTGAAGATTCATCTGACCCCAACAGTTTTAGGTATTCCATTGCAGTTGCAAGAAGCCCTTGACTGGCTAGCAGTTCAGCATAACTTTCAACAAGCTTAGATAAAGAAGCACTAACCCGTTTGTGTCCTGTTGCAAATACAAGGACTATGGTCTTCTCCATCAAATCCTAGATTAATTCATCAGACCTGTCAATATCCCAGTAAACATCGCATAAATTTCTTAGACATACGTTTCAAAGTAGGAACTCACCTGAAGAAGATCAACATAAGTTTTTCCTTCTTGTTCGGCTTTCAAGTTGCATGACCAAATTTCTACAGTTCTGTCAACATTTCCAGCACATATATAGCAGAGGGTTGCAGCAAGTGTGTTACCACCAGTCAATAGTCTTGTAGCAAGTTTATCACACAGGGCAGTCCATTCATCTCTCTGTGCAAACTGTAATGCAATTATAATTCCCATATTATCAGCATGGTGGATATGCGAACCATTTTCACAGACACCAAGCCTATCGCAATATTATAAAAACAAGAATGAAGTTTTTAATCGAAGTACTACACATTAGTTACAGCAAGTGTTTCAGTCAACTAGTCATATTAAGATGGATCCCTCTAATTCCAAAATCGATCACAAACTACATAACCCAGAAAAAAATTAAATAAGAAAAAGTTATGAATATCATAAAGAATTATGAATTTGAAAATAATAGCAACCAAAAGTAGTTTAGTCATATTCTAAACTTACTCATATTAAAGAATTGAGAGATACCAATTTCACAACCAAAATCAAACAAACATTCTTTTGATGGATCGCTACAATGACAGGATCTTTTCAGAGTCATGTACGGTCATGGCATGATTATGACAAGAAAGTGAAAAACTGCATGATTTTCAGAACTCTACCAAGAAAAAAACCTCCAGCTCAATTGAAATTGATTCTGCATAAATTGTGAAATTCCACTCAGCCTCATATACAAGAATTTAGTTTAAGCTTAATTCTACTTGAGATGGGGTTGTTCCACTATATGAAAGGAAGAATTTTAATGAACCGAAAGAGGATAAAACGCATGGACTTCCACCTGGTTCAAAGCCTTGACTGAAAGTAATTGTGAAAAAGGATCTGCACATTGATGCAAAGCCTATGCATGTTTCATCCATAACTAATGACTTTTGAACTGAAGCTGTCAACCAAGGTCTGGCGAACCATGCCGAACCAGCCAATTCGGGGGATAGCAAACCAGACCAGTGGTTACTGACACAGTTCGGTGGCTCGAATAAAGACGATAACCCTCCCTCTCCCTTCTGGCTCTCCTGACACTTTAAGGTTCGAACCCTCACCTCCCCTCTCTCTCCTCCTCCCGCCTCCTCCGACCTCTCTCTCTCTCTGTTAGGGTTGGCTCAAAACTCTCGTCGCTAGATCCAGCCTCTCTCCTATGTCGAAAAGCCCGTCGAAGCCCTCCAACGATCAATCTGGCATCTCACCCTCGAAGCCCGACAACATCCCGTCCAGGTGAGTCTCCTCTCTCTCTATCTCCCCCCTCCCTCTCTCTCCCTCTCCCCCCTCCCTCTCTCTCTCCCTCTCTCTCCCTCTCTTCATTCCTCTCATTCTCCCTCTCTCCCTCCCTCTTCTCGTTTTGGTATGGATGCTTCAACACAGTACGGTGGAGACCCGTACGTACTGAACAGGTCGCTAGCCGATACAAGCTTCAATACCGGTCCAGCAGGCCTTGTTGTCAACCACTCACATACTTTGCATTACTGATATACATATATGTTTCACCTAGAGTAAATAATAGGCCAAAAACTATACAAATGGTTCGAATTTTGGATTGATATAATCAAGGTTTAAAGACTTGACTTTGGTTGAATCCCCACATAAAAATTTGGTGGTTCAATTTCCAATATAAGTAATTAAGGATGAAGCTAATCAAATAATACAAAGATATGTTAACGCAAAAATGCGAAAAGAGAAAACGATAAGAGAAAAAATACAGAAACAGAATCATTGAAGAGCATAATATGTTACTTCGTGTGCATCATTTTACTATTTTCAAAACTTTGTCAATTAAATTTTTTTAAATATGAGAATTGAGAAAAGATATTAACAGAAAAAGAAAAATCGGAAGCAACACAAGTATGGAATATAGACGTCGTTTTTAAAGTATAGTAAAATGTTTGGTGGCAATATAAAGATAATTAGAGCCAAGCTGCCTTGCATTGAGTCTACCATCTACAGTAAATAATGAAACTGATAGATGACAAACAATAATGACTATGTAAGTACAACCGTTATTAACCATTAAGTATCACAAACCAATTCTGATTATAGAATTACTAATTGAAGTACAAAAAAAAGAAGCTATAAAAGATATTTCGTCACTAATAATTTGACTTGCTTATTTAGGTACTTATGTGGAAATATGTCCCCAATTACAGATTTTTTTTCCAAAGTAAGAAAAGATAATAAATTTTAAAAATCATTTTCCTAACACTATTTTTTCTGTGAATTTAGAGACTTAGAAAAAGTAACAAGATTTTGTGACCATAAATGTTAAAATGTAATAAATCTGCACTTTTACTAAAAAAAAGTAATGTTTTTATTTACCCTTACTCTTTTAGGCTGCATTTGGTTTAAGAATATGAAAAAGTGGAACAAAAATAGCTATTCCTTTGGAATAGTTGTGCCACAAGTTATTCCTATTTTTCTTTGGCTACAATTTCTGGAATGACTTAGCTAGGGTGTTGTTATCCAAAAAAAGGTAGGCATAAATAATGGCTTTCTGCTAGGATTAGACTTGAGCAAATTAGCCCCAACCCAATTTCGGTTAGGCCTACGCAGGGAATTTTGGCCTTGGGTCAGACTAGGCCTGATATTGCAGCCTAATTAATTTTCCTACTGGGTTGATAAAGAAATACACCTGGCCCAGCCTGACCTGAAGCTAAATATATCCAAATACTTATTATATTTATTAATATTAAATATAAGCATTTCTTTTACCTACTTCCAGTTCTCAAACTCTGCTTTTGCATTGCTGACATAGAACAACTTCCCCATTTCCATGTAAGATCCACCTCCTTCGCACTAAAACCCCCCAAACCCCCTCTTTCTCTCCAAGTCAGAAGAGAATGAACCGCCACATGTCCAACTTCTTTTACCACAAAATACTTACAACTTTTGCCCCTTCTCTAAAAAACAAAAAAGAATGTTTTAGGCAGACATAAAGCTCATTCCGAGTCTAATGCCTGCTTCACTCCCAAACCAAACACTGCCTTACAAAAGTCCATTCCTTAATCTTGCAGATTTAGTAACATGTAGGGCAATTTAACCATTAATACTCTACTCAAATAATAATAATAATAATAATAATAATAATACACAGAAATGTTTGGAAAGAAATTATCTTTAGCAAGTACCTAAATTCTTCTAAACCTATTTGGAAATCACAGATCCAAGTTTTACTTATAGAAAATGCATCAAGGAGACCCAATCTATCATCCTTATTCAAGACCTCCAACTACCCAAACCGAGGCCTACATGCCTTGTGCACGTTGGTTTTATCCAAAACCAACTAATATTTGACTGCAATCTATCGAATTTAGCAAGAAAAACCACCATAAAATTATTAACCATAAAACTGGAGCAAGATTCCAATTAGTTCTGGCCAACCAAAGCTCAGACCATGAAAATAAAATTGGTGAGACAACCACTATTATCATTCTCAGGGTCTTCCCAATATTTTGCTTGCCCCATAGTACACTAAATATAACTGATGAGCCACAAGACTCTGGTCTTTTGTCAATTCTTCAAGATCAAAATGAGAATTTGAAATATTCAAACATCTACATCTAAAGGAAGACAAAGAACTACCATCAATTATCTAGGGAATAAATATACAGTATCCTAAAGTGCTTTGTCTCTGGAGGATATGCTGCAAATTTCAACAGCATGGAAACACAGAGGACGCTTGTCTTGCTACCTCACATTCTCCACATATTACTATGAAGAGGTGCTTGTAGAAGTTATGGCCACATGCCAGTAGGTTGATTTCAAAGAAGCACTCATTAAATAATAAATCAACATGTATAGCATCTTTGCTCGAAGTGCCATTAAATTAATACTACCATTCCGTACAAACAATTTACTGTTTTACTAGCACTTTTTTCAATTTTATTAATGAACACCTTGGTTAAATGTATGATCGTGCTATTAAATTAATACTACCGCTCTATATAAACAATTTTCTATTTCACTAGCATATACTTTTCAAAATTATTAATGAACACCATGGTTAAACAATTATCAGTTTTCCTTTTCTATTTTCTTGAAAAGAAAAAAGATGTTGGCTTTTAAGATGAACAGATGATGTAGAATTTGTCAAGAATTAGCATCCAATAACCTAAAACCCAAGGAAACAACCGGGCATATAACAGGGAAACCATGAATTGTGTTAGTACAATATTAAATGCATTAATTAGTACCACTATAGAAACAATATACATCAGTTTCACTTTTCCTATCAAGGTTTTAAATATCATGGGATGGAGCCATCTCGGTTTCTCCATAGAACAGGAAGCCCCGCATCCCAACACTCAAGATGGTAGATATCCTATCGCATTACATTCCATTCCATTTCCCAACTCGTTCCATCCTGACACTCAGGACAATGCCCTATCGCAACATTCGGGATGGTGGGATGCCCACATACTACCAGTATTTCTACTTGATTCCTATCAACAACTTTGCCAATATAATAATACTAAAAGCATCTATTTACACTTTAATGGGCATGTCAGCAACTTGGAAGAATCCAAATGTGCAGTCATGTCAGGAATTATCTTATGGTGTATCAAACAGCTTACCGTGCACAGAAGAGCAAGTGTTTCTTTCCACAAACTCAGCGGCCTGGTGTTCACGAGGCTCATTAGATCATTACTCGCCATTGCAGAAACAATCTGCAAGTAACTGAAACCAGTGAGACAGATCACTGAGAGTAACATATCAATTTCTAGACAGAAAAATAAAATTTGCAATTGTTACCCTGGTGTGAGCACATCTATAATAATAAAGAAAAATAATAGAAAAAAAAAAGATAACCATGCAAACCTTTAAATATGGTAGATGACTCTTCTTAAGATACTGATCAAAAGTACTTTCCCATAGTGAAGGACTGCCCACATGAGCAATAACCAATGCATCAGCCATTCTATTTGCAGATATGCACTGTAGAACTGCTCCCTTGTAGTCTCCAACAACCAAAGCACGTTGAATATTTTCATCAAATGAAGAGTCAGAACTTTCCTGATGTTCTTCTGGTCCTGCTAGTACTTGTTTACCATTAGAAGAGTTGACTTCTTCAGTAACTAAACTATCCCCAGAAGGTTGGGGATTGCTGAAAAACTCCTCCCCATGATCCATAGTGAATGCACTTCCTTCTCCACCTTCCATCAGTCCACCTTTATTTGTTGTCTGCTCATCAAGACTGAGAGTGCATGTTAGTTTGCCAAGATCATCAAGTGCATTTAGACTGACTTCATTAGGTACACTGAAACCAAGATGAGCAAGCAATTTGGTCCTAGCTGTTCCTTCTTCCTCAAACATGACTTTTAAAAAACCCCAGATTTCTCTGTCATCCTCAGATCTGTTCAAGGAATTGAGAAGAATAGTAATATGCAATCTCTAAGTTTATCCACATATGAAATGCTCAAAGCACATCTTGAGTTCAATCTTTTAAAGTAACCTACTCAGAATCCTGAGACTTTTTATTGCATAAAGCTTGCAAAGAAGTTTTCTCTCCATTCTGCATTGCAGCTTGAAAATCAGTGGAGCGGCTAACCAGACTATGCTCAGTAACCAAATTATGCACATAAACCTGAAATTTTAGAAAGAATAAATTAAAGCTGCTAGTGGCATAATAAATACACAGAGCTAACTATTTTAGGCTTACCTGAGAAGTACAGGAGGATGCACCTAGTGTTGATGGACTAGGATGAAAAGAAACAAGCTTGCCTCCAAAACCAAAAGATGCACCAGCTGGACGCTTCAACCACTTTGGAGCTCTCAATTTTGCTGCAGAAATTTAAAAAAATAACATTAAGACAGACAAGAAATTCAGATAATAAAATAGTTCTATTCACCTTCCACATGAACGAAAAGATACAGAAAAGCTGAACTACAGACACACAAAAAAAATGATGAACCTATTTGGCTTTCTATCGGTCCATCAAGAGTCAAAGCTTATATTATTTGCCAAATCATGTCAGGCACTCCTCTTAGTGCCTCCAGATGACATAACACAGTATAGAAGTATATAGTTTACAGAAGAATCAGTGTGTAATAAGCTTTGCACAAAAAAGAGGAGGAACTCAAGATAGTGCAAGTAGGGGACATGGCCACCTTGTACTGACCTACGCTACAAGCCTACAAGTTTTCGTGAAAAATATAATGCCTGAATAACTGCTTGATGAAAAGAAATCCTTGAGCCGAGCAAGAGCGACATAAGTGAGGATTTCATTTATGAAAACTTAAAGAGGCTTCAGGATAAATAAGCTTTTCCATAAGGTTAGCCTTGTTCTGCTATTTGGTGGGGCTTATCCAGTAGGAATTTTAGAATTTCAATTACCATGCACCAAATGTCTACTACAGTAGTTTTAAATTTCTCTGCATTCTATGTGTCTGCAGCCCAATAAAATTTAAAAACATCAAGAATGAATGCTTGCAGAAGGAACAATAAAGCACCATGACAGCACAACTGACAATTATTGAAACAACCTAGTGTTAACTCTCCACCTGCATCCTCGCTTAGGTCCTTCACTAACAATGTTGGAATAACACATTGACTACAGCAATACTCGTGAATTATTGTGACAAGCATCATTTATAATCTAAATAGGATGTTAAATTAGTGATTTTTTTGATAGATAGTTTACCATGGAGACATGACAGGCAAACCAAGTATACCGTTGCATAAGATATGGATAATACTTTGAAAGTACCATTGTTTCAAATGCCAGCCATGCTAGCAGATATATAGTTATATACCAGATCAGCCACACTGGTACATCAGGCTCGCCCTGCCCTGGTTGTGGTAAAATGGGTGCCTGAACCACATATCATCCCATATCAGGGCGAACCGAGCCAGAATTATTCAGTACCAAGTGGGACTCCCTTTGGGCAGAGGCATTGGGGAGGTTGCCATGACAAAGACTTGTGCTTCCATAGCTTAAATTGCCGGAATAATCATTCATTAGAAGCTATTATGTTGTTTCCAAATAGGCAATGCCATCCCTACTTTACTTCTTTTATTTTTACAAAAAAAATGACCAAAAGCTAAGGGAAATTCGAATTTATTAGTAATGGATCATGTTTTATGTTCATTATATGGTGTATAATTCGAGATCATGAATCCCTTCATTTGTTAGATCAGTGTAGAAGTATACTATTTCATCTTGACAATCTTTAATATTATTCATTAGTTCACTGATTTAGTGTAAACTAATTATATCTCAACTGTTAATGCACAAATATATTTTTTTAGTGAACCATAAACATAGTTGTTCAATCTTTTTTTTATAATAAGTTATGTAATATTATTTATTAGACAATACGACATCAAATAAGAACAAAAAAGCATCAATGCACACAAAATAAGATGTACAACCATTTTTGTGCACAAAAATGGGCATTAAAACAATAAAACATAAAAAGGCAAATAAACATGGATTTGCCAAATTAGGCAGTACTAGGGGCATGCTAGCCAGCTCAAGTCATGATGACTGGTACATTGTGTTGGTGTGTACTTTACTGACTTCAAGATGGTACGCCCTCATACTTTAATATTTAGAACCTTGACTATGCATACATAAATACATATAGACATATAATATGAATGTATGAATGCAAGTATATGTGTGTATATATACACATATAAATACATACATATACATAGAGTTAGATTACATACTTCATCTTTCTAAATTCAAGATCCAAACTGTTGAATATGATCTATACTAAAAAAGAAAAAGCCAAGAAACCAAAATTCATGTATTTTTGGGATCTCTGACCTATCAAGTAGGTACAAAAATGGAAGCTTTTAATGACATGATACTATGTTTTACCATGACATAATGATCAAAACCTATTGAAATTAAATCTTCTCAAATTTTAAGATTTGTAAATCACGATTTATAAAGTGACTTCAATGCTCTATCATGTATTTTACTACACCAGTGCAATTGATACTCTTCATTTTTTTGTATGCATTTGATACATAGGTTAGAGACTGCCAAAATATATTAATTTTAACTTTTAGGCATTTTTTTCTAGTGTAGATCATGCTTGACATTTGGATCTTCAATTTGGATAGTCTATCGTTGATTTTAAAATCATCAACTCGTTGAAGGAGTTAACATAAATTATGTAGTCTAACTCACATGCATGTATAAATATATAATACATACATAAATATATAGGTAAATATATTTACATGTGAAAAGATGTGCATGGAAAAAAATGCGATTTGACTTCTTTTTTTATTGTCCACTATAATGTTCAATGTGGGAAGAACACATGCATCATATTCATACAAAGAAACACTACTTTCGAAATCAAATGAGAGATGTTTCAAGGATTAAATATTTAATCCAAAAAAGTTTTGCTAGATATAAAATGAATATAAATATGCAAGGAGCTTGCATACAGAAAACAACCCTTTGGAATATATTACAAGCAAAAATTACCATATATGGAGCAACAATATGATGAATTTGAAGTCTTGTATCAATTAGGCAAAAAATACTTGCCTGGCGCACCAAACTCGCCCTCCCCAACAACCAACCTGCTACAAGCCTGCATTAAAGAGATTTATGACTTGCAAATCATCATATGTATGATATTACATAGAACATGCCATGAAAGAAGGGGAGTCAATGAATGTGCTTAAAGCCAAATAATCAATTGCATGTATCCTATAACCAGACCCCAAGACTCTTTTTGCATGAAATACATGAATCATGATGCATAATCATATTTAGGACATAGAAAACAAGAAAGAGAAAATAGATATTGGTAAAATTAATGATTTTCTAGCAAATGCAATTGCCAATCAACTAACATTAGTTTTTGTTTATTTTATACGTAAACAAGGTTGAGCATCAGATGAACACAAGGTCTCAAATTCAGAAAAATTGTTCTACTTTATTAGGTTATGGAAGCATGTCCTTGATGGGAACTAGTATTTTGGTTAGGATTGTTATAATGAATCCTGATGAGCAAAGCGTTTGCTTTCCCTATTTTAGTTAGAAATCAAAATGAATACTTTGGAGAACCAGAATACAACTTGTTCCCTGCCTGCGCTTGTAATGCTAACTGGCCTAGATGGTTGCATAAATTGATGAAATAAAATTTCTAGCCCAAGCAAGATTTATTAGCCTTTGTTACATCTCATATGAAGAAGGACCTTCAAACTCCAATACCAGGCAGAAGATAAGAATATCCAAAGGGATTGTAGAAGCCTAGAAGGAAAACAATGACAAAGATAAGAGATTATGAGGGAAGAGGAAGGGACGATGCAGAAGTTCTTGACCATCATTGATGAACAGTGAAAAACTCCACCCAAATGCTACAAATGTTTTACTAATCCAGTAGTAAAAACCAACTACTTGCTTGTAGTCATCACATGCTCCTCATATGCTCCTCATTAGAGCTTATGACGAGAAGAAAATGATAAACCGTCATATCTATATCCTTGGAAGTTGGAACAAATTCCAGCTACGCTTGGCTCAGAAGCAATCTAATAAAACTTCAAGCTTAATATCAAATTCATAGTGGTGTGATTATGAAGAATAAGCGGCAAATCTGACCTGAGTCAAGAAAAGAAGGCATATTTAGCCACATAAATGACCTAAAATCATCTACTACAGCTAACACTACTACTCCCACTGTGTGCCATGGTGACGTTTCAAACCTGTGCAGTCCTCTAAGCATTAGGCAAATTCACCTTATTCAGACTTTGATTTTGATGATTATGAATTGTTGGAAAGCTTATCCAGTACACAGTGACAAACAAAGTCATCTTCAGATCTAAAATGTGCTTTTTCTTGGTGAAACTTCTTTCTCAGCCATTGTTATTTTTAGAGTAATGGATCCCACTTCATGGGCCAAAAAACAACCACTTCTATTTCATCACATCCTCACTGCTTGAAACAGTTCCCCATATGCTGGTGTAGCTGACATGGGTCATTGATACAGAGATATTGTGAAAAATGAAACCTAGCTGATGCTATCTTTTCTTGAATTTGCAGCTCTCTAGAACCATAGAAGAAGAGTGCCATACCTCCAGCCTAAGAATAGGTGTTTTCCAGTGCTAGGTGGGCTGAAAAACAATCATATACAATCATACAACCATGACATATCAAAGACATGCACAACATCTAAAAGAGTTATGCCAGACTACAGATTGTCCTTATGATGATCCATGGAGAATAAGGGAAAAAAAGTGGCTCCTGCCTTGTCCTTTTATGCAACAAAATTAACAGTAATTGGGACGCTATCAAGTTAAGTCAGACCAAGTGCCTACAATTCTGAACCTAAATCGTTTAGGGGTTTGGGTCTAGATTTTGACCCAAAAAAATACTGATCCAAGAATCGGGATTCTGGACAGGTCAAGGCCCAACTTGCAGAGATTTCACCAGATTCATCAGGCCTATGGGTTAGACTGTGGCATGTTAAGACCCATACCCTACCAACATTGTTCGTATTTGGTTCAAGTACAGATTGCCTGTGCCCCAAGTATTGATAAGATTTGGGATATAAATGATCATCATACACATAACAAACTCGAAATGATCAGCCCTAAAGCTTGCATAAATAAGGAGCTATACGTGGCATGCCACCTTGGAGGGAAGAAAGGGAGATATTCTTTGGCACAAGCTATGTGAGGAATGACTGCAATAAGGAGGAGGCAATATGCTACACTTTAGTTTGTTTATCATACGCTCTCTACATAGAATTCTCATTTATCATGTGGAATGAAAGTTAGAGGAATAACTGACTAGAGCTAGGGTGATACTATAGTAACCTGGAATAAGGAAGGCAGGAGATGGCATTACCTCAATGTTGTATATGCCAATTTTTACATCAAAAGATGATGCTGATATGACACCGGGGATTTTTGGATACCAGTGAATATCAAAGTTCCAGTTGTTGCTGGCAGGCAATTCACATACAGCCTATCAAAAAAAAAAAAAAGAAAAAAAGAAAAGGGTTAATATTTATCAAAAGAATGCAACATCAATAGATGTCTGTCTTCAGAACAACAATAAAGATGAAAAAAGACAACCATTGCAAGAGTTCATTTGAAGTGTGTTTGACAAAATAAAATTTCTCCCTACCTCCCCAGTAACCGTATCCCAACAAATAGTCCTATTGTCCTTGGCACATGTGAGCAAAAATCCACTGTCATTAGGACACCATGACATAGCAATGACACCTGGTTTATTCAAGATAACAAGAGATGGTATCAAAACCTGCATCGTCCAGTCCACTTGTGTATGTGTTCTGCATATATTTGTGAATGCATGCATATGTACGTATATATGCATATGTTCTAAAATTGGCATTTAATATGAAAGATAAAGAATAAGCATGAGGGAAGAAAGTCTTAAGCACAAATTAACATAATTGTATAAGCCATATAGACAAGCTTACACAACAAACCATTATTTTGAATGAAGTGAGAAAATGCAGCCCAGAACAGAAAAGATTCAGAAAATGTAGCCAGATGGTTCATTATCATGCATTCTCTTATTCTCATCTAGTACCCCATTCAAAGACTACTAAATTATGGGTCTTCCAGAAAACATTTTTATTCAGAGAAATGACATTGATGCTGTAAAAATTTCTAGCCTTTCTTCAATTATGCTTCTATTAGTGAGTCATTTTCTGAGATGAATTAAGCATGTTGAACTTTTTTCAAAATCAAAATTATTGAGATTTTCTCAAAGTATAAAAATTGTCATACATGTTCGACAGACAATCTAGGGAGACTTGCTGTGTTTTTGTTTTTGAGGACGATGGCAGGGGAAATATTAGAATAAATTAAACAAATTCAAGAAAGCTGGAAAAGAATCATATCATCATAAAGAATATATAGCAGAATAGTTTTTGCAGAACCAATGGTGAGGTAAAATATACAAAGGATATCGTTTCAAAACAAAGAAGAAAAGAGACAATGCAACTGCATCCATTTTTATCATTTTATTTAGCACCAGATCCTAGTTGAAATAATTGTAAATAGATCAAATTACAAAAAGAGGGTTTTACAAAATGACAAGGATGGGATCGTCTGACCTTTTGTATGTCCCACAAACTCTCTTAATGGTGATATTGTTTTTCTCACATCCCAAACCTGTAAAGAATGGTTGGATCAACCAATTAAATGCAACATAATGCAGAAACCAAATCAATACTTAAAATAATAACTGGTAGTAATGGTATCTATTGAAAAGAAATAATACTCTCAAAGATGGTGAACTGTCATCATCAGATGACAGAATTAGTTGGGTGGAAATGTCAGGATTCCATTGTAAAACAGAGCATCTCCTTCTACTTGAATCTGAAAAACTGTTATGAAAGCATAGAAGACATTAGCTGATGATGATCAACTACAGAAAATTAGGGCCTTGGTGCAAATTAGAATGATATAGATCTGTCAAATGACCATCCACTTTATGACCATAAAACTTGCCTTGTAACTGGTTTCTGCTGCCTCAAGTCCCAGACAACTGAAAATGCAGAAGATAGGGTGATGCTTAATTCAAAAAATTTAATTGAAGATATGCACGTGATTTTCAGTATATCGCAACAGTATACAATACGAGGGTCAAAAGAAGAAATAAATAAAAATATCTTCTTCATTACCTGATATCCCATTGTAAGAAGTGGATGCTAATATATGTTGAAACTTGGGATTCCATGACACAAAAGAAACTTCAGTTTGAGCACCAGAGCCAACACTCTGCAAGAAAATAAGAATTGGAATTAACTTTTTTAGAAAAAGAACTACAGTTGCCTTCCCCACTAACTTTTTTAGAAAATGAACTACAGTGCCTTCCAAACTACTTGTACTTTTAACTCACATAGGCATGATAGCAGAATCATGCAGATAACAGAACAGCCACAATTTCCATGTAAAGATTCATTTTTGGATGATCATTGAATAATGGACTTCATCTTAATACCACACTTCTAACAAGGCATGCTTATCTGTAATTCCCCTAGAATGCATTTTTACCCCTTTACATGCAAAATAAGGCCTTCTATCGACAGAAGTGACTGCCACAATTTAGGAAAATACGCTGCTCAGTTGTCTATAGTACTGATTGGATACACCACGATGGTTCATATGCCATAATTCTCCAAAACAGACTTTAGGCTTACTTCATACCTTATGCAAGATGTCAGCTTGGTTCAACCCTCCATAGATCAAGAGTTTTAAATACGCATTACTATTAAAATCAAATTGACTATTACTGATTCATATCAGACTGATGACTTCCAGCATGCAACATCATATAAATGCATTATCTGCCTCAATGTTTTTCTAAAATGCTGAACCTAATTCATATCGTTTATTTTGTTTAAGGTCAAGAACAAATACATTTCTGCATTTCAATGTACGTGTTGCTTTTTGCTTCTAAAGAAAATGGAAACAAAGAAGAGCATAGAAAGGTAAAAGTTAAAATTTTTAAATACGCTTAAGAAAGCAGAGAAGAAAAGAGAATTGTTGGTGTTGGGTGGTGTTCTGTTTTAGTGGTAATTTGGGGGTGGGTCAGCAATCTAGGTGATGTGAGTTGGCAGTTGAACCAGTGATAGCAAAGACCAATCAACCTAGTTTTTGACCATGTTGTTTTGGCCTTTGTTAGGAAGTGACAAACTTGGTAGTCATTATGGCACCAAAGCTAAGAATGTCCATGGTGACAAGAAAGGTGGTGGTAACAGTGCCGACATTCATGGCAGTGCTGGCAGTGACAATATTGGAAGTAATGCCATTGATGTGACTATGGCGATGCCAACAATTATAATGGTACAGTGGCATTAGTGATGGTGTTGGTGGAGAAAGCATTGGCATTGTCAGTGATAGCATTGGTGGTCAGGGTCGGTATATGTGCTAGGAGATGTATGTTCTTATGCTATCCAGCTTAATTTAGTAAAATTTCCCCTCAAAATCTCATCCTGTTCTGAAAAGAAAATCAATGCCTAAGAATTACCTAATGTACAATTTTTGTTCTATTTTTTTTGTCTTCTATATACAATTTTGGAAACTTGTTTTGACTTATTTTCTTTTCTTTGCTAAAAGACATAGTGAGAAGGACTTTCAAGTAGAAATGTAAAAATCTTCTTTCAAATATTCTTATATTAATATCTTGTACATGTGAAAATTCTCCAGGTTTGAATCTTATCTACTCAAATCTCCAGAGATGACCTAAGAACATAAAGAACATCATACGTCATCTCCTTTAAAAGTCATTTAGCATCTTATACAAAAAGCTCATAGTTAGCATATTACTATTTAACTTTATAACATTGTTGAGAAATGAAGATCCTCAAGAGATTCCCACACGTGTAAGTGGAGGGGCTGAATAAAACTCTGTTTGCACTGATTTGTCGAAATGGCATTCAGTTGGTAACACTATAAATTTATCATTCGTTAGACAAAATATAACATTTCTTTTCTCTCAGCATATCAACTGATACTTAAAAAGGAAAGAACAGTCACATATAATAATTAATATTGTATAGAGGGCAAAATTAATGTTTAATTGTTATAATTCTATTAGGAAGATCTAAAGTATTGTGCAATTTAAAAATAAAAAGGGTAAAATTATACATTTTATGAAAGAATAAAGATTAAGAATGCAAAATTATTATTCTGCAGAAGCTTGATATCATCATAGGTCACAAAACTAGCAGAGTATTGTGGCTGAAGGATGAAGCATATGCTAATACACTAACAGCCTCGCTAAATAAAAAAGTTGACGTGAAAACTTGCCTTCAGAGGTGGGAAGAGATTAGGCTCTGTAGGATTCACCAGATCCCATATGCAAAGTTGCCCTTCATCAGCCCCAGAAGCAAGCATATTTGGTGCATGCACACTGAATTCAAGGCCCCGGACCTGCTCTTAAAAGCCCAGGTCCAAAAGAATACAAAATCAGAGTTCAAAGACAAATAACAATAATAGGAGCATGGTAGAGAAACTATTTTACTTACTGGTCCTGTGTGCTTCTCAAGCCTTGCAACGAAAGCATTATCTGGACTGTCTGAACTGCAATGCAAGTTTAACTTCTTATATTATCAAAATATGTGTGATTGTCAAAGCTCATTGGTTGGATCCTTTTTTTCCTTTGAAACCAAGAAAAAAAATGAAACTAAAAAAAAAATGAAATTTATGAATTCAAAGTTGAAGCAAAACAAGAAAAATTCTCAAAGTAGACGACTAACCGACATTATACATAAACCCTACCAGAGAATTAGTCACCATAATAACATCAAACTCCGCCGCAACAAGAATTAATAAGCAAAGTGTGTTTTTTATCAAAAAGAAGTAAAAGATCGGCATAATTTACAAGCAAACACCCTCTGAGTCTATCACCCAATTTGCCAAACATGACAATACGCAACAAAAAAGAAAGATGAACTAATCATAATAGTCTGATCTTAGTCGATTTTTGTCCATCCAACGGGCTAGGAACTGTAAAGAAGATCGATCTTGAAGCAAATCTGAACGAGAACTTACAGTGACTTGTTCAAATACCTAATCAATTTGAGGGGATTCCAAACACCGATGCTGCCATCACAAAGGCCGCCGGCCACGAGACCCAAGGAGTACTCCTCGGAGGCGAATCCCGGCCTGCCCCAGGAGAGGCGGTTGAAGCGCTCGCTGCTGGGGCAGGCGCCGACGACGGGGAGCTCCTGGGCTTCGGACTGGAAGTCCAGCTTGAAGATCTCGAGGTTGGCGGAGGAGCTGAAAGAGAGATCGACGGCGCCGGCCATGGTGCCCGCCGCCAGGTACGGCGCGTCGGGGGCGAAGGCCGCCAGGGCGGATCGCGGGGCGCTCTTGATGCACGCCATGGCGAGCGGGGAGAAACCCTAGCTCGGCTCGGATCTTTCGTTTCTTCTTCTTCCTCCCGATCGGTCCGGCGGTGAGGGAAAAGAGGAGAAGCGAGATAGAGAAAAAGGAAGGATGGACGACAGGCGAACAAAAAGGCTTGACGGTTTTTGGACGGTGACGGGACTCTGTTCCGAGTTCGGGCGTTGGCGCTCGTCTTCCAGTCTTTCTCTCCCATGCGCATGCAGTTTATACGTTCATATTTGGGCAAGGAAGAATTGGGAATTGCACGGCCACAAATGGAACCCAGGCCTTGGCCCAAATTGATAAGGCTTAGCTTTTCAAGTACTGGGCCAGGCCGAGCTTGAACTAGATAATAATAAGGATGAGTAGGTGATTTTCCAGAGTGTTTAAACCTAAATAAGCATTACTATAAAGAGCATTGTTTTCGATATAAAAAATAGAGAAAATCAACCACAAAAGAGAAATAGATTTATTTTCTCAGATTGCTGTTTAAGGAAACAAAAAAATTATATTAACTCTTGATCGAATAAAAATATTATCTTTAGTCAAATATTTTTATTTTATTTAGGTGATAGTGGAGAAACTAAGTAACAGTCGTAATAAAATTAATAGTTAAACAGATTAAAAATGATTGTTGTTAAAAAAATGTTATTAGTGCGTATAACATAATGGACCTACCGCAAGACTGCTATCATCATTGTTATTTAAACGATGCTTCTAATCAATATCTTAAAACCCAATTAGGGCTGACCCATTTTGGCATTCAAATTATGGATTTGTGGCTCCACTACAAATTGATTGACTGAGCCATGATATCATAAATAAATATGATAAAACTTAAATTCATAAAAGTTTAAAATCTAATGCTAACTTTATGAATCAAGTATGAGGTCCTTAATTAATAATGAGTGACATGTATTTTTTGTAATTCATAATCTTGAGTATTATATATTTTAAAATTTAGCAATCTTTTTTTTTATTTGCACAAGTATATAATTTAATAGTAATACAAACCGATACAAGATTTTTAGTGATTATACAAAGTCTAAGCATCCTATTCAAGGTTAGCTCATATATTATAAATTTTCTTAAATTGTAGTTTGATATTTTACTGTTAAACTATTTTTCATCGTACCTGAGTAATAGTACATATTTAGATGTTTTTCTTTGCTTGTATCAAAACTATATTATTAGTACAATTAATGATATTACATTCCTACTATTTTTTTGGTAAAAATATTACACTCCTGTTATTCATATATGTTATAAATTTCTATAGGTTGTATTACAATATTTTATAGTTACACTAGGATTTTTTTAAATTATACGAGACTAATAATATGAACTTAGATATATTTTTACTTGTACAAAAATTGTAATTGGTAGAATAATGATACTGTGCGTCATATAACAGAACTCAAGTTTCTTGGAGATTGTCAGCTCGAATCCCTTTCATATTTAATTATCATATTATTATCTTGACTAGTTTTTGTTTTTGTATCTCTACCATGCTAATTATTTATTTAAGATTATTTTCTTGATTCATGTAAGTTATTGTTATCCCTCCATGTATGTCGTTTGAGCTACATGCGAGACTGATATATTAAGTTTGATATACATTACTGGCTCTTGTTTGACCCTTATAGATATTTTATTGGACGGATAATGATGAATTAATCGGCATGCTTTGGATTTTATTGCTTAAATCACTTTGACTGATTACTATAATAAGATGATGCATCTCATAACAATACAATCCCGAAGAATTATACTATTTTCAAAATCAAAATGAAAAATTGACCTATTAAATTTTATTAGTTTTATTTTGCTCTTCAAAGGAGTAGATTAAATGACGAAGTCCATCCCAACTTGCAGGAGTCAGCTATTTTGTCTCAATCATCCATAACAAAAAGAAAGTTTATCATGTTTTTGAACATCAACAAAGTCTTTCTTACGTGTTAATTAAAGTCAACTAATACCAAATAACAATATTCGTATTGTTTCTAACTCAATGAAGTACAATCAGTACTTGGACTCTGGCCATTGACAAGCTTGCATGTCACAGATGGCTTTCTGTTGATCTCGTAGTACTCACACTAAAAAATTTTCCAAACAAGATTAAACTGAATTTTCCGTATCCTATCTACCTAGATCAAATCATCCCATGGAATAAGATCTTCGAATGAACAATTGGATTCATCTGAGAAGAAAGTTTGCAGGACTGTATATGACACAACCACCATCCTCAATCCAAAATCAGAACAGTTTCGATTAAGTACACTGGTTTTTCTCTTTATATATAAGATTTAAAAGGTGAAAAAATACGTGTGTGATTACAAAAAAAATAAATAAATTGAATCATGTTATAGATTGTCTCTTCCGCTTCAAGTTGATGGATGTCTTCCTCGAGAGTACGTACCGATGAGCTCGAAATAAACGCTTTCGAAATCGAGCCAACTCCACCATCACATTCTGCCCATCCAAATATACCTCCTTGGTCACCTGCCACCCCTTGGCATTCATACTCTCTGGGTCTTGCAGCACTGGATCGCCCTTTCCATACTCCCTATACAATGAGCTCTCCCTCGGCAGGATCTTATACGGAAGATATCGCAGCCCCATCTTCTTCGCCGGCTCGCCGTAGTATGTCTCCGCCGCCCAGTCGGTCCCCAGCGGCACTATTTGGATGAACACCGATCCTGGCCTCATGAACAAGAAGTGCGTCATCGCCGCCCCATGGACTCCCACCATGGCGTCGCACGAATTCAGCGTTTGATAAATCTTAGCAAGCTCGGTGGTGCGTTCAGGTCTCAATACCTTCACCTCGAAACCGACCCCTTCGGCCAGTTTCACCAATTCCCTCTCGTTCTCGATCGCTCTCGATCCATTTCGCGACACAACTACCAGCTTTGGCTTCTCTTTTGCCGAAGGAACATTCCGTTCTGTCGCTGGTTTGAGCGACGGCGCGCTCGTCTGCTCTTCCGCCCTCACAATTGTTCTGATTCGAGGTGTGTAGGCCTCGTCGAGCAGCTGGCGGAAATCGATTATGGTCTTGTTGTTTTCCATTCTATCGGAATCCACCGTGAGCTCATCATGGATGCGGAGTCCGACGATGACTTCCGGGAAGCAGTGGGTTCTCCGATCGTTGGAGTAGTCGATGGGAGGATGGTCGGAGAGCCGAGAGACTACATCGCCGTGCTTGGTCATCCACCAGTCGTGGTACTCGAGCATGACGAAGACCACCTGCCGGTTGAAGTGCTGGGAGGTGATGTAGAGAGGGATGATGCCATCATTGAACTCATGGTAGACGTTGCCGGTGTACCCACCGGTGGAGAAGACAACGGCGGGAACGTCATGGCGGACATCGCAGCGGTGGTTCTCCAAGTCGTCGGCGCAGGCGGTTCGTAGGCGGAGCTCATCGATGGTGTCCATGATGCTGGTCTCCCACTTCCTCGTATAAGGCCTGATCTTTTCCTCCATGGAAGGGGCGGCGGCGGAGCTATTGCCGAAGAGGAGGATGGAGTTGGAGGGCGAATGAGTCCGAACGTCGCCTCGCATGAAGCAAACGTCGGTCCGAAAGGCGGTGCGATCGCAGCAGATGGTGTTGTTGGCAATCGAAGAACAGGGGACCGGTCCCCTGTTCTCTTCTTCCCTTCTCGCTTGGAGTACCGGCTCATATTCCGTCCCTAAAGAATCTGTGCGACAAGAGAGAAAGACATGGAGGTTAAAGACGAGCTGACAAAGGGAATAAAGTCAAGGGAGAGGGACAGGGAGAGGGAGGGGGAGCTTACAGAAGAGGAGTCGAGGCCCGAAGAAGCAGCTGCAGGAAAGGAGGGAGAAGAGGAAGAGGACACGGAGGGCGGCAAGCTTCGACTTCCTGAGATTAAAGTAGTCGTGGTACATGAACGAAGGGAAGTGGTGAGACTCCATGAAATCTGGCTGCTGCTGCTGCTGCTGCGCTTCGCCTTTTCTTAGCTGCTGGAAATAGCTGCGGTGGTGGTGCACCATCATGTATTTGTTCGACCTTCGAAGAAGAGAAGATGGCGAAGGGAGTAATGGTGGAAGAAGAAGGGAGGAGAGTATGCTTGGAGCGTTGGTGGTTTGGTTTTAGACTTCTTGTTTGGGTGATGAGGGGGTTTCAATGGAGTAGAAGAGGAGGAAGGGAAAGAGAGATGGAAACAAACCCGCGTCTGGGTTGGTATCAGGAAGAAAGTAGGGGGTGGCGTGGGCGACTGGAAACGGTCAGGGATAGATGGGATTATGTATGGGGTGCAAGGCTAGAATAAGAAAGCCGCGGATAAGGTAGGCGGTGACGCCGAAGGTGTGTATTGGGCGGGCGTCGTCCTTGTTTGGCTGAGTCATTGACAGCAGCTGGTGGGGAGAACGGTTGATTTGTCAAGGGGAAAAGAAAGGCATCCAGAAACCCAGAACGCAGAGAGAAAAGGGCTCTCCGCGTGGAGAAGTATTTCTGTGGACCACGGAGATGGGAACCGCCGAGCTAACTCAGCGAAGCACGTGGATTGTGACGTGACCCAAAGCCCTGGCCAGAGTTGGCGGCTAGTGCCAGCCGTCGGGAACCTCAACTAGCCGTTGAATCGTATGGATGAAGGCAGTGGAAAGTTCCTATTTTTATATCCAGGTTCTATTTCTTACGGGCTGAAGCGGTTTGGTAAAGTAGGAATAAATACCCAGATAAGTTCAAGAAAAGTGGAGTTGAGTAGAAAATGATTATGAGTTTAGATCCGGCTCGATCCAGGCTAGAACTAGAGAGGTTTCGTTCTAAAACTATTCCGCATTCATGTATTATGGAACAACAAGTGAAAGTTATATTCTTTTTATTATTATTATTTAAGAAAATTTATTGGAGATGATTGAGTGGATTCTACAGGAGGGGGTCAAGGTTGTTCAACCATCCGCTTTTAGAGGATGTTCGGGGATGGGACGACTACTATAGAAGTGTGATGTCTTATAGGTTATGCATATGTTCCGAAAGACGAAAAGAACTGCTGATTGGATCGCCTCCTTTGCCGCTAATTATTCTGAAAAGATTTTCTGAACCCGCTTTGTATCTGATTCTCCACCTCCGTTGAGTATTTTGTCCCTTGACTCTAAAGGTAGTGCTATATAGTAATGTGATGTCTTACATGTTGTGCATGTGTTCCAAAAGACGAACAAAACTGCTGACTGGATTGCCTTCTTTGCCGCTCATCATTCTGAAAAGATTTTCTGAACCCGCTTTGTATCTGTTTCTCCACCTCCGTTGAATATTTTGTCCCTTGACTTTGAAGGTAGTGCTATATAGTAGTGTGATGTCTTATAGGTTGTGCATGTGTTCCGAAAGACGAACAGAACTGCTGACTGGATCGCCTTCTTTGCCGCTCATCATTCTGAAAAGATTTTCTGAACCCGCTTTGTATCTGTTTCTCCACCTCCGTTGAGTATTTTGTCCCTTGACTATGAAAGTAGTGCTATAAAGTAGTGTGATGTCTTACAAGTTGTGCATGTGTTCCGAAAGACGAACAGAACTGCTGACTGGATCGCCTTCTTTGCCGCTCATCATTCTGAAAAGATTTTCTGAACCCGCTTTGTATCTGTTTCTCCACCTCTGTTGAGTATTTTGTCCCTTGACTCTGAAGGTAGTGCTATATAGTAGTGTGATGTCTTATAGGTTGTGCATGTATTCCGAAAGACGAACAGAACTGCTGACTGATCGCCTTATTTGCCGCTCATCATTCTGAAAAGATTTTTTGAACCTGCTTTGTATCTGTTTCTCCACTTCTGTTGAGTATTTTGTCCCTTGACTCTGAAGGTAGTGCTATATAGTAGTGTGATGTGTTACAGGTTGTGCATGTGTTCCGAAAGACGAACAGAACTGCTGACTGGATCGCTTTCTTTGTCGCTAATAATTCTGAAAAGATTTTTTGAACCCGCTTTGTATCTGTCTCTCCACCTCCATTGAGTATTTTGTCCTTTGACTCTGAAGGTAGTGCTATATAGTAGTGTGATGTGTTACAGGTTGTGCATGTGTTCCGAAAGACGAACAGAACTGCTGACTGGATCGCCTTCTTTGCCGCTCATCATTCTGAAAAGATTTTCTGAACCCGCTTTGTATCTATTTCTCCACCTCCGTTGAGTATTTTGTTCCTTGACTCTGAAGGTAGTGCTATATAGTAGTGTGATGTCTTACAGGTTGTGCATGTGTTCCAAAAGACGAACAGAACTGTTGATTGGATCGCCTTATTTGCCGCTCATCATTTTGAAAAGATTTTTCGAACCTGCTTTGTATATGTTTCTCCACCTCCGTTGAGTATTTTGTCCCTTGACTATGAAAGTAGTGCTATAAAGTAGTGTGATGTCTTACAAGTTGTGCATGTGTTCCAAAAGACGAACAGAACTGCTGATTGGATCGCCTTATTTGCCGCTCATCATTTTGAAAAGATTTTTCGAACCTGCTTTGTATATGTTTCTCCACCTCCGTTGAGTATTTTGTTCCTTGACTCTGAAGGTAGTGCTATATAGTAGTGTGATGTCTTACAGGTTGTACATGTGTTCCGAAAGACGAACAGAACTGCTGACTGGATCGTCTTCTTTGCCGCTCATAATTCTGAAAAAATTTTCTGAACCCGCTTTGTATCTGTTTCTCCACCTCCGTTGAGTGTTTTGTCCGTTGACTCTGAAGGTAGTGCTATATAGTAGTGTGATGTCTTACAGGTTGTGCATGTGTTCTGAAAGACGAACAAAATTGCTGACTGGATCGCCTTCTCTGCCGCTCATAATTCTGAAAAGATTTTCTGAACCCACTTTGTATCTGTCTCTCCACCTCCGTTGAGTATTTTGTCCCTTAACTCTGAAGGTAGTGCTATATAGTAGTGTGATGTGTTACAGGCTGTGCATGTGTTCCGAAAGACGAACAGAACTGCTGACTGGATCGTCTTCTTTGCCGCTCATCATTCTGAAAAGATTTTCTGAACCCGCTTTGTATCTGTTTCTCCACCTCCGTTGAGTATTTTGTCCCTTGACTCTGAAGGTAGTGCTATATAGTAGTGTGATGTGTTACAGGTTGTGCATGTGTTCTGAAAGACGAACAGAACTGCTGACTGGATCGCTTTCTTTGTCGCTCATAATTCTGAAAAGATTTTCTGAACCCGCTTTGTATCTGTCTCTCCACCTCCATTGAGTATTTTGTCCCTTGACTCTGAAGATAGTGCTATATAGTAGTGTGATGTGTTACAGGTTGTGCATGTGTTCCGAAAGACGAACAGAACTGCTGACTGGATCGCCTTCTTTGCCGCTCATCATTCTGAAAAGATTTTCTGAACCCGCTTTGTATCTATTTCTCCACCTCCGTTGAGTATTTTGTTCCTTGACTCTGAAGGTAGTGCTATATAGTAGTGTGATGTCTTACAGGTTGTGCATGTGTTCCGAAAGACGAACAGAACTGCTGACTGGATCACCTTCTTTGCCGCTCATCATTCTGAAAAGATTTTCTGAACCCGCTTTGTATCTGTTTTTTCACCTCCGTTAAGTGTTTTGTCTCGACTCTGAAAGTAGTGCTCATGCA
This sequence comes from Phoenix dactylifera, assembly GCF_051530095.1. NCBI lineage: Eukaryota > Viridiplantae > Streptophyta > Magnoliopsida > Arecales > Arecaceae > Phoenix > Phoenix dactylifera. The sequence goes on from NC_143197.1 coordinate 24,521,853, forward strand.
AAACTAGTGTGAACTGTCAGTGTAAAAAAAAATTATATTTGCTTAAAAAAAATAAGGACTTTTTGTCGTGGAATCATGTTCTCTTTCTTTCTTTCTTTATGAAGTATGGGCAAATTAAAGAAGTTAGTCGTAGGGATGTTTCCGTCAGGAACAAGCAAAAGATACAAAGGAAAGAGTGAGATGAAGAGGCGTGACTATTACAAATTCAACTTTTTAATATTTTGGAACCAAATGCAGTAATGGGATATGAAAAGATTTTGAAGGCCAATTCACGGCACTTTTTTGGTTTATCAATGGATGCCTCGGATTCCTTGGGGTGCACCCCTTGATCAGGTGCTCCACATGGTGAGATCCCTTGGGGAGCACCCTACTACATTAGGAGATGAGAATTAGGACCTTTTCTCCTCGGTCAAGAAAACACCTTCGAAGGAACGGCCTTTTAGGAATTTCAGTTATTTTAGACTCTCAAAACAAGCTTTTTTAAATAATACACGATACGGCGAATTGGCCTCTACATCGGACGTATCAACATAATAGCAGAATCACACCGAATATAGAATCCAGTACTAAAATAGTGTACCTCAATTCTTATAACCTTATCTATTCCATTTATAGCACATATCTTAAATAATATGCATTAATATGGAATTTTAGACCATCCAGAATAAACTTAGTGGAATCTTCGTCCTGAGCCCTCTTCATAATTCCATGAGCAAAATACTATTCTATGCATTGACATTAGAACATCTAGAGACGCGGGAACTATGAAATTTTTCATGCGAAGACCTTCTACAGTATATACTTTGCCATTAAGTCTTCAATGAGCTCTTTTTTGAACTTTGAACTCAAAAAAAAAAGGGAGAATTTTAAGCATTTTTTAAGGAGATGTCTGACGAAACGTGTCATTAAAACCAAAAAAGCTTTTTAAGCTTTTCAGTATCAGATGATCGTGGCAGGTGTTTCATATTATTGTTCTTCTTTCCATAGAGGATCCTCCACAACCCAAGTTGTAGGGATCTCCTACAACCGGGGTTGTGCAGCATTTGCACTTCCGTCCTCCCTTCTCATATTACAGGTCATTCAACCTCCTTTTCACGATGCGCAACTTGGCATCTATTGCTCCTAATGTTTACAAGCCAACAGCATTTTTGCCTCAATTTTTGATATCTCGATTTTTGAAGTAGAATTGGGTGCGGTCTGGGCAAGCATCATCTATGCTAGGCGGGTTCTGAGGGCTAACAGTATTGCAGCTGAGGGTGACTCAGTCGCAGTTGTTGGTTGGATCAAGTGTCAGGTTAGGACGGTAGATTCTCACCGTCTCTTGTATAACATTTGAAAGAGCTCAAGAAAGTTCACTTTATTTGCAGCCAGACACACCTACCAAGAGACAAATAGAGTAGCGGATTAAATTTTTTGCTATGTAGTGAAGCACTCGAAAGACTTTTTGTAAACTACTATGTCAGCCATCTCGATCGCACTCCTTACTGTTTTATTTTTTAATTTTTTTTAGATGTATTTATATTAAGCATAAATGATCCATCCGTCTTATTAATGTGTGTAGTTTTGATCTTTCCATGCTTTTACCACTGTGATTGTCACCTTCAAGCGTCACATCTGGAGAAGATTTTGATCGTCGACGTGCTGTAGAGAACGACGAAAACCGAATAAAAAAAAAAAGATAAGAGAGAAGCTTTGCGTCAAGGGCATGTCTACAGTGATTCTTTGGAATATCTTCTCTAAAGAAGAGGTGGAATAGATGATTCCAGACATAGTAGCTAGCATCAATGTCACAATCTGAAAGGCATTTCATGCACAAATGATAAACAAGCACTAAAAAGTAGCATTTATCTTTGTGACACCAGGCAGCTGCAGCATCTTTCTGGCTTCTAAGTGAAATCAGATGAAGGACTTGAAAAAGGATTTCTACTTTTAATATTGCTCCAGAAAGCAACAGGTTCAGACCATCTAGTTGATAAAAATTCAATCAAACTAGGTGTTTTGTCAGCTCAATCTTGATCGACACAAGAATGCAAGCATTATTGGATGAACTAGAAGGGGCATGTCGGTATCATAATGCAAGAGTGAATTTTTCAAGCGTAATAGTTTTCACTTCGAGGCGTTTAATCCGTTTTTTTTAATATTGATTTATCTAAATTGAGTTCAACAAATCGAATTCAAGGAACAGACTCCCCTTTTGCAATAGATGTATATATATTATACCTTTGTCCATTGTTTAGATAGATAAATACAAGGCGTGGTATCTAGTGTAAATGTAATAATTAAAAATAGTTTTGAGGTGATGCTTCTAGTTTCCTTGGAAAGTATAGTCAATAACAATTATGATCAGAAATATATTATGATATTTGTTTTTAAGAGAATTGAGCAAAGAATGCATGATGCTATCTGAAGTGTAAAGTTGTATGTTAAACAAAATATTCTGAAACTGATTAAAAGATCATCAGCATGTTTGCTTTATGTAGTAAGTAGTAACCCTAATTATATTTTAATCTTAGAGTTGAAATACATGATATTCTATATAATTAATATTAAAAAAATTACAAGGACAACCCAAGCCTATCCTAGAGACACTGCTTCGACTTTAAAAAGTTTCAAACAGATTCTTCAAGTTTCCAAACTATTCTAAATTGAACCTCCAGCTCTCCGACCAGTACACAACGTTAGCTTGCTGTTACATATGACCAAAATATCCCCGCTCGCTTTAGAACGCGGATAAATAAAGTGGTTTGGAGTGCTTTGAGATTTATGTGACAAGTGATCTTTAACTATGAGCCATATACCCAAGGTGCTTTGAGATTTATGCAGTGCATGAATGAAGAGGTCAGAGTACTTTGAGATTTGCACAATAGGTGATCCAAAAAATTTATTGATCCTACGAGTGTTTGACCAAACCAAGCAAGTTGGTTGATATTAGAAAACAGCAAGATCAATCAGAAAAAGCCTTTTTGTTTTCATCTGCTTGAAACTATACCAAAGAATAACTATCTCAAGTGTTCTACAATACATTCTTTTCTTTTTGTTTTTTTCAGAAAAGGAAGAGCTTGAGCTCCGCATGACTTCATTAAGCTTATGAACTTATAAAAGTGACAGTATTCTAAAATAGAGTGGCTCGCAAAGATTGCATTATAGTTTTAGCAAAAAAAAAAGGATTGCATTATAGTAGGTAGCATGTTAAATTCAGCAAAATACTTCTCGGGTGCTACTCTTCTCTCGGTCTGGTGAAAGAATAGTCCTTTCTTGATGCATTCTTGTCGAGGATGATCCAATTGTTCCTCTCCACCAATATATTCTATGGAACAACAATGACTACTAAAGCTTTGACCTATAAGTATAGCAAATTATATCCTACACCGTATGTACCAATGTGGCTATGTATGGTGCCAATCAGACCGTTTCATTCCCATAGGCCAATCACCAAGATGAATATATGATGAATGGAGACTACAAAAATGAGATGACCTTGTTGGCGTGGTGCATGACCGCATGGTGTGTGCGGTTTGGAATATAATTTCTTCGGAAGTATCCTCCGAAACCATATGGAAAAGGTAGAAGCCTCCACCTTTGAAACCATCTAGAAAAGGGCTCCACTTGGTCATTGGGACCCTAGGTTGGGGACCGTTGAGAAGGAAAACCCCGCGACAAGCATACAAAGGTTGCACAGCATGCGGATTGAGACATTAAAAGCTGCGTCGAGAGTTCGCATGAATTTGGAGACATCGGCAAGAGCATGGGCTAGCCGTTGAATCGTTTTCATGAAGGGAAGGGAGAGTTTTAATGTTATTTTTAAAGGATGTGGAACGTCTTTTTAGAGTTATGCCATGGCTTCCGGTTTACAGGTTCAAGTCTCGGATTCATTCTGTATACCGTAATTAAACAACAGTTGTGGTGATCCACATTAATGAGGTGCACCTAATAAGACCGACATTGAGGAACGTGGCAATCATCAAGGATTTTTTTTTTTATGCTAAAGCAGGTATTTCATTCATTTTGTATGCGAATACACCCAATAAAGTCAGAAAACAAAAGATCGCGAAGTGCTCGAGGCAACTCTCTCTCTCCGGCCCACATAGTACTTTCGGAATGACTGGCCACGTAGGCAGCCACCCAATTCATATTTCCGTTAGCCTCTCTAAATACATGCTTGGCCTCGAAGGCTCTTCCATCCCATACCATTACCCAGATGTCTCGAAACAAGGGGTGATCCAAGCCAGCACCCCTCGGACCTCCCTAGATCCAGCTGATCATAGTGGCCAAATCCTCCTTTAGGATGATTGAGCTAGCATGTAACACTTGTTGTGCATGTTGAAGGCCCATCTAGACAGCCCTCAACTCCGTATTAGAGACCGAAATGTTGAATAACGAACAGCCGCCTACTGCCACCACCCAACCATCAAGTTTCTGAATAGCAAAATAAATTAAGAAGTCAGTCTTTTTAGTTAATATAAAAGATGGTAACATATTTTTGTCATCAGCAAAAAGGATAACTCCTTATTAGTTGATATTCGTCGCTATGAAGCAACATGCGCTTCTTTCATTTCTAACATCGTAGGAGTTTAAGAGGTTGGTGTGATCAAACGATGGTTGGGTGAATCATTAAGTACCAGACAAGTGCAATGATACCAAGTCAATGAAATAGCGAACAGCCTTTACTCATTTTTTTTGAAAAAAATGTAGTGAATAGAAAGGAAATGAATAGAAGGGTTGCTTTTCTCACCTACTCAAGTTTTCCTCGAGGTCAGAATCCAGCTTTCTACGCTATTTAGAAAAGTAAAAGACTTTGAATGATTCATTATTTTGGACAAATATTTGAATGAAACTTTTTCCTTTTTAATCTTTTAAATGTGGGTGTGGTAGGTCTTTGAGTTATAAACATGGCCACCCTCACATCACAGGCCAAATCTTTCTGCTTTGGCTGCGTCACCCTTTTTTTTTTTTTTTTTTCTTCTGTAATTTAAACGTTTTAACTTGGCATCACGGTTAGGACCCTTTTGGTTGTAATTTATGGAAGCATTCTGGGCGTGCTCGTCCTTTCCTATGTCCAAATTAATAAATTCTAACCACTTGATCAGCACCTTTAAGTGCATCCAGAGGAGTTATTGATTGTTTGTGTCATGTTGAAGACATATTCTTTAGAGAAATATATAAACATTACCTGAAAAAAAATGATAATGGAGTGAAGTCTTATGTCAAACGAACAACAGCTTCCTCAAGTGATGACCTTAAAATGCCGCAGGCACAGAAGAACAAAGAGGGGCATCCATTACATCATTTATTAAAATAAGACATATACATAGATCATGGTTGCTATCAGCATCAGCATCACAACCTAGAAATTTTGTTTATTTATATATTGAACAAAGCATTCAAGCAGTAATGTTTATAATGGTGACACCTAAACCATCTTTTGACTTTGCTTCATCAATTTTGATGAAAGGCTAATAGAAATTCGACTTCTATATCAATCTAGATAATGCCGTCACAATAAGTTCTCAATCATATTAGGTGCGTTGTCAATTTAGCTTACAATGACCAAAGAATATCAGCAATATTTTTTGAACCTGAAGGGTTTGAAACGTATTCACCATCTCCATTGGTCTTTAAGCAACTAATTTTTAATTTAAAGAGATTTTCAACCAAATTTTATAATTGACAAAATTTCTCAAACACTTTTGACTTTTCTCTAACAAAATAAATCTAGGTATATCTAAAAAAATCATCAATAAAGATAACTGTATACTTCAAATGCATGAGTGTGGAAGCATAATTGTTTTCTTGACCTATGCATTTAGTCCATATGTTTTCAGTAGTTGCAAAGTATTTTATTACATCGGTCCATTTTTTCAATTTCAAGAAATTGAAAAAATGAATCCATTTCACTCTCATAATGCATGCATTTCCATTATGTCTCTCAATTATTTAGAGAGACTATTCTTGAAAAGAAAAGAATTCTAAGACAAGCACAAAGGAGCTTTTCCAAAAGAATAAAAAAGCCTATATACAAATTAGTTGTAAATTGTGGACTAGTCCACTTCTCATATGGAAGCACCCATTCTCTCTGAAAAAGAGTGGATTAAGAGTTATCATCCTTTGGTAGATATTTAAGCTTACAGTGCAATATTTTAAAAGAGCATTAAACACCTTATCTATCATAACTCTCAAGATTGTCAAGCTGGGGCTCTTATGATTCCTCAAATTAGAAAATGGTAAAACAATACAAAAATCTCACACAAGAAAGTTACACAACTGACATGTAGCGAATTTGAGAACAAAGTTTGTTGTATGATGACTAAGCTTACAAGAATGAACACATATAGAGATCTAGATTTGGAAAAGACTGAGCTTGCAAAAAAAAAAAAATTACAATTGGCTTTTGATTGTAGAATGGTCAGGCTTGATATGGGACACCTGTAGATTGGTACGGGAGTTGACCTCCTGCCAGATAGCATAAGTATATCGAAAGGCGAATAGTGCAACAGATTGGGTTGCCTCTTATGTTGCCTGATATTTCGAAAAAGTTATTTGGACAAGCTTAGCTTGCATCCCATGCCCATTGTATTGTTTACTTTCACTTAATCTGGTAGATTGTACTCACGTTAGAGTTATATAAAATGAAATGCCGATTTAACCAAAAAAAAAAACAGTATTCTATTTGCTCTCTCAATGATTATCTGTATTGTGTTATATAATAGTTGTCAGTTGGAACTCTCATTGAAAGAGTATATCACAGCATGACATTTCCATCATGGTAGCACTACTCTTCTCTAGTATATAGAAGCCTTTCTTTATTTCTTTTCCTTCATTCATGGTTTTCAAGCTTGGCCAAGCTGTTACTTTGTATCAGAATTAGCTGATCAGCAATATGGCATAGATAAAAAGAACTTAAACTCCTATTCTCTCTATTGATATAAAGTGATATATCCATGATATACTAGCCAAAATGATATCAAGGGTTGGAAGTTTTGCAAAATATAAAAATAAAACTATTTTTGTTATTTGCAACTTTAATATAATTTTTTAGCACACTCAACTATGCTCTTGCTCCAGTGATCAAAATAAAAACTGTACAATTGATATTAAAATCATCCAAATGATGTTTAAAACTCTCTCTCACACACACATATATACACACACACACATATAATATATATATATATATATATATATATATATATATATATATATATATATATATATATATATATATATATATATATATATATATATATATATATATATATATATATAAAATTTATAAAACTAATAATCAGAGCTTCTAGAGGAGCTTTTTACCAATTTGTGCAAACTTTTTTTATGGAATTTTGCAAGTTTGTGGGATGGTCAAGCTAGCATTGTAGAGGCTTGACATTTCTGTCATAGTGAAACAGAGATACACATTTTCATAACAAAGTTTATACTAATTCTAAAAATTAAGTTAACTATATAGTTCAATATAAAAACTGCATGAGTTTTAAACTTGTTTTTGAAAGTTCTAAAAATAAGTTGCAATGCTTTTGATCCATGGATCTAGAGCAAAAGCTCATGCTACTTATAGGGTCAAGGGCATTTTCATCTATCAAACAAGTCCCATCTTGCAAAAGGAAAATAGGGTGTATCAAAATTGCAAATAGCAAAACCTTTTTTCCGCATTAAATTCCTTAATGGCTTTTACATTACTATAACTTCATATTAATGCTAAAATCCATAATCAATGTTACCTGCACTTTGTCTTGGTCTATGAATATTAATTATCATGACATCTGGATGCTTTTAAGCTTTCTTCAGCCTTCGGCATCGTCATAGAACAATTTATGATTCATCTTGCTATGGAATGCTGATTGAGGTGGCCAAAATTTTAGCTTTTAAAACTTTGCATTTTGTGGACCACCACATCCATTAAGTACTCCCATATTGTATTTGCGCATTCTAAGTACCAAGTTCTAGTTAAAATTACATTGCCAAGATGATATTGAATGCTCAAATACAAAAGAATGGATGTCTATTTGGATTTTGAGCTTTTGGCTCTTGATGCAAATCAAAAGAATAGGCTCCCAAGATACTTGAAGGTTGCTAGGGATATATTGCGCGCTTAAGAAGAAACAAATTCAAACACTAATGATTTGGCAACATTGATTGATGCTTAGATATTCCGATGTATATGATGTATTCTTGAAGGATTCGACATCTTTGACATAATATCTTGCCACAATGGGACAATGCTAGTGAGCTATTTGATATTTCAGTGAAAATGCCCATTAGCCTTACTTCTTCCAAAAGAAAAGAGGAAAAAAAGCTTGAGGTTGGATGCTAAAGACTCATGGATTAGTTATCTTCGGATCATGAAATGACCATGTAACATTATTTAGATTCAATGGCAAAAATTTATACATTGAAGATGGAATCCATGGCTGCAAATCGAACACCAAAATCTACTACTATAGATGTTAGGCTATTGGCCAACTGAACAACTGGTTTTGATCATTGAGAGGCTGAAGAAATGAAAGCTATACTAAAAGAAAAAAGAAAAAAAAGAGGACATTTTCTCTATCACACTTGTTGTAGATTTGAACAATGACAAACAAATGGATAAAGGACAAATTTTAAAATAATCGATATAAATCGTGCTGAAGAGATCTCTCTCTCTTTTCTTTTCTTTTTTTTTTTTTTTTTTTTGTGCAGACGTCTACCGTCACCCGCTTTCTTAATTTTTTTTGATGATATATCAAAGGTAGAGCTGGTGCTGGGCCTGGGAGTCGAGCGGGGACTTCTTTACGACGAAGGAGAATGGAGAGGATGTCGACAAGATTCCGATCCATCAAAAATCCCCACCCACCTTCTTCCCCGGCCGATAAAAGGAAGGAAGAGACCGCTTCCTCTTCCTCCTCCCCTGCTCTTCCTCAAAAGCAGAACGGAGGAACAAAAGATCCCGAGACGAAACGAGCATCCGCGTGGTCCGTCTATTTGATCGTTTCTTCTCGACTGCCCAAGACCTATGTGGGGGTCACCACCAATATCATTCGCCGGTAATCCAATTCCCCTCATTCCCTCGTCTTTTCTTTCTTTCTCCGTGCTGATTTGTGATCTTGACGCAGATTATTTGACAATTGACCGTTATACTTTAGTTCTTCTGATTCAGAGAAATCGATTTCTTAGAAATAACACCATGAGTTGTAGAATTATATGTATCGTTTTGATGATTTGATTCGGAGATTTTTTTTTTTTTTTTTGAATTAGCATCATGATTGTAGCTTAAATGTGACTCAACTTTTACCGCCACGGTTGTAGAAAAAAGGATTTTACAGTGCATAGATTACAAATAATGAAGGATCGAAATTCCTTGAAGCGAAAAAACATAGTTTGTATACCCATGGGAAGGTGAATGGCCTTATGGAAGCTTATCTTAGGAAGAGACAGTCTTTGTGAAAGTTATCCTAATCCCATCTTGCAATTCAATGCTCTGTAATGTTTGATTCCTAGAGGCTTGGATATTCTCTGTTAAGATCTGTATGAACATGTTTTTAAGGATATTCTACAGCTACCTCAGTCCTATGTTTCGTGTTTTTTTTTGTTCTTTTCTTTCTGAGAATATTGATGAGAGTGCTGCAAATCATTTGATAAAAATGATTTTCAAAATGATGTAATAAGTATCCATGCCAAACATTTGGGGGAACACCTACTGAGGTTTGAGTAGAGGACCTCCTCCTAATGGATGCAACAATCGGGTTACAGTGTTACATGGACATGGACACATGACCAGATCTGAAAATATGTCCAATTGTTTGACTCGGCATGAGGGGACAAGAGTAAAACATTATCTAAGGATGAACTTGCATTTATAATTTACAAACTCAATTAAGATCTCCAACTAACCAAATGGCAGTTAACGAGTTGTAGAAAGCCACATGTTTGGAAGAGGAATGTTACCTAGATAATGAAACAAACCACCCATGACATGATTTAGTTGATCGTGTATGATCTTAAAATTGGAAAAAAAAGTTTATCACTACAATGAGCATCAGGGAAAAATAGTTAAGATTTGCTTTTACTAGGGAATCTAATAAAATAAGCAGAGATGAAAATTAGATATAGAAGTGGATATCTCTTCTTGAGTTGTAGCCTAATAAGTTGCCATGTGATGAATTATAGATGTCTTTAAATGCTATTTTGGTTGGGATGATCTCATACGCCTTTTATAGGTTTTATTAGTTCAGGCTTTTACTTGTTGGTCTTGGCAGTTGGCTCACTATATAACTTCTTAGCTTTTACTAGATGGGCCTGCCTAATTGGGTATTTGATTTGGCTTTGCTACTTGCACTTGCTTGTTTGATCCAAACACCAAAGTTAATTGAATTTGATTGTTTAATTTATCTGCTTTAATTTGGATGCGATTATGATTATGGGAATGAGAAATTAAAAAAGACCTGCAATAATTCAAGTATTGAGTAATGGTACCAATGGACAGCCAGTATGGCAGCAAATAACAAAGGGAATGAACTGTATGCTTTTATACAGTCAATACAATTTTGGAATTGAAATTTTCTACAAATAAGAAGATAGAAGCATGCCCAGTAGACCTAGAAGGCTAAACTTGATCTTGTTCCATGAAATCATAAAAAGCCTTGTGAAAATGGCCTAGAAGGCACTTAGATGATCAACTAGGGACTCTTTCATTTCTTGAAAGAATGTCATATATAATTTCTGAAGGACAAGATTCTAAATGTTGGCTATTCTTAATTAATTAGTAAATTCTTGTATATTGATTGAGAATTGACATTGAACTTGCTCTAAAGGACTGGTTGCGCTAGAAACAGGAACACGAGTAATGAGAATCTAGAAGATATGGATGTTAACCAGCTGCTATGAAGGCCTAAATGGACTGGTTGTGGGCTGATTGATGAGTCGGCACTTAATTAGCTATAGGGTCGGCTGGATAATGGTTAGCAGGCTGCATCTGGCAACTTAGTTAGTAGCTGTATTAATCTGCAATCATGTAAAAAAAAGAAGAAGAAGAAAAGAAAATCTTAAAGGAAGTTGAACGTAAGAATTGAGACTACTCAAACCTTTAATAAGAACTACAAGAAATACTTAATAGTTTAAGTTAAAACTCATTTTCTCAGATGTAAGGTATTAGTCAAATATCTGACCCACACATTTATTAGATGTATTGCTTGTTGAAGTTCAAGTCTCTGTCTGCACCGCAGTCATCAGATTCTCAATGCCATAAGATATAATTTGCATACACATTTTCTTTTAACATTGTTCTTAGATGAGAATTTGACGTCATTAGTTCAGTTATTGAATATAGATGTTCATATACAACACAGTGCTTTTTCTTGAACTTTCATTCTTCAATCTAAATGAAAATTTGATGTTCCTGTAGTTTGAAACAACATAATGGTGAATTAAGGGGTGGGGCAAAAGCATCTTCTTCAGGAAGGCCTTGGGTTCTTGCATGTATCATCCAAGGATTTAAGGACCAAAGTGAAGGTAACTGATTGTGCTTTCCCTGCTTTTCTTTTGTCTTCTATGAATGATCTATCATTTCTTTCTTAAAGATAGGAAGTATTGGAAAATCATTACTCCAGATTTTAGTTAGGTAGATATTATGGTCTTATCAAGGAAAGATGTTGTTTATTTGTTGAGATGGATGTATGGTGATACAAGAAAAAATAGAATAAGAAATGCAGCCATCCATAAAAAGGTAGGTGTAGCACCAATTGAGGACAACTTGAGCGATGGACGATTTAGATTGTTTTTATATGTACAATATAGGTCGACGGATGCACAATACGAAGAAGTGATTTGATGCATGTAAAAGAAATGAAGAGGGGCAAAGGTAGACTGAAAATCATATAGGATGAAGTAGTAAGCAGGGACTTGATATCTCAACATCTTACAAAAAAATCCCTAAAGTGAGCAGAATGGAGGAAAATGATTCATGTAGCTAAAGGCACTAGTTTGGGATTAATGCTTAGTAGAGTAAATTTTATGGATTTTTTGATGCATGGCAAGGCAGAAATTCCTATTCTTTTCTATAATCTGCATTGCAATTGCATTGGTGCTAGAGAATGTATCATAGAAAGCATGTCACCATTTGTAATTCACTATGACTGTTTTTTTCACTGCTATTTGCCATAGAAGCAGATCCCTGTGGTTGATATGAACATATATGATTCTTAGACTTGTCTACCATTGGGTTTTGGGCCAAATATTAACCAAATATGCATGGCAACATTGAACCGGTGGTTTCCAAAGTCATAACATGGCCGTTTAAAGTAGTTATGGATGCTCTGCTGCATGTGATAAACTAACAAATTATTCAGTAAGTTGAATATAATAACCAGTGAATGGACCAAATATAATAGAAGAAGCAGGTGTATTTAGGAGATCCTAGAGGAATAATGAAATAATGGGCACAAGTTCAAACTGCATCCATGCAAGATCCTAGGGTGACAAGTTGATTGTTTCTTCTGGAATAATATAAAAACTAGTCTTTTAAGAGTCAAAAATCAGATGCCACAATTGATAAAGCCTTTGAGAATGCTGAATGCCTCAACATGCCAGCAAGTGTTTCAACTTTCAACTGTTTTATTAACAACTGGAAAGGGATGGTGGCTCTTATAAGGTAAGGTGTTCCTAATTGGTTGTCGAATTTGACCGTAACCATTGAATAATTACCCGCAAGTTGATGTCATTCAGTCATTCTAATGAGGTACCTATCATTTCTAGCTGCTTTATATGTTTGAGTTTCAATATGAGTTGCTTAAATTTTCTTGTTTTGCTTCTGCTGTTATATTTGGATGGTAGAAATTGCTAGCATGATTATTTTAAATTATATTTTTTTTTAAAGTTACACCAATAAACTAGTAAAAACTAGTTATGTGTGATCCAGCTAAAAATCTAAGTGTAAGGTGCTTTGGGGCATCTTCACTGTATTTTTTTGAGTCTGATGTGAGTGGTTCAGTTCCCAAGATGAGCTAAAGTAGATGTCGAGCATGTTATCCATATACTTGAACCTACAATCAAACACCAACCTCAATTTGGATGCATAACCTACACATAAAAAACAATAAGACTCCAAATCGTAACAGTGTTATCAAATAGCAACAACCTCATGATGTAAGAATATTAAGCAACGGCTTTATGCTCAATATTATTATAATATGAAATCTCCCAAGACCCAACCAAGAAAGGCTAGCCTAAAGGTTATAAATTATGGTCCTTTGCCCTGCTTAAGTACCCAAGACTTCCCCAGCATACAACCGATGTGGGACCAAATATACGCCTACATGGGTCCTCACATATTAGATGCATTCAGCATGAATAAACTTGAAAAAGGAAAAGGGATGTCAAAACTTTATATGTTCATTGAGGATAAGGTGCTCATAACTGAAGCATATATAGTTCTTTCAGTCCCATTTAAACGAAAATAGGGGGCTCAAGAACAAACCATTTGATCCTGCAATTAAGTACTGTTAGTTGAAGGAAAAAATGAGGATGCGTATTCTTTGTTTCTGTTAACTTTTCCAGGTAATGAATTATCTGTATATCTGCTCTCTTTTAGGAAGAAAGCTGATTCTGTGACAGAATAATTGATAGGTTTCCTCTTCACTTCCCCTTGCTTTTCTTAATTTCTACGCCTTACTTTTGTTGCTGCTTAACCTTATGCTATTTATTAGCATTTGTTTTGTGCTTTATCATTTTCCCATCAAAGATTGCTCACTGGTTCTGTCTTCGTTTTCATCTATATTTAGCTTGTGTATTTGAATCAAAATGGAAGGGCATTTCACGAAAAATGCCACGGAAAAAGAAGGAAGGCTGTGCCTTAAATTCATTGTTGGAACACCGTGAAGCAGCTTTGAACAGACTACGAGCATCATTTGATTGCAGCTTCTTACAAGTCGAATGGCAATCTATCTCATCTTGATTTACTGCTGCACTGAGCAATACATGGAATTTTTCTGGAAAGAATTTGTTAATATTTATTTAATAGAGTACCTGGGAGAGTCTCAATTTGCTCCATTTGCATTGGGAACGGAAATGGCACTAAGATGCAAAAAGGAGTCCAAAAAAGAAATGTGCAACTCTTAAATTATTTTTTGCGAGAGAGAATATGTAATTGTATCAACAAAGATTTCTTCAACTGAGCTAAAATTTTATGCGCTACAATTGTGTCATTGTGGAGGATCCTTGTTGATTTCTGTTAATTGTGCTTGCCTAATTGTTTTATATGAGGGGCCTTCTTGATTTCCCAGTCTTTGCTAGAACTGAGAGAATGCATTAGCTAATAGCTTGGTGGAACAATTTAAAGGATTGCTGTCCATTATGTATTTGAGAACTTGAATTTCTTCTTATATGCGTCCCTTCATCTAATAAAGCAAGTTGCTTTGGAACATCTTTACTGAAAACAAAGCTGCAACATGGAGGTCATGTCAAGATTGTTGCCAACAACAGCAAACAAGGTCATCAGGAATAAAATTTACGTGGGCATTACCCGGAAATATTTTTTCATTTCTTCTTCCATAACCAAAAGGTAAATACTTCAGCTTTCATTTTTAAATGCAAAAAGGTTTTCTGACTTTAGTCATTTGATATATATCTTGATTAAAATCTGCGACAACCTTATGAAACGAAACTACTGCAGAAACCTAGTGCATGGCCTGACTTAGTCCACAAATAAATTGTTGATGCACGCCATATTAAGTTCCACAGAAACCTTATGAAACCAAACTAAGCCTTGCAGAAACCTAGTGCATGGCCTGACTTAGTCCACAAATAAATTGTTAGGTGCATGGCATATTAAGTTCTACCCCAAAAAAAATGCATTATCTAGTTATCCTTTGTTTAACTATGCAGTATTCTATGATCTCGGTGCTTATGGTGTTCCTTGTATGATGTTTTAAGCTTGATGCATCTGCATGACTCTTTGATTATAAATGCATCTTTTATGGATCATCCAAACTTAAGGGTCTTATAAATTCTACAGTGTCTTCATTAGTTACATGATCAACGTAAATTTTCTGGAATGAAGATTGCTCTTCCACTCCTGTAAGTTACATGAGATATTTGATATTTCATGCATTGATTGCAGTTAGAAGAATGATCTTCTTATGCTGGACATGGGAAAGGCTAGTTGTACCAGTTAGTTGGAACACCATAAGGGAAAGATTTTGTATACAGCAGGACCAGTAATGGAGTCACAGTTTTGGGACAGACATCCTTAGTCAAAATTAATTTTAGATTGAGGTCCATATTTAAGCTCAAAGCAAGGATGGTATGTTATTTGGCATGAAATCTCGAGAATGTATACAAATGAACGTAAATATTTTGCAGAACATGTTTTCATTTTTTTTCCTTTTCTTTTATTTTTTTCCCAGAGTGCAGAAAAGTTGGAGTTCAAGTAGACTGAGCAATGTCAGAATGTTAGTACTCTATATTGTGGGAGGCTAATCATTGATGTTTTAAGAGTGAGGCTTTGCTAGTTCATCTTGCCCAAGAGGTACTTTGCTTTCTCTTTATATCATTTTCACATGGCTACCCATATTTGTTGGGTGTCAAATTCTTTAAATTATTCTTGTTCATTAATTTGACCTTCTATTGCTTATAAAGTGTCAAAATCATCGAGGAAGATTTACCATGGTGGCCTGGTCACAATTTTTTTCCTTTTGACCACAAGAAACCTGGATTATGTCAAATGGTAGAAGGATAGCATTCTATAAGAAGCTCAATAATATGAGTTTGCAAGAGCCTTTTGTTCTCTGGCAGATACTGGCATGAGAAAGATAAAGAAAAAAATTGTCATTGCCATCAAACTATTGCACTGGATTTTCAAATATTTAGTATTTCCAGAATTTACTTACAACAAAGATATCCTCAAAAATTATGATTGGGGAACCAGGTATAAACTTCTATTCAACACTTTGTCTAAGGCATTCTATTAAACTCCTCTCTTCCCTGAGTCTTCTTAGTGCACTGCAATGAATTTGTCGAATTCTCTCCCTAGAAAGGTTTAATAATCTCCCAATCTCATCACATGATCGAGCTGTCTCACCATTTAATCCATAGTGCAACCTTATGATGTATTGTTCCCTTCCATTCAGTATCTTGAGAAGCTTCCCCATGTTTTGTAACATCTCTTGTCGATTGACTATAACTTCTGGTCTTATTTCATCTGGCCCTGGGATGATATCCTGCTTTCAGCCCAATTAAGAAAGTTAGAATCCAATTTGTAAAAATTTCTTGCTTTTACAATGCATGAATGCAACAAAATGTTAAGCAAATATGACCTTTAGAGTCAATCCTTGTTTGTTCACAGGTTGATCAACAGAGATCGGATGTCTGCTTCTCTCACTTATAATTCGTACACTAGAGACACCTATGCCGGCGAAGTCTGCAATTTCATCATAAGTGGGGTTTCTCCCTAACTGCCTTCTTAACAAAGACTTAGATTCCATAATCTTGTTCATTGCCTCACACAAATTCCCCTGCACAAATGCTAATACTGCATTAAGCAATATTTTACTTGCGTGAATCACAAAGATAGCAGCACAGAGGCATGGAACACAGTACTATAAGGTAATTTATGAAAAAGGTGATAATTACACCAAACGAAGCCCATCAAAAACTCAATTAGCCATTTCAGTTCTGTAGAAAACTTACTTACAAGTTGAACCCACTAGTGACCCAACTACAAAACCCGACTAGTAAAAGATAACAACTTAAAGAACCTACATATAGGCTGTAAGTCATGCTAAGTAAAATATATCAAATGGGGCTGCTTTATAGATCATTGCGTGGTCACCTTATTAGCCTACAACAAGAAAAGAGCTCCATTTCTATACCTAAAAATCATGCACCTTCATTTTATTAGTTTCAATCATAAAATCAAAGGTCTCTTATTCCCTGATGCTTATTATAGGAGTAGAACTTCCCAAATTTGAAGTCCAAATGTCCTTT
Organism: Phoenix dactylifera; assembly: GCF_051530095.1. NCBI lineage: Eukaryota > Viridiplantae > Streptophyta > Magnoliopsida > Arecales > Arecaceae > Phoenix > Phoenix dactylifera. Next base: position 24,538,824 of record NC_143197.1, read on the forward strand.
TTTTCTTTTCTTGTTTTTGAGAGAGAGAGGGAGAGAGAGACTTGGTTAAATCATACCATGATTGTCTTGTCTCCTCTTTCAAACATGTTGAGTGCGTTACTAAATCACTACTTGGTTTCTTGAAGAGTTGGAGTACTTGATTGTACTAGTAAACTATCAAAGTAAGATCATCCTCTCATAAGATTCTAAATTTGAGGCACGAATAAATGCAAGTCTGATCCCAACCATAAACCACATAGGTTCAGTCAAATTGATTAGCAGATTTTCTTTAAGAGTGGAAGTTCATCCCCTAATTGATATTGGAGGATGCCTCCAAGGCTCCAAAGTTTATACTTTTCATATTGCAGTTCCTTTTAATCCAATCTGAAAGATTCAGCGCCATCTAATGTTCTAGAATATACCCGTGGTTGAATAGATCCAGCAGCTAGAGCAATAGAGAGTACATCTCACCTAATTTTGCTGGTTGTACTTTGTGTTAGTTTCAACATATTTCACTATTGTTTTCATTATTATGCCATTTACTTGTAAGTTGTTATTAGAAGTATGCCAGTTTTCTCATTTTAAATAGGCCATTGGGTGGTATCATATGAGCAATCATGGTCATATTCAATAACAATAACAAAAGGCATTGGTAAGGCCCACCAGCCACCACCCTTGTGCCAGGTTGGTTATAAAACTGACTTAAGAATTGCCAAGAGTCTGAGGTCGGCACTTGATATGGCAGCTTGTAAACAGGGATTAAAAGAGGTATTCTTAAGTAGCTCCTTTTTTGAATGATACAGATAAATTTTTAAGTCGGTAACTATTGAATTACCAGAATCATTAAAATTATTTTTCTGTTAAATATTTTCTTCCATCAAATATATATTAGAATTCAATAGCTTGGAGTTGGGCCAGGAGGACCAACTCCAAAGCCATCCAGATACAATTCATCACCTCCGCATACAATTTATCACCTGAGACTTCGAGCAACCCCCACCCACTTTTCCCAAAAAATTAAAAAAAGAGAGAGAAAATCAGGCTTATCTTGCATTGGCAATTTGGAGATAGACCAACCTTGGTAACAAAACCATAACTTTGTTTCCTTCAGTTCTTACGTTTCTTATTTTTGCAAATTGTTAAGGTACCAAAAGAAAAATATTGTTATAATTACATACCGGCATTCTCACCATCCTTGATTTGTTCGCTATAGCTTTGAGAATTGCTTGCCTGATCCACCAGTAAGCATATGTTGAAAGTTTATATCCTTTCTTGGAGTCAAATCTCCGTGCACCTCGAAGAAGTCCTATGCATCCTTCCTGAAATAGCTCTCCATAATCATATGAATAAAATAACAGTATAAGGTATGTCCAGACTTTTCTTTTATCTACGGTGAAATGCCCTAACCGTCATGAGTCTTGTCATTTAAGCAAGGAAAAGACTTTCAAAGATTTCTTTGAAAATGCTTTCCCCCCAGACGTTAGTTCTCTAACCTTTCCAAGATTTGACATTAGTTAGACAAGGACTTTGAATGGTTTATGTAAGACGAGGTTTTAGATTAGGTTATCAGGTTTCTTCTATTCTTGCTTTTCTCATGACGGCTATTTCGCATTGGAGTGTTATATGTTACTCTTTAGTGAAAGGGATACTAGCTCCGTGATCTAGGATTTGTTCCAACCTTTTCACAATGTAAATATTACATTGATAATTCATTTCAGAACTGTTTGCTTGTCTAAGTTGTGGTATAATTCTGGCTATGATTATGGTTATGATTATGATGGGTTCCAAATTCTCATTTGTTAGACATACCGACATCAATACTAATTAATCTCCATGATCTGACAATTTTCAGGACAGGGAATACTCTTTAGCAATCAGATATGCCACCTCTCTGTCCAGCAACTGTCAGACAAAGTTTGAGGTCTTGGTCAGCTTTGTAGACGCTGGGACCATCAGACCCAGAACGTGTTCCCCTACCTGAGATTTTTAAGAGAAGCATGGGGTTCAACCTGGATGAGGTCCTGGAGGCCCAGTCCTTTGCCTTGATACGGAGTTGCAATGGAGACAACTAGCCGCTTATAGCTGAGGGTGATCCTCTCTCTACACTCCCTGGCCTTCAGCAATGTCCTTTCACTGTTTCTCCTCTTCATGCTAGCAGAAATGGCAGCACATCCTGAGTCCAGAGGACTGCAGTCTCTGATCTGCTTGCCTGCAGTCTCTAGCATGGCCTCTTGCTGTACATTTTAAAGAAAATATGTTAATCAGTTAATTCACATTAAGTACACATTTTGATAAATAGGGCGGTATCTCATTTTTTTGATGGTCTGGTAACAAATGATGTGTTTATTTCAGAATTTAGTGGTTATATCTTGGGTCCTCAAATTTTTCGATAAATTAGCAATTGTCTCTCTACACTTGTGACTGGTTGACTTTCTCTGTCCATGTTAAAAGGCTGCTAGATTAAACATTGACAATGCTAAGGCCTAAGAAACTCTAACTAGGGACTCCTGATTAAAGTTTTAAGTACTCCAGAAAATGATACCTTGAGATAGTGAGAGAACTCAGCCTCTTCCCTTGGTGTAAGATATCTCGATCGCTCTGACCTGGATGAGCATCCTTCCATCAAGTACCTGCTGGAATACTCATCAGCTTCATCATCGTCATTGATTGATAACTTTCGGTTCTTTCTTCTCTTCCTTCTCCGCCTCCTCCATGCAGCCATGGCATTTTTCTTGAAAGCCCCTTCATACTGTTCTAGTTCCATTTGCTGCTTCTCGTGGTTAGCCTGCATCGATGACGTGATCTCACCGAGTGCTAGAGCCAAAGACATGGCATCCCTGGCAGCCTGGAGCGCAGAATTTGCAAGCTTCACTGCTTCAGTTATGGCAGCAATTGTTGGAGGCTCCTCAGACACTGAATGGGAACCATTTCCGATGGTGGAAGAATAAAGTGAGGGTGAGGAGACTGGGATTTGAGCTGAGGGCTTTGGAAGCACAGCATGGGGTGGAGGGAGCGCAGTGTTCAAGGAGCATGCACGTACAACCATCGGGTGCGAAGGTGGTATGGACTGGGTAGAATGTGAGGCTCGTCCAGAACACTATCCTTCCTCCCCTCTCCATAGCTAAGATATTTTGTGACTTGCGATGGAGGACCGTTTGTTTCTTTGTGGAATAAGATAAGGCAATTGAGCTGAGAATTTAAAGCCCACCTTTTTTTGCCTTTTCTTTTCCCTATTTTGTAGGACGAAGCTGTCATCAATCCTGCCACATCAACTGAAACCTCCAAAATTCTCTACGAGTCCAAGAGATACAGGTTATGGTAAAAATTATTCTTATTAAAAGGCACAAAAAAAAAACTCAAGACTATGAAAACTAATAACCATTAAGTTCCTATGATGTTGGATTCCCAGTCTTGTAACTGTTGCTCGTAATACACAGCAAGAGATCTATAGTTTGAGCAAGTACCCTGATCAAGGCTTGTTACATGGCCAGTACGACAGATCCGAAACCAATCCTATTAGATTGTAAACCATCTGTCTTCAGCTTTAAATAAACAATAAAAAGAATAAAAACTGAGAACCCACTTACGGGATACCCCCGCCCCTTTTTTTTTTGATATGTCAGAGCTACAACCAGCGAGGAACAAAGCTGAGCGCTAGGCACAGATCCCAGTATGCAATGACATGCTCATTCGTACTTGTTAAGGTCACGCTTTGGATGCAGTCACATCTGAAGTGGACTCACTGTGGAAAACATGCATATGGTTTCCTGCACCCTTGGTATATAGATGTAGTTCATGGAACACAAATAAGTTACATTCATGAACAAGCTTAAATAATTTTCCTTTGAAAAAATATATATAGTAGCATCAACTTAATGTTCAGCCGCCAGTTAACAAGTTCAAAACTAAAGACTACATATTTCAGTTCATAGTCTCTCCCACGAGTGAAAAAAAAAAAAACTGAAAGAAGAGATGGTTAATTTGTTTTTTCTGCAACACCATTCTCCATAGGACCTTCAATCTTACCATCATATCCGTGATAAGGAACCTCAATCATAGGGTGTGGTATCGGTCGTTCACCAAAATCTTGAGGAAAGAACTCAAAATCAGGCCCAAAATTAAATCTTACTTCACAGTTAGGTTGGTTAGGGAGTGTGTACATAGAAGCGGCAGGGTAGTATCTTCCACCAAACAGGTCCGCAAAGGCAACCCCTTGACATACTCCATTCTTGAAGAAGGATATCTCACTGCCTGCATAGATACATATAACAATTAGACAGCAATTATGATGGCATCACATTACAAGCAGCAGCGCACTGATTTCCAATTGCTTGAATGCATGTTCCGGACATTATTGCAGTGACCACAATTAGATGATTTTATAATCCAAAAATATACATATCAAAATTTTGTTCTCTTTTGGAAAAAACAGGAGTTACTTGGGAAAATGGAAAAGCACAACAATAAAAGTGTTAGTTACTGTTGTTATGACCGTGCTGTGACACAAGAAATCAAAATAGGAAGATATCCTTAAATGCTTATACCCTACCCAGCAAACATATATCAAATCCTAACGTATTTCTCTGACAAAGGCAAATTTTTGACACTTAACAAGAATAATGAAACAACTACATGAGAAACTTGAAACGGAGGAAGCTAGAAAACAAAGCTCAGCAGAAGGTTAAACAGCAAGACAAGGTTTTTGAGCAAGGCTAAAGAGAAGAAAACAAAGCATCTCCGAAGCAATTAAAGGAAACAATTAAAAGAGCAAGCCTAAAGAACTTTTTGAGTAACTACTACCAAGGTTTGTCATATTGACCTGGACCAACCATACCATAATGTACCGGTATGGTATTGACGTTCAATTTAGTATATGAGCTGAATTAATTCATCCCAGTCTAAACTAAGCGGAACCATCCGGCACCGATTTGCAGTGCCCGGTTGGGGCTAGACCATAGCTGGGAATTAAAAAAAAGTGTTCAAAACCTGTGTTGATACGGAATGCTTATCATGTTGTACTGAACTAATAATGTACCGGTATGGTTAGTACCGGTTTTGCGGATCTTGGATGCTACACACTAGGCAAAAGATTTCAACTATTATGAAGGTCCATCAAGACAAGCAAGAAATTAATCAGGATATGTGCATGTATATGTGTGTGTGTCTCTGAGAAAACAATATATACAAGCAAGCCACGGTTTGTTGAGAAGCATACATGATGCCAATTAAGAAATATACTAATTAATCTATGACTCAAATTTCAACAAGCTTAGGCCTTACAGTTTGCTGACAATGCTACATCAGATCTTGACAGGGTTGATTAGAACTTTAGAAGACAACTGGAACTTTTGGCTCTGCTGAAGATTGTGTAAAACTGGGTCATAATGTTCTCAATCATCCCCACTAGGGACACTAGATTGATTGTTGTTAGATGCTTAGAGCACCTAATCTTACTCTTAATTCATTGAATAATCATCCCCATAAAGGATGAGAAAAAGTGGCCGATAAGTTAATAAGCCATCTGGAAAAGGAGTGGTGCTTGAGATTGTCTTTAAAGAAATTTCTAGGAATTCTGAGCATGGCATGATAGGGAAATTGAGTCGAATTGGGCAGATTGATTGGTCCTATTGAAGGTCTTTTTCCATGCATCAAGATGAGTACTTCATACTCACGATATGAACAAAGTGGCAAATGCAACGACTAATCAAATTATGAGCAAAATAACAGTCAAATGAACCTAGCTGGTATAGACAATCATACTTGTGCAAGCTAAAGAAACTATATAGGATGAACTACTTGAGAAACTGCATCTGGTGTAATCTGAGAAAAAAAAAAGACACAAAAAATGTTAAGAAACCTTGTTGATGTGGAACTAATCCAGGACAGAGACCTCTAGAAGTAGTTTCTTTAGAGTTTTACCACAACGTGCTCCTGCAGATTTGATAATAGTCCCTTGTATAACATCTACTGCATCGGAAACACCTATCAAATCTCAGACTTGATAATTATTCTCTTGCATAACCGGCAACATTTCTCCATCATTTGTTCAGTATTTTTTCTTGTAGATATATATATATATATATATATATATATATATATATATGTATGTATGTATGTATATATATGTATATGTATGTATGTATGTATATTGCATGAGTGAAACTTGTCCATGACTCATATTACATGCAAAATAATTTATCACATACTTAAGCCATGCTTTGGTACATAAAACAACCACAGAGTTACCAACCCACAATGCATTACCAAAGCAACATTAACTTTATTATTTTTGAAATAAACTAACTAACAATCTATCTAAAATCTTCTAACAGGCAGTTCCTATGGAAGTATGAGCAGTCAACTTTCAAAAACAGTGCTGCTCAAGAATGCTTGATGTTCCCATAGAATGAAAAAAAAATGAAAACATCGAAATATATACAAGCATGTAATTAGATGTCATTTCTACCCCTATGTGATAATTATCAAAAGAAAGGAAGCCCCCTAAAACAACTTAGCAAGTTAATATGCTCTTATGTTGCATTATCCCTTTAACTAAACAATTATTAGATTATCAAACTACTTAAGTTTATCACTATTACAGATCAAATTATCCTCCAAGAATTTGTCCAACCCCACGGTGCACCAACATATAGACCTAAAGCAATAAAAGGATGCAAGTTAAGCAGTGAAAAGTCGAACCTGTTTTCTCATTGTTGATTATTCAAAGACCATCCATTAGTCATCATTAACAGGCTCTTTCCCAGGTTGAGACAATTCAAACTAACATGCACTCGAGATACACAACACCTTGGCAGCAACATGGACACAATTACATGAAAAACATAAAAGCACTATCCATTTAAATAGTTAATAATCTCCATTTTCTATTGTTGCTTATTAGCATGTGAAAATAAAGAAGGTTGTGATTCCCATGAATCTTTTAGAAGGATAAGTTAATTAAAAGCAATGACTTTTATAATAACTGGTTAATCTTCTTTTAGAAAAATTCATCCCATGAATATTAAGCAGGTTGTGCTAACAGCATGAAGTGATCCTCACAGGCCTATCCATATTTTAAAAAATCACTTTTTATAGAAACTAAAATTGCCGAGAATAAGTATCAAAAAGTATCCAAATGAACAAGATGGACTGCAAGAATTCCTCATTTTATTGTAATATCATCATGAAAACCATGACCTTAACTAGAAACCTTATTTTATGTAATTGGAGTTGGCTTTAGGCTCATTCCACCAACAACCACTAGCATCATCTTATCTGCATCAGCAGACCCTTCCTAAGTCTCTTTTTCCTCCAAAGATCCTTTCACGGCTCACCTGGCTACCTCTAGACTCGATGGCAAGCGACACCATTTTCATTCACATTCTATCATCTTATAATAATGCTACTTTTATGTACTATCAAAAGTATACACATTCGTCTCCTATTACTGTTGGTGCATGTCTGCCTTATCATTATATACCTTAATGCTTTTTATCTCAAGCATGAAAAATATATAAGCATCATATATGATATACCATAATACAAACCACAAATAAGCATTACCAAAGCATAACCATGAACGGATAATGTTAAGCACTAACACTTACCATACAACACATGTCAGAAGTCTCTTCTAAAGTAAATGTTTACACAGACTATATAACTAGTAAAAGGTATTGCTATTAACATCATCTTTTTTAACAAATGTAACAAAGTCTGGTGCTTTCTGACCTTACAATAACTGCAAATCCTTATCTTTGAAACTTGATACCAAAAAAAGCAAGAGAGTTTTTCAATCAACTGAATTGGCATTGCAAGCAAAAGACAAAAGTCATTATTTGAACGTTAAAGCAGTTATGAGAAGATATAAAAATAAGAAAAGGCTAAAAAAGATCCTTATCTTTGAAACTTGGTGCTAAAAAAAAGCAAGAAAGTTTTTCAATCAACTGAATTGGCATCGCAAGCAAAAGGTAAAAGTCATTATTTGAACGTTAAAGCAATTATGAGAAGATATATAAATAAAAAAAGCCGAAAAAAAGGCCCACTTATACTACCAAGAGTTCCTCCTACTTTCCTAAAGCTATCAAAACAGATATAATTAAAAACCCTTATCCCATCTCTTTGGGATTGGCTTCATGAATTTTGCTTCGCACTGACCCCTTTTTAAGTCATTTGTTTCTCATAATACCTAATCAGAACTTTTCCTGAGACTCACCTTCCCCCCTATCTGCCTACAAGTTACAGCCAAAGTACCATACACCTCTTCCTTGCTGAGAAACTGTCTGCTTCATTGCAAGTAACATATAAGATCCATATCCTAAATTACCAACAGCATCTGCTAATGAAAAACTAACAAAAATAGGCAGTATAGGAGAACATCTGATTTCAAACGAGGTCAAAAATAATCTAATAATTGGAGACGAGGACTTCAGCAATAGCCACTTATATTCTGTAGATAATAATAAGAATATATTTCATTCTCATATATCATTAATAGAAAATACAACTAAACACAAAAACCTCCACAGATATACTTCAACAAAGTTTAATCTACAAAAGAACAGATACTAAATAGCGAAAAAGAGAACTCTATAGCAAACAAAGACAACAATGAGACCAGGATGATTATTCAGAGACAACATAATTCAGTTCAGGGAATAATCGCCAAAGCAAAACCTTTCCAACCAATCCAATTCTGCACAATGAGAAAAGAAAAGAAAAGAAAAGAAAATAAGAATCTCATTTCAGAGAGGAAGGACTCACCAGGAATAACTTTGGGAGGTTCATCCTTCCCATCCGCCGAGTAGACATATCTCTGTCCCTTGTACCAAATCAAATGCGGCGGCTTTGGAGCATACGAAGCTCCATCGGGAAGGTTAATGTAGAACCCAATCACATCCCCCTCACCGTACCCTTCCTCTCCATACTTCTCCCTCAGGGCCTTGTGAATCTTAGTCCCATCCATATCCCTGTAACCGAAGCTATTCCCGTCGTACCCCACGGGGGCCTGGAGGTCCCCCTTCTCCATGGTCCAACCGAGCCTGGTGTGCCCCGTCTCCCCGAGCCTCACCACCTTGATCTCGAAGTACCAGGCACCCTCCATGACTCCTCGGGTGGCACGGACCATGCGGTAGCCCTTGGTGCTGCCGGCGGAGAGGCGGTCATCGCTGAGCTCGACCTTCTCGGCCTTGTAGACGCGGGAGAGGCAGATCTTAGCCTCGGAGGAATCGTCGGACTTGTCGGGGAAGCGGGGCATGGGGGTCATGAGGACGGTGTCCTCGGGGCCGGCGTGGGTGATGGCCTTGCTCTTCTTCTTGCCCTTCCGGGAGGTGGATTTGGTCCAGACGTTGTTGTTCTTCTTCTTGGGCTTCTTGGCGGCGACGGCGGAGGCGGTGGGGGGAGCGGCGGCAGGGGAGGGGGAGGTGAAGGAGGAGAGGGGCTTCTGCTTCTTTCGGGCCGAGGCGGCGCCGTCGACGTCGTCGTCGTCGTCGGTGTCATCGGAGGGCAGGGGTTCGGCGGCGGAAAGGTGGGGGTTTTCGGTATCGAGGAGTACGCCGTTCTCTTTGGCTTCGCGATCTTCTTCTTCTACCAGGGGTAGATGCGGTGGGGGCAGTGGAGATGGCAGCGGAGGGAAGGAGGAGGCGGGGAAGTCGGCGGCCAGCGGCGGCGGCGGAGAACAGGGAGGAGATGGCATTGGAGGATGATGGGAGGGGATGTGGTCGAGGGCGTCGCTCCACTCCTCCTCCTCTTCCTTATCAGAGGCTCGAAGGTTGTCCATCGGAGACAGAGAAAGAATTGGAGTATATGAGGGAGAGAGAACAGGAGAATTTGTAATGGGATTAGGAGAGACGGAAGAACGGCACTCTCACAGGGACCAGTCGCCGACGGCAATGTCTATTGCCGGACGATCTCAAATGGCGATTGAGAAACCCTGCCGGTTTGGCTCACGCGAGAGAGGCTTGCTCGTTCTATGTTTGCGAAAAATCCATCCGATCTAAATTGGATGGTTGAGATTCCATATCGGTGATCTAGATCTTGATTTAGATTAGACTATCGATTATTTAAGCTATTAGATATTATCTATTATTTTTTAAACTATATATATATATATGTGCCAAAAATTATATCATTTAGAGATAGCAAATTACATATTATTTAAAACCATCCAATTCTTTCATTGTTTGCTGCGTAAGCAAAAAGTCAAAAAATTATATAACTTTTGGTGTGTGTGTGTATAATTTAGAGATAGTAAATCGTATCAAATGGCTCAGATTATTGATGTGGGATATTTGATCTAAGCCTTACCAAATCGAAGTGAAGATCCACCGCAACCAACTCAGTTTTTCTATCTACTTTTCTCAAGTTCAAAATCAATAATGGAGCACTCAAATTAATCTGATATATTCCATCAAAATATTTGGAAACCAAAATTCATAAATTTTGATATTGTCTGATCTATGCATCAAGTAGACACAAAAATAGATAGTTTTTATTGTACTACTATGATAAAGTGGTTATACCGAGAATATATTTGGTTGATCAAGATCTATATATAGATTGAAAATTAATAAAATTTGATACTTAGATTATAAGAAAATATAGCCTCATATCATTTAATAGTATATTTTTGCGTCCACTCGATGTGTAGGTTAAGGACCGCAAAATACATGACGCTTGTTTTCTAGGTATCTCTAGCGCATCTCATTGTCTGATTATTAATTTTTTATCTGAGATAAGTAGATACTTATCCTCTTGATAAGGCCATAATTGATCCCATAAATATATTATATATAATTTATTTTAAAAAATAATTTTAAGTATCAGAGAAGGAACGCTAATCTTTATATTTTTATAGTTTATGATTAACATAAACATACTTTAATCAACTAAGATTGTGTACATAGTTTTGAAAAAATGGATACAGTTTTATCCAAATATATATATTTATAAGACAAGAAATGTAAATATAGAAAAGGGGGCACGGCGTGCCTCATAAAGGAGCATATCCTAAGAGAACATGAGAAGAAAATATAAATACAAAGAAATTGACTTTATATACCTTTAGTTCTCTTCTACTATTATAATGTCTATTCTTTTTTACTATTATTATTTCAACTCTATCTATGCTTCAGAATTTATAGAGGATATGGGTTACATGACATTTCAAAAGAAAAATAGGTTATTGTAGAGGTATTACAGGAGGGGTGCATATTAATCACCATAAAGGTATTACAGGAGGGATGTATGTTGGAAATAGGAAAGTTTTCATATTAAATATTGGCACACTTATATATCTTCTAAGATTTATTTCCTGTATCCTTTTGTAAAATTAGTTCCATTTATACACACAACCATATATATTTTGTGCAGCTACTAGAGATTAAGAACAAAATGGCTATCCAAAATCAAAGATTAGGTATTCCAGTAACAAGACCGGATATAAATACCTGCAATTCTCGGTATTGGACTTTAATTTTTCTTAAAATATATTTGGGACTGTGAAATAGAGAGTGTTTGAAGTTGGATTGTTTGAGAAAATAATTAGTGTACTAAAAATCATGGCATATATTACTGTAATGGAAAGTGTGGCTATTCAGATAAACCCTCACAATGGTATTTACATAACATGTTACATTTTGTTCTAGAGAAAGATGGGCAAGGGCCATTTTTTTCATTTCATATGAATATTAAATAAAAACAAATAATATGTTACAAAGACATTTGCAACAATAGAAATAATGATAGGTCACTTAAGATCCGACCCATTTGCACTCTTAATAGGTGAATGATATGAAATAAACGATAAAGGCCTCCAAAGCTAAACGGAACCCTGGGATCGCAGATCATCAATGGGCCAAGCCCGAATCAAAAAGAAATCTGAGCCTCAGGATTCGGCCCCTGTTTGAATCCCCGCAACGGGACGGCAGAAGCCCATGGAGAGGGACTGTGTCCAGGAATTTATCCTCGGGGGATCTGTGTTCGTAGAAATATATGTGGACGGTCCAGATTGGTGAACCCTCGACTCCGATGGGGTGAAGAAGAGCTCCGCTTTAACGCTTTTATATCTCACCTGCACATTGGCGGAGAAAACCGGAACTCCAAGGTAGGGCTCCATTTAGGTCAATTCATCTTCGCGAGCGAGAGAAGGGGCGACGCTGCCGAGCTCGGCACCAGGATTTGGGACCCCATAAGAAGGTCAGCTCTCCCCATCTCCTTCTCCTTCGCTCTCAAAGTATATGGGCTGTGTGGATTTGAGTTGTTCTTAGGTTTTCTAATTCTGCTTCTATGAGCATCGATTCCATGTTCGCGGGTTGTGATATGATCTTTTGCTTTTTGCTTGGATTTTAGATGAATTATTGAAGAAAACTTAGATCTTGGATGCTCCATTGGGTGAATGATTGGATTGTGATAGCTGCCCTATTAAAACTTGTAGTTTTTAATTCGAAGCATTAGCGAATCACCTGTAGTCAATTTTTGTTCATCCAAACGCATTTCTTGTGATTCGATCGTAATCGGTTCCCTATTTGTTTGATGCATTGGTGAATCACATGAAATCAATTTTTTTGTTATCCAAACACGCCTGTGGTGACCTTGACACCCAGCATTGCCTTCTTAATCAATAATCGCATAGTGCCCTTCGAAGCAATTCGTAGTTACCCTACTTTGCTGTCAGAATAAGTTGAAAATATGTTTGGACGCGCACTTCTGAAGTTTAAACTCGCCTCGTCTTTGGCCGTTCATAGTCAGGACTTATTTTTATGAGACCCATTTTCTTAATTAGTATCGGTACGAAAACCCCCTTGTGTCTTGTAGTTTTCCTTGACATGCTCAACACTTGATAAGTTTCATAGAGCATTCTGCTTACATGCCATTTGTTGATTTCTGATGCTCTAATGGCCATATGCAGTATTTACTCTCTCTGTCTCTCCCACAGATGGGCTTAAGCTTAGCTCTTCCAGCCAACTCAATGTAGGGGTTACTAAAGTACTTATCTTCTTCTTCTTCTTAAATTTAATGATTTCTTTCAGTTTTAATATTACTAAACTTGATAGTTCTCTTGATGATTTCAACCCTCTAATTGTCAAATTATTGCTTGATGAATTTAGAACTCTTGTCGCCAATATTTTTTATTCTTTCTTTATTAGGAATATTATGGGAATTCAAAGATATGCAATGATTGTAAAAAGATGTTAATTTTGTTTGATCTCTCTTCCATGACTTATTACTGGCTTTTAGGAATGATCCGGGATATTGGACAAAAATGATGCAGGTGCGAGTTGTTTGGTGTTCTCTCTAGATGGCAAGGAAATCAAGCCCTGAGATAGATGATGAACTTTTTAATGAAGTTTATGGCAAAGAGTATACTGGGCCACCAGGATCAGCTGCCAAGAATGTGTCAACAAAGGGAAATACAAACAAGAGGCCTTCTGCTGGTACTCAGTCTGACGAGGAAGATGAGCCTCGAGATCCTAATGCTGTTCCAACTGATTTTACTAGCAGAGAGGCTAAGGTATGGGAGGCTAAAGCTAAGGCGACCGAAAGGAACTGGAAGAAAAGAAAAGAAGAAGAAATGATCTGCAAAATTTGTGGAGAATCAGGTCATTTTACTCAGGTATGGCGATACTGTTGCTGTTGAAAGCCTTTTGTGAGAAATATAAGATTGTCATGGAACTATAGTAGCGATCAAACTGCATTGCCTTCTTACATGTGCTATCACTTTGTCCATACATATGAGTCATTATGTATGTTCTTTGCTTTACCCAACTTTATCATGTGTAGTATTAGAAGTTTTTGACAGTTTGTTAATCATCTTGATCGTGTTATTATGAGTGACAGGGCCATTGAAATGTTTGCCCAGATGCTCAAACAGCTTAATGATGTTGAATTGTTTGAGTGCCCATTTAAACTGTCTAGCCTTTTCATCTGCTTAACTTCCTTTTTAAATGATTAAACAGCTTCTTAATTTGCTGAAGAGTTTAACAAATGAAAGAGTGAGCAAATGCAGTGTCTGATAGAGCTGATGTTAATTCTTCTGCTGCATATGTAATTTTAGTGTACTACCTAGTGCGGTGTTTTGATGTTGTTTTGTTGCATGTATGTATGTTTAAGAATATTTCATTACTTAAGTATGAATTACTTGATATATGAAGGCTGCTAACCACATTAATGACTCATTACTGCTTGAGGTTTAATTACTTGTTTTCTCTCCATTTCCTTCAAAGATGATGATAAAGCAATGATCTTGTCAATAAAAAAAGAAATTCCAATTGATTTGCCATTTACATGCTTAGTAATGCATGCATAAAGTTTTTTTTTTTGTAATTTAATTTAGTCTTTGTATCTACTCAACCTTTTAGCTATTTATGTAAATGCTGAAGAAATATATAGAAAAATCTGGTATGCTGAAGAAATATATAGAAAAATCTGGTATGCTGAAAATTATAGGGATTGTCATCATAAGAGAGTGCAGGCGCATAAGATGAGTGTAGAAGAGATAGTAATGCTTTGGTGAATCTGTTGCCGAACTAGGAAGGATGAAGTTAAAAAAAAGCACACATATTGGAACATAATCTAGTTTAAGGATGCAATTTGAGAAGAAGATCTATGGTCTTTGAAACAAGGAACGCAGGAAAATGTCTGGAAGGATTGATACCGAAGCTGGAAGTGCAAATCAAGATGGACCAATGTAATGATGAAATGTTTGAAAAAGCTTGTACTTTATCATAAAAAAATGTTGGAAGGAATGCAATGATGGAATGTAATGATTGGAATGTCTTCTCATATAGGTTCACTGTGGAATTTATGTATATAATTTCATTGTGCAACAGCTTGTTCTCAGCAGTTTTTGTACATCATCATTATACATTTATTGTTTTTGCTTTTGATTTCACCTATTCCTTGCCTTCTGTTACAGGGATGTCCATCTACTCTTGGAGCTAACCGTAAGTCAGCAGATTTTTTTGAAAGAGTGCCAGCAAGAGACAAGAATGTAAGAGCCCTTTTCTCTGAAAAGGTGATAAGTCAAATTGAAAGGGATGTTGGTTGTAAGATAAAAATGGATGAAAAGTTTCTGATTGTCAGTGGGAAAGATAGACTAATACTGGCTAAAGGTGTAGATGCTGTGCACAAAGTGATTCAAGAAGATAAGGGTAAAAGTAGAAGCCCTACTAGTTCAAATAGGATGCGATCTAGATCTCCTGATGAAAGTCTCAGGGGTGCTGAAATAAGACGTTCTGAATCTCAAAGGTCTCATTCTAGTCCGAGAAATACATCACGCTTTCAAAGCAGGGGTTTCAATCAGGACAGGCATGTTCAAGATCATGTACGTGAAGGTTCACAGAAATTTTTGAGGGGTTCTTCTCAAGGTAGGGTCTCCATGCATAATGACAGTTGCGCAAGTTTTTAAGATGTGAAAATATGTAATGATGCTTTTTCCTAGTTTCTCTTTTTATGTGATATATCTTTGATAAATTACATGTTGAGATGTCCTTTTTTGCAGCAAGAGGTAAGTCCAAGCTTTATGTGTTCGAATATGAAGTGATTTTCTCCATGGTTCTGGGTCAGACAGATTTTGATTATGAAATTTTTTACTGAAAGCATATCCCGACTTTTATGGGTTGGATGAGCTCACAATTTCTGTATACTATCTGGCATCATCCCTCCTTGAATATAAGATAGACTCTAGTTAAAGCATCAATCTATCTTAGACATCTGGAATTAAAGTGCGATATCGCTTACATATTCTTCGTTTCGCGAAGCTTATGCTAATGATGGAGGAAAAGGCCGTCCAGCCCGTTCAAAATCTCCACTACGCTCCTCTTTTGGTGGTGATGTGTATAGACCTTACGGTGGGCACAGTCATAACACTGGGTTGCACAAGAGTAGTAACTGGGATATTGAGAGGCATGGAATAGATTCTCATTCTGAACACAAATTTGACTTCCCTAATTACCCGCAGACCTTAGAAGAACTAGAAATGGAGTTTAAGAGGGAGGTGATGGAATTGGGAAGGGTCCATGACCAAGAAGAGGATGAAGAAAACTACAAACATCGTGAGGTATGATTCTAAACAGTTTCTGAACTGTAACTTGATGGATGCTTTTGGATTGATTCTTTTCAGCTTGATTTTTTTATAAAAGAAGGTATTCAGTGGTATGCAGCTGGATGCTAACTTTTGCTATCTCGTACATGTATTCCATATAATTACATACATAAACATCTGCGTTAATATATAAATGTACAAATATTTGTGTGCATATGTTTGTTCATACATATACACGAACACTAATATGAAATGATTGAATCGTGTGAGATGATTTGCATCAGACATGGATGCGTGTATTCAGCCTTCATATACACAATTTATTTACACAAATGTCACCATATACATATTGCTGTTTATGTATGCAATCTTCCTCCGTACATCAACACACATTGAATACAAGCTTAGATATGCTAAGGTCATAATAAAGATGCATAACTTAGAGTTCTGCACATGCCATACAATCCTTAACATCCTCAATGCATCAAATGTTCACTGATGTCCCATTTGTTGGGCTTGGATTATTTTTTTAATGGATGAAATGAATGTTGTACTTCTCCCTTTTGTTTATAGGTCACTCATAGGGGGCTGCTTGCTCCATGAGGTGTGTGCAAACTCTAACTCTGGAAAAACATATATTATCCTAGCATGTATGTGCTCGTGAGGAGACGTAATTTGTTTGGAGGAGTGCACACAAACACTTGCTTTCTGACAGATGGGCGAATATTGACGCACTAATGCCACTCATATTGATAGCGACCATAAAAGTGACAGGGGAGACTAACGATCAAAACTAAAAAATTGCATTTTGATGAATAATTTTATGGGGAAATTTATGCATTCAAAAATATCTCTAATTGATGTTATAACTGACATGAAAAAATTCAAGTTCTAGAAAAGGGTATTAAAAGAACTTTTCAAAGTAACTAGAGAGCACCCTTCACTCCCATAGGGAAGAATACAAAAATGAATCCCAAATCATATGATTTTACAATAACATTAGTAATTATTATGATTTTCCATTATAATTTTTTTAGATAGTTTTGCTTGACAGATTTATGTGCTTTGTTAAAAGTTTATTTGAAGACAGTTATGTGCTCTAAATTTTAACTCTTCACTGCTGACCGCTATTGTAGAGTTGCTAATGTCATCAGGTGTACTGTGACTTTTAATTGGTAATATGGGGAAGAGGTTCATAATCAGTCTGCAGTCCAGATAAACTCATTGAGTTTCTCATATAGCTACATTATATTTTGGAGATGTCCAAAGATTTTAGTGAGGAATACTTTTTTTGAGTACAAAGCTTAGAAAGGTCATGTTCTGTTGAAGTTAATCAGTTACGGTGTGTAAGAGGTGCTATTTGGAACTCTGTTATTCCTTCAAATTGTTACACCCTATGTTCAGAGTTCTGCTCCATAGCTGATCCCATTTTGATGAGAATATGCTTGGATGCAGATGACTTGTGCTTGCATTGTTCTTTTGTGTCAGGAATATCTTTTATTGGTTTGTAGATGGGCATACCCTAAGTGCTAACTGGCTCTAGTTTGGAATTTGGTGAAGTGGCAGTGAATTTCAATGTCAGGCTCAGAAGTCAGAACCAGTTGCAATTATATTTTTCAATAATTAAATGAAATTTCAATGCCAGGCTCAGAAGTCGGAACCAGTTGCAATTATATTTTTCAATAATTAAATGAATTTTAACTAGCAGACCTCTATATAGGTTAGTTAAGTCTTCTTACTGTTATGTTATTAGAACTTTTTTTGTTTTCTTGCTAACTAAAATTTGAAGCAAAAAAGGCTCGCCTACCTCAGGACATTCATTGAGTAATAGAATATTTCTACTTTGGTTTCTTAGGCAGGTCAAACACTGTTAATATTCTATTGTATTGTCATTTGATGCTTAACCTGGACTCTGAAACTTCTGGAAATTCTCCAAAACAACACTAAACTCTTGTTGAGCCTTGTATAAATACATTAACCTCATATTTAGTTAAGTAATCCTCCCTCCTAAACTGCGAGGCCCATGAAAAACTGTGATATTTTTGGTTGTGAGCCATTATGTCCTGCTGCACAAAGCTCATTAAAAAAATGTTGTTATAGCCATCATATGCTTGTTCATTTATGCACTGTCCATCTAAGTATTGTAGGAAGGCTATTACTGCAGTTTTCGGACAAGGTGGCATTATAAGGTGCTATTATTTAAGATAAGAAGTAATTGACATGGAGGAGGAAGAAGAAATAAAATGGTTAATATGTTTTAAGTTCACAAAGCAAGACTAATTAATACTTAACCACTTATAAATTAATATAAAAAGTCATGTTCACTTGAACCCTAAGTGATGCAGGAAAAATAGATCAACCATGTTGGGTCACCTCATTTTTGTTCAACCTATCTTGGAACGCCATAATTAGTCAAAGTCAAATGTCAAATAACATATATTAGTTAATAAGTTGTTATACTTTAATTATGCATTCATAAATGTAGAGTGTGTCTCCTAGGTTTGTTAATTGTGGTTCATGCATGTGTCTTTTAGAGTTAATGGAAGTATTTATTTATTGGTCTTTTGGGAAGTTGAGTGGTATTAATTAAGGGATATGAAGGGTTGTGTGTTGTTTATATAATTGATATCTATTAAAGATAGTGAATAATGAAAAATTAGATTTTGCATGTCATTGTTTATTAAATTTAGTGGTGGATTCCACTTGTTATCGCCTTTCCTTCTACTTCCTTCTCCTTTATCTTGATCTCTTTCCCCTCGTTTGCTTAATTTTCTACCGTTTCCGGTGTCATTAAATGGGGACAATTACAATAAGTTAGCCTATTAGTATTGTAACTAAATTTAAAAAAGCAACTATTATAAATCAGGGAAAATTAGAGGGGCACCCCCTCAACTAAAGGTTTGTTCCAAAGACACTCCCTCAACTTTAAAAAGTTCCAAATGGGTCCTTCAAATTTTCAAATTGCTCCACACCGGTGCTTTAGCTTTCTGACTAGCGGACAATGTTAGCCTGCCGTTACATATGATCAAAATATCCTCGCCCTCTTCAGAGCATGGATGAGTGAAGGGTTTGGAGTGCTTTGAGATTTGTGTAGCGGTTGATCTTTAACTATAAGCCATATACTAAGAATGCTTTGAGATCTGTGCAAATGGATGAATGAAGTAGTTCAGAGTGCTTTGAGATATATGCGATGAGTGATCCTTAACTATGGGCCATATACTAAGGATGCTTTGAGATCTATGCAGGTCGATGAATGAAGAGGTTTAGCGTGCTTTGATTTTTGCACGCTTTGATATGTGCACGGCGGGTGATTAGTAACTATGGATATACTAAGTATGCTTTGAAATCTGTGCAGGCATATGAATGAAGAGATTCAGAGTGCTTTAAAATCTGTGCAGTTGGTGATCCTTCACTATAGGCCATGTACTAAGGATGCTCTAAGATGATGAATGAAGGAGGTTCAGAGTGCTTTGCGATCTGTGCGGTGGGTGATCCTTAACTATGGATCATATACTAAGAGTTCTTTGAGATCTATACCAGGACTTTACCCCACAAACAACTAATATGTAGGAATTTTGGTCATAATACAATTTTATGCTACTAGATGATGGTCATATGGTACTATTTTGTTAATGGAGATGAACGGCAGGATCAGTTTGGAAACTTGAAGGATCCGTTTGGAACTTTTTAAAGCCGAGGTAGTCTCTAGGATGGGCCCTAAGTTGAGGGGGTCTCCTTATAATTTTTCCTATAAATTAACCTACTGGCACTGTAACTAAATTGTGACAAAGGGTTCTCTTCACTAGGCTCTGGCAAATTATATCTAACTAAACATAGAACAATGCTTCTCACAAGCATTTGTAGTCCTAACTCAATATTATGTACTTATAAAAATTGTCAGTACTGATCATAATCTCTTCTTATTTCAACTTTAGGGCAACTCTACTTCTAAATGGAGAAAAGTAACTGATTCAAAAAATCTCACTTCATGTCGCAGCTGATTAGGTTGACTATGTTACACAATTCCAGTTGCACTTTATTAAAACTGATGTTAATCTGTTTGCATAGCCTACACATCAGCCACTCTAATTGTTTAATGGTTTTCTTCTTATCAATATGATGATATGATATCAAACTGACAAGTTTTAGATATTCTTATTCTGTAAACCTGTTACCTGTATAACCATTTATTCTCTTTTATTTAAAATCACCATGGTATATAATTTTAATTGTCTTGATAGGCCTAATAGACAAGATCCTTACTTCTCAGCATGTTGAAACAGGATAAGGATGTGAAGGTTACTGGTAATAACCTTAAAATTCACTTTTTTGTTCTTGTTCTACTGAGGAAACTTATTATAAACATAGAGAGGCATATCATTATGAAGTGTTAGGGAGGTGTGGAAAGGTGTTTAATTTTCCATGCAGATGATGCTCTTGGTGGCTGAAGTTTGATGAATGAACCTGAACCCATTATACAGCTGGGAGCCATTAACAACAAAATAACATTCAGAAGGCACAAATTAATGGCCTGATAAATTTGAAACCAGATTTTAGTTTCATTACCTGATTCCTGACAGTAAAGAGATATTTTATTTGAAGAGCATAGATGACCAACCTTGTGGAGAGTGCCTGGATCGAATATAGGAGACTCATGACAATTGTGAAAAAATATTTGTTACATATTTCCTTGCTTGCATGCTTTTTGCAATGTAGACAATTTCATGCAAGTTTCTAAAACCTGAAGCTAAGCGCAACCATAACCATTAAGCCTTCACCTACCATATAACCTGATTTGTAGCTGGTGGATCAAAACACAACTCTGTTCCATTTTGTATTATTTTCTGTTCCATGGATGAAGATGATCTGGTTAAACTAACGTCCTTGTTTAAAGGAGACACATCATAGTTCCATCTCTTCTGTGATTGCACAACCTTGCAAATTAACACAGTTTCGTTTGCTTTCCTAAAATGATGCATAATGTCAACAGTTTTTCAGTTTTTTCTCCCTCCCTACTTCTTTATAGACCATAACTTTTACCTTTCTAATTCACGAATAACCTTATCAATTTAGAGAATCTGAAGATAAGGCTTTTGATCGTGAGTGGTTGCATAGTCCTTGTCATCAACTACTGCCATATCTTTCCTGGACTGGTTGTGCAGTAACTGCATCATTCCTGATGATGACAATTACTGATATTATTTTGTTTTTGGCCTACCAGATTCTTACGTCCATTTCCATTTCTTATTTTTTGGTAAATGCAGTGCATAAGAGAACTGAGTGAGAATTACATGAAGAAGCTGGTAATCATGAGGGGCATGCACAAAAGACAGTGGGAAGAATTTCTTCAGCTTGATATCCAAATGCGGCAGCAAGCACAGCAGACAGCTTATAACCAGCAAACTTACCCAGGTTATGATCAGGCCTCACGGAATGTGCAATACATGGGATCTGCTTTACCTATGGATTCAAGAAGCAGATACCCATACCCTGGTGAGAACTATTCAGCTCCCAGGCCTCATGATGCTTATAGTGAGTTCCAGCATCAGAGGCACGAAAGTTTTGGGAAGGCATATGGACGATATTAAGTAGTATCGGATCTGGTGGTGAGTTAATCTATGTCATTTTAGCTCTTCCTTAGTAGGAGTCCTACATTTGTCATTGCTTCCCCCTATTCTCAATGGATTAGACACAACGTATCTTGAGAAGTTAAGAGGTCATTGGTGGCTTTTGGAAATCACTGACCTAATCTATTCCTGGAAACTTGAATTCCTTAGAGGCCAGTAGTATGAATTTTGTCTGCAAGTTTGTTAGAGAATGAACTTTGATGGGTATTGTCCGTTTCCTTTCTCTGCTTTGTACCTAAAACACTTCCCCAAATTTTCAGGGTGCATCTATGGGGATTCAACATCAATGCAGGATGCTGGTTTCATGGTAAGTACTTGTCCTCTACGTTTGAGTTTTTAAGGAGAAATTAGTCATAAGTCTTGCTACTTTTCTCTCGAACAGAAGTGCATTTCAGAGGACTTTTGGAGTAGGGGAAAAATGGTTTGCATTGGATGTTATTCGATAACTTCTCCTTCCATTGGCATGAGATATGGGTCTGTCTTGTTCCTAGGGATATCACATGTAGTTGGAAAAATGTTGGGTACAGTGATATGTTCTTTTCCTTCTTAGATTGTAAACAGTAGCAGATTGATCTTGAATTCTATATGATCCATGTGCCATATGTGGACTTTCATAAGGTTTCTTGCTTACGCTCTCGAAGCAAAATATGCGAAATCTGTAGGTATGTTGGTTTTCTGACTGATAAAGGGTAATCTTGGTAGGGAAACGGTGTGAACTGTGAAGTCTCGAACTCATTCAGAGTGTTAGTCATGCATGCTGAATTCCCATCTCTCGACTTCCCTGGTATTGCTCACTTAATGACCCTGTGCATCATATCAAAACAGGCACATCTCACTACCGAGCAAAATATATCATTCAAATGTTGACACGAGCAGAGCTTGTGGGATTTTTTCTGGGATTAACTGGTCGAGCCTTCCTCTGTAGCCAATGGTTGCGATAAAAGTTCGCGCGCGTGTGTGTATATATATATATATTATGGATTCATGGTAATGAATTGCCAAATCCTGATGCCTTTGAAGTAGCAATGTTAGGCATGTTGGAGGTGGGAGGTTGTGAACCCTGAGTCCTTGGATATTGTGAAATGTTAGTGGCCCAAAGTGGGTATTGGTAATTGCTTTTCTACCTTTTATTAGTGGTGTATCCTTGAGATGATATCCAATCAAAATTCACAAGCTACTTCTGGATGTTATGCGTAGAAAGAAGACAAGCTGTTTCTGCTGAGGCAGGTATTGCATGTTTCTGCTTGTGATATCTTATATTGGCTTCCCCTGTATTCGTGCTATTGCCTAAAAGCTGTGGGGCATGCATGGTCCTGGAAGGCATCAAGGACTTGAGCACATCTCTCCTTAGGGAGGCGTTAGATCACATTGATGCTTGATAGCAGGTGACGCTTGGCTCTGAGGAGGGATATTCATCTGAAGTTTCAGCTGTGGCGACGAGCAACCGCTCTCGGTATTTACTTTGATCATGACATGGTTGAATAACTATTTAGATTTGTTTTGGGTGTATTCTATGAGCTTTCATGAGAAATGTGTTGCCGTCTCATTCTCTCGTATGATGTTATCAAAATCTTATTATCGATGGCTTCTATGTTTGGTGAACTTGTATCCTCTGTTTCCTCCATTTTCTCTCTTGGTGAATTTGATTCCACACTCTCACTCGGCCACTGTATCCAGACAACTGAAAGCCCCATGTAGAATAACTCAGCCTCAATTATATGCTAGTTGTTCTTACATACCCACTAGAACGACTGATATCTCACATTTTTCAGCCGAAGTTACTTGTTTAGGTTCCTTTGTAATCTAGAATTGGGCTCAGACGGGCTGCATAGATCATAGCACAATTCTTAATTCCATTCTTAATTCAATTCTTGAACATAATTGATTGTTTAGGTTCCTTTGTAATCCAAATTATCCCTCTCAGCCAGCCAATCTGCTGGTTGAATTCATTCCCAGTGAGTACGAGTTGCACAAAATTTCTATGGTGAACCCATCAAGTGCAAAGTCTTTCAGAAGGAAAGGGTTATGATGCAGAGTGAACATATGATCCAATAAATGACAAGGATTGCATGTCGTTTTGGCCAAACATATGGTGTTGAACGATCACGATGGCATGCACAACTCAGCTAAGGGTATGGATTTGTGCAAGAGAAGTCTAGCACCGGCATTTAATCCTTGTTAACGGACATATAAAAGTTCACTTTGATCACACGAAGGAGGGTAAGCAGACCCTGAAATAGGAATGAAGTGGCGTGTATGAAGCCTTGAAGACTAAAACTAATTTAGGGTGTGTTTGGTTCACGATGGAAATCGAAATTAGAATCGGAGTGGATTGGAATGAAAATTGGAATGACCAATTTTAAATAAAATTTTCAAAAATTAATTAAATAGAAGGGTATTTTTAAAAATTATTTTTTTGAAAAAAAGAAATGGAATCGAGTTTTGAAGGATTGGGATATTTTTATTTCCTACGAAACAGGAATGAGATGGGACTCCCTCCAACCAAAGAATTGAAGTGGGAGTAACTCATTCTCATTTCCATACCGAAGCTCAACTCTTCCCAACCAAAAGCTCCCTTAATTCTTTCAAAGCACAATTTCAATCCCTTCAAGGCCTGTTTGGGTACTTCTTGCCCCGTCCAAACCCCAACCTACAGTTTAACTAGAAATACTTGATTGAGTCGAGACCATATCAAGCTTGAAAGATTGATGCCCATATTCTTTGTCAATAAAAAGTAAAAAATGGACCCATAGAGGTCCTCTTTTCCTTTTGCAAGATCCAGGCTGGACCATAGATTGAGTCGAGCTCTTTCGAAGATACTGCATCTTTTCGGAAACCAACATTCTCTTTCGTAGAGCTGCAACTCTTCTGAAAAAGATGTATGATGGCAACAAGATAATTTAAAGCATTTAAACCAACTAAAATTAGGAGATAAGAAAAATTCAAATACTTTTAGAATTAAAATTTTAACAAAAGGAAATAGTTTTAAAATTTTTGAAATACTTAACACATGCGGGAGGGATAAGATTGGTTTTTAATTTTCAAGATTCAAATCTTTTTATAAGTTAAAACTCCAACCCACAATCCGCAAACATCTTGCAGTGAAAATATTTCTTTTGGTGCCAACATTGGTGTAAACACACGAAATCGTATCAAACTAGGATTAGTACGAGCGGAGTTAGACTCTAACTAGGTTTCGCTCATCGCTATATATATTTGGTGTTCCTCTCCGCTCCTTTGGTGCAGTGCTCATATCTCGGAGGCTAAAGCTAGCTTCTATCATCTTCTTGTTATTTGGTAGAGCTGTGTAGTTATATAATGTTGAATGATGCATATGTTTGTGTGTGTGTAACAGTCTTGCAAATAATCCGGTATAGTTATTCTCTTGAAAATAATAAGTTATTTATTTTCTATTATAATATAAAAATTATCATATTATTTTTATGATTTAATAAAAAGTATATTGTAATCAGACTTCAATAGCCATACTTGGGGAAGTAAGCTGCCTATTCCTTCATACCATTAAATATCAGACTTAGATTGTCTTACATACATCATCATGTTGTTAGTAAAACACTAACAAGGACATAATCAAAATCAAATTGTTCGGAAGCTAATGTTAAATCTAGATAGTGGTTGCTAGAGACAATCCAACTAATAAATATGCACCGGAGCTAAAAGTTGAAGCTAGTAATTTTTTACCATGTTACCTAGGATCCTTTTGTTCTCTTGGGATTTAAACATAGTCTTTGCATGCTCGGGAAAACTTCGTCAAATTCCCTTTGCATGGTCCAGCATTCGCTTGATATCCAGAGAACAAGGCTACAATCATGGTGAAGGCGAGGAGCAGGGAACCAAACTTGAACCTTGCCATCTCTCTTGATCTATAACAAAAGCCGATGGTCATTCTTTTCTCTCTACTACTATTTGTAGTTTGGTTCTCTAAATAAGGAGAGTTGAGTTGTATATATAGAGGGCAGCCTTTGGAGGATAGAGGCCATGCATCATGCAAGTTGGTATTAATGACACTTGTATTAAAGTTTATTTGGTCACGAATTTTTTAATCATTCGGATGCCCCATTATTAAAGTTCATCACTCATTACACAACAAATATTAATAGTGTTGGTATTAACATACTCCAGATTCATTGCTTGACGTATAACAAAAATTTAGCTATCGAAACATTCTATTAATTATAATTTATTATCTTATTATGTTACATTTAGGAATATCGGAAAAAAAAGGCTTATGGAGGAGGAGAAAAGCTTTGCAGATGAATGGAGAGGGAAGGACGGCTTGACAAGAAAGAAGAGAGGGATACGGGTGGACGATGCTTCATGTATTTTTTATTTTTATTTTTATCAATTACATGACGGATGAACTTCGTTAGTACAAGGAGATCCCATCCTATACTGGAGGATTTTTGTTCTACTGGAGGTGAAAGATGTGGCATAAATATTTTTGTTCGGATTTGTTTGCACAGAAATCTTATGAGAGCATCTGCATGTAAGCCATTTATCTTTGCATACCGCCTTGTACTGACTCCATTCATTCGCTTAAGTATTTTACCAGGGCAAGTTCTTCTTTGAAAATTATATGAGGATGTCCGCACGTAAAAATCTATGCACAATCTCAGACGCAGCTGTCCCCATATTTACTCACGCAGAAAATCCGTATAGAAATTTTATGAGCATGTCTGTACGTTTTAATCGATGGATCCAGAGATTGAAATCCAAATGCTTATGTACACAGAAATTTATATGCGCACACCTAAAATATTTGCTGTGGGCCCGTAAACGTGTCTTCGTGGCATGCTTTAATTGGTCCGTGTAGCTGACAGCACACCTTGGTTGTGAGTCAAGGGAAGATAAGAGAGCCGAGAGCGGCTCCACTCTTCATCGGCTGAGGGCTCTCTCATGGCCGCTTCCTCTCTCGCTCCCCTCCAAGCTACCGTCTTCTTCCCGGCTCTCAAACCGCGCTCTCTTCTCCCGTCCTCGAAGAAACCATCACGCCCTCGTGTTCGAGCGGCCCGACAACCCCTTTTCTCTCGCCCGATACTCGCGTCGGCCGCAACCATCCAGTCCACCAATGGCGCTGTCTCCGCGCCAGTGGGGAAGCCTTCGGAGGCCACGCCGTACGGAAGGCAGTATTTCCCCTTGGCCGCTGTTGTTGGGCAGGTGAAATGCGACTCTTTTCATTTTGTTCCTATCTTTCGTGAATTTTATTGAATAACTCTCTCGGTTATGTTTCTGATCTTGGGAAGTTTGAGTTTTGGTTTAATGATGATAGTTTCAATGTGGGTTTAGGTGTTATTGGAGTTTCTTCGGAATGAGTTGTTGGAATTTCTAGTTTTCTTGATTTTTTTTTTTCGTTCGTTACAATGTTGAGGGTGTGTTTCTGTTTGACATTTCGGGAATGCCCAAAGATGCTTCCCTTCTGAATACTGTTCTTTTCTTTTTTCCTATGCTTGTTTAACATTATCTTGTGCCCCTTTAATTTAGGGGTTCTGGTCTCGAGAAATTTGGATTTAGTGATAATAGTTTTAATTTGAGTTATGGTCTTCTTCTGCTTCTTCTGGGAATGAACTGTTGAAATTTCTGGTTTTCGTGGTCCATTTCTTTCATTACAACGTTTAGGGTGTGTTTCTGTTTGGTCTTTCAGGAATGCCCAAAAATGCCTCCTTTGTAAATGCCACTCCTTTTCCCCTTATCTTTCTTGAATATGGTTCTGTGCCCTTTTATTTTTTTTAAAAGGTGTTTGGAAGTCTGATTTGGATATAATGAGGTTAGTTTTGATGTGGATTGTGTTGGAGCGAATTGTAGGAATTTCTTGTTTTCTTGGTTTGATTTCTTTCTTCTTTCTTTTGTTGCAATGTTCATTGTGTGTTTGTGTTTGGTCTTACAATGTTTCTATTCGCTAATGGAGCCCTCTCGTAACACTACCATGGCTGGTCCCAAGCTCAGATGGGAAAGGTGGAGGGTTGATATCTGGCTGATCTCCAGTCATACAAACATGCCAAGCTATGATGAAATGGATCTAAATTTTATATGCATGAAAGTCAGGATGTCTCCTGTTGTGATAGGTTCCTGTAGTTGGTTTATGGTTGTTCCATTATGGTGGTGTTCTTGATGGTACTCCCATATTAGAGTTCCTATACACATTCCTGTTTCCGTTTTTAGGATGTTTGCTGCATTATTGGAGCTAAGGTTGTTATTTGTGCTTGTGCTTGTTCTTCGTGGCATAGGATGCAATAAAAACAGCTTTGTTGCTTGGGGCTATTGATTGTAAGATTGGAGGAATTGCCATCTCGGGTAAGCGTGGAACAGCAAAGACAGTGATGGCGCGTGGTTTGCATGCCATGCTTCCACCTATTGAAGCAGTGGCAGGTTCAATAGCAAATGCGGATCCCAACTGCCCAGAAGAGTAAGGTCACCAAATGCTTTGTTCTATTTTGTGCTGTAAATGTTAGTTCACTATAAGGCCCCATCTAAATTCATTTAGAGCCTCTGTACTGAATTCTATACTGCATGGATGTGAGATTGTCCTACCAGTACTGTTCTAAAATCAAAATGGTTAACTTTATTGCCTGTTAAAATGATAAAGCTATGTGTATGACTCTGAAACTTAGAAGGATGCTTGCTCCATTGAATATAATCTTACTGTTGATTTTGTTAAGGTGCTTGTCAACTTGTAATAAGGACTGCTTATTTAATATTCAGAAACACCATCATTTCTTATAAGTTTGAACATAGTGCATGTAGTAGATAAATTCAAATTACTTTGTAACATCATCATTTTGATCAAAGTGTTGTATTTTGCACCAATGGAACAACAATCCTTGATTAAATCTTACATCTATTAGGGTTCAAAGGGTTCTTTTTATTACAATGTTTTTGTAGGTATAAGCCTTATATAAAAAAATAAATAGGACATGCAAACTATTTTTCCGCATATTTTGATGAATTTTCTTTGTTATAACTTATGATAGAACTTTTCTTAATTTCAGTTGAATGTCCTTTAATCTGTTTAATGAATATAAAACTCTATTGAAATAGTTGCTTCTAGTCATTGGTAGATATGTTCTGAATATGTCTAGGATAGCCATTATGATATCATGTGGACCTACATGGTGGTGTATGCTTAGTCCAATGTTGGTGTGCATTGGGGATGTCTTGGGTACATAAGCAGGGCTAAGAACCCTAGTTAATAACCTTCTGGGTAGTCCTTTTTGGTTGAGATTTTCGGTTGTTACAAATGGTATCAGATCTAACCATCCATAGCCTATATAGCTAGGGGACATTGCAATATGGGCCCTTTTGGAGCTAAACACAAGCTGGTCATGGTGATTGGACCCTTCTTGGCAAGGACACTATGGCTTAAATAGGGAGGGGCAATGTGTGAGGATTTGCGTGGGGCATGTGTTTAGTCCCAAATATGGTGTGTGTTGGGAGTCTGAGGTACTTAAGTAGGCTAACCTTTTGGCTTCTGAGTGAGGTCTTGGGTCGTTACATATTGTTTCAAATTTTGTAGTGTGGTTAATTCCTGTGTATGCCTGTTTTTAGTCCTTCAATATGTTGTAGAAAAGTATATTGATATTGATAAAATTTCATCTATTACTCTATCCCAAGGCCTGTCGAATCGGGTCGAACCATCCGGTTTAGGCAGTACCGAACTGATTCGGTGTGAATCCAGGTCAATTTGCCATTTCAATTCGGTTTCAGCCCGTAGAGCTGACCTGGTGCGAAACCGACTCGATTCACCATTTCAATAGGGGTCGGAACCGCAAAGGGACGAATCGGCCGGTTCGATGCCGATTCTGTGCGAATTGGTCGGTTCGCACCGAGTCAACTCAGTTTCGAACCTGATTGACTGTGGGCACTGTGGCATTATTGCCCTAGCCGTATCGGTTCCGATTCAGTACTGAATCAGTACCGAACCGTATAGACCGCCGACTGGTATGGGTCCTGGTACCGGTTCGGCAGTCCTTGCTCTGCCCTTTAATCCATCAAATTCTTGCAACTAATGTTTCTTTCAAATGCTGTGAAACTGTCAGAATTGAATAATGGTAAGTTTTAAGAAGAATGTTGTTTACATTGTTATTGTATTTTACTCTGCCAAAAGATCCTAATAATTGTAGGGAGTTTAGTCAACTAATTCAAGCTTTGTTGCACATAGCTTGCTAAACATTTTTCTACTTTTATTTTTAATTGCCAACTGATTTGTAGACATATTTTAGGTGGGAAGACGGTCTAGCTGATCGAGTTGAATATGATGCTGCTGGTAATGTCAAGATAGAGATTGTCAAGACACCTTTTGTGCAGGTCTTGTCTGTTACACAAAATTTAACATCATCAATAGTATTTCCTTTACCTCAAGTTTATAGTGATGCCAATTATAAAATTGTCACAGATTCCACTTGGTGTCACAGAAGATAGGCTAATAGGATCTGTTGATGTTGAGGAATCTGTGAAATCAGGAACAACTGTTTTTCAGCCAGGCCTCCTTGCGGAAGCCCATAGAGGTGTTCTATATGTTGATGAGATAAACCTTTTGGATGAGAGTATTAGCAATCTGCTGCTAAATGTTCTGACTGATGGAGTTAACGCTGTGGAAAGAGAAGGAATAAGCTTTCGCCATCCATGCAAGCCTCTTCTCATTGCTACCTATAACCCAGAGGAAGGATCTGTACGCGAACACTTACTCGATCGTATTGCAATAAATCTAAGGTACTAAAAACCTCCTTGGAATATTTGCATGCTAAACTTATAGCTGAGTGTTATCAGTCAGTGGCCTTGATATCTTCAAATTTAGAAGTGGTCATATAACTAGTAACTATCTCCCTCACATGATAGGAGAAATACAGTGTCCTCGTTCTATCTCACATTCTCAAGATAGTTCTTAGTCTTGACCTTATTAGTCTTACTTCTAAGAGCTCTGTTTCTGCAGTGCAGATCTTCCAATGAGTTGTGATGACCGGGTTGCAGCTGTTGGCATTGCGACACGGTTTCAGGAGTCAAGCAAGGAGATTTTCAAAATGGTAGAAGAAGAAACTGAATTTGCAAAGACTCAGGTACTATTTGAAATATGCTAGCCGAGGTTGGCTCTTAGATATAATAGACAAGCGAGGATGTGGTCATATGAAATAACTTTATGAATCATATAATATGACTTGCATAAGAATATGATTTTTTTAATCCAAGTTTACCATTAAAGCATTCCATATGTTATCATCATATCCATCATCATGACATCACCATCCAAGCGTTTTCCCTTCAAATATGGGGTTTGGCTATGGATCAGCATTCTTAGTTGGGAAGGCTCCATGATCCGATTAAGAGGATTCTATAATCGGTGAGCCTGAGATCAACCCTCTAAAAACGGGTGCTGAATGCCTAGGCAAGACAAATTCAGGGAAGAGAGGGGCCTACCATGAAACCTATATGGCCAGTTCTTAAGTAGGGATATCTACCATATGGTCACAGTTAAACTCCTGCAATCAAGGAGCAACCCTCTGAACATTCGTCAGACTACAAATAGACTAGAAAAAACAGTAAGATTATAACTTTCTGTACTGCTATTTTTCTAAAGTTGAATTTATGCAGTAAACTTTATCCTCTCAGAATCATAAGAGTCATTGCATTCGAACTCTTTGGTATCATTAATATGATTTCAGCACCTTAAATGCTCTTCCCTATTGTTAGAACATCTCCAGTGACTTGAGACTAGTGCATAGAATTTTCTTTTTTTATTCTTGGAAGTTGGAACAATATTGAACTATCACGGGCATCAAATTCTCTGTTAGCAGCAAATCACTGCAACCACATACAACTAGTTTCAATTGAGTTTGGTTATAGAGATTTATTTGATTAGATTGAAATTATTGTCCTTTTCAACATTATGAGAAATGCATCAAGATTTTGTGGTAATTTGAATAAAGATTATGGAAGTGCAAAGCATAATCACATCAATAGATAGTCCATATATGTATATGTATATGTATATATATCTGAGCTTATTGAGTGTGAGCACCAAAACAGTAAGAATGTTATAAATTGATGAATGTTAAGTAAAATGAGATCAAAATACATAAAAGGGACAGTGAAAAAAACATGTAAATGCCTGCAGCACTATCAAGCAAATTCATGGTATGTTGCATACGGAGAGTTTGCTTATTTAAAGAAACACAGGATAATGCTGGAATTTATGACCAAGTCCACCATCTAGAGCCCATAAAGTAGATAAGAAAAGAAGAACCAGTGGATAGAGTAGTCCATCATTTAGTCAATTCATGAGTGCAGGGATAATTTGAAAAATTTAAGGAGCGGTTTCACTATTGATGTTGACCAGTCATTGTGATTTTTAACTCTTCTAGTCACAACCTGGTAACGAGTCATGGACACCCTGAACAAAACCAGTTGGTGCATGCATAAGCAGTGATATCTTTCCTTAATATGGTTTTTAATTAGATTCAATTATTGGAAAAAATATGCTTGGTTGCCGGGTTATTCAACTAGATTACTTTCTGTTTTTAAGACTTCTAAAACAAATCAAAGATGCTTGCAAATAACTGACATAAAGGCTATAGGAAGCCCTACGACTAGCCAATAGTTTTTCCTTAAGTCAGAAATGTTCAACCTCTTCCCCTCTTTCTAATCTGATTTTCCTCCTCTCTTTTTATCTCTCTTCTTAAAAGTTCTTTTGTTGTTCTCCTATCTGCTCCCATATCCTGGACCCTAATATAATTATCTGCTGCTCATTATTTTCTGATCCTATTGTAAGTCTCTGATGCTTACGACTTACAAGATACAGGGAATCTATCTTGTAATGGAAATGCTGCCTCTAAACGGTTAATCTGCCTGCCATGGGAAGGGGTGGTAACTAGTGTAGTTGCTTAAGTCTTTATAGGTTGCTACCAAGGACCGGGGCTCGAGCCCTGCCCTCATCTCGATTTCATCTGGGATTTCCCTGTTATAACATGGCTGGATTTCTCTGTCTGCCATGAGATCAAGAAGCAAAGTAAAAGTTGATGCTGCTTATCTGTAGAACAGTTAAAACTTAAAAGAAAATAGACTATCACATGTTGAAGTCATAGTATCAAAATTTTTGACATATTACTGAAGGCCAAGGGTTCAATAATAAGTGTCATTCCAAGCTTGGATGCCAATCCATGTATAAAATAAGAAGTTCTAAACTTCATGTTCCTTATTGAGATTCTTGCCAATTTGCCTCTATGAGAAACGTACAGGTCCTATTGGTTATGTAGTTATATATCTGAACCTTATTTCTAACAGTATACTTGTCATATCTTACTAGAGAGCATGTATTAGTGACTGACTGCCCTAAGGATTTTGATAATGTAATTACCACCATAATAGTCCTGCTAATCAAATAAAAGCTGCAAAAATATGCCATCAGTAACCTAGTTCTCATTTTGATTCCTATATTCTCTTTATTTTCCTTTCTATCTCCATTGATCTTCTTTTTGTATAATTAAAATCTTATAGAAATTCTGCTAGATATGGATAGAGGGCCATTTGTAATAGATTATTTCTCTTCTAAAAACTGGCGTTCATTCTAAAATATCTTTGCTGGATCTTGAATAACAACAATTATCATTGATTTTCAAAAATGAGAATTGTCCTGCCATCTTCCTTCTTCAATCAAACCTTTTATTGGTATGCTTGATTTTTTCTAATGGTTTATCCTTGGTTTTGTGTATCTAATTGACAACCACCTAGCTCGATTTCTCTACTCACAAACTGGTCTTCTAGGCTATGTTGGATGGACTTGTTTATGAGCATCAGGTGCATGTATGAGTATAATGTCCGATCCAAGGGTTAAAGTATGTTAACGATAGCTATAATAGTACCTTACCAATATGGTACAGTATGCCTTTTGGTGCTAGCACCACAAAAATGAGGTTCCAGTCAAGGTTCGCCGTACCGGTACCGAACCCCGTACCGGTGCCGCACTAGTATAGGCGTACCGAGTGTCGGTATGGTACCGTACGCTCGGTACCGACCGTACCGACATTGGTGTACCGATACCGGTACCCATCGGTACGGGTACGGTACGCTCGGTACCGACCGGTACCGACCGGTACAGCGAACCTTGGTTCCAGTACTAGAATCTTACCAGCATGGCTGACAAAGACCAGTTCGTACTGGTGCTTAGATCCTTGGTTGAAACCATCTATTAAGGAACTTTTCTTGCTGACCAACATTTAAGGGTCAAATGCATACCGTACCCATTTCTAAGTATCAAATGCTGGGATTTGGGGTGAGCCAAAGGGTCAAAGGGTCCAATGGACCTCTCTTTTGGGTCCCTTTCTTTCCAAAGTTCCGTTTCTCAGTAACTTGGCACTAAGTCTTCAAGGGTTAATGTCTCTTTGATAGCTAGTCAGAGAAAATCTGCTCAATCCTCTTGTAGAGCTTTTGTGATTTAGGGTTGTGTTTCGTAGCTGCCCCATAAACTGGAAAAAGATGCGTGATGATTTGAATATCTTAACAATTCTAATTAGACCTAAGTCCTGCATTGCATGTTGTCTGTGATGAATCCACCTGACATGTTGTCCGTAGGAAACTAATTTACTTGCTATTTCACTCATGCGATGCTTGATGCTTTTTTGCCAAAAGCTGCATTGATCAATTACTGAAGCTTAAAAAATGAGCCAAGTCATTGATTTATTGCTTTTGTAATAAGTTTTTGTAGTTGTTGTAGTACAATGCTTGTGTTAAAATGTAAATTAAGTAAAAAACTATGCTCTCATATTCCACTTGGCCTATTTCAATTGAGTAAATAATATACTTGGGTATTGAAGGGCTGAACTTCACAATCTTTGGCAATGCAGATCGTTTTGGCTAGAGAGTATCTCAAAGATGTAACCATCAGCAGAGAGCAACTGAAATACCTAGTCATGGAATCACTGCGAGGTGGTTGTCAGGTTCATACATGGAACTCTAAATTTAGCACTGAATTTTATTTTCAGTACCACCTATTACCTTTTGTTGGCCTTTCTATTCTTATGCATTAAATCCTTATATCTCAGTGACTCATGTTGTTCTCTATTCTAGTTTTTATACATATGTATGTACATGCATATGTATCCTTAAGTGAAGCTAAAAAAATCTCTCTTCTTGGATACATATCTGTATTTAAACAGCTTTGCTGTTCTTCACCAAGATTTTCTTTGCATGGTGATATCTTCTTTAATGATACCTACCAGACTACTAAAACCATGATGTATGTCTCTTTAAGCATTACAAGGAGCCATAGGTGCAGGTGGGTGACAAATCCCAGTAATGAAAGTTGTTTTTTTCCTTCAATATGGTGTATACACAATAATATTTTGCACTCAAACCAAGATAGATTTCTTTGTCGTTACTTTTATTTACAAACTTCTTATACTCTTCAGTGGACATATTTTGCATTAGCTACAGATTACAACATTTCGTCATTCTAGTCAAGTTTGGCTGTGAATATGCATATGGCTTGACTCTTCCTACTATGGAGTATTTTTTCATCTGAATAAGCACACATGCTTGAATCTTGAATTTTGCATATGTTTCATTTCCTAAAGTAGAACAGCATAAACTTGTAAATTTATGTGCTTATTGCATAAGATGCAAAATGTATGCTACTGTAAAATGTATGTGGTTAGTTCTTCCTTCTGAAAAATGATGACTATCTGCAGGGACATAGAGCTGAGTTATATGCTGCTCGAGTGGCAAAATGCCTAGCTGCTTTGGAGGGACGTGAAGAAGTCAATGTGGATGACCTTAAGAAAGCTGTTGAGTATCTTTCTAGTGTCCATTATGTCAAAACTAATGTCGGAACTTGAAAGAAATATCCATTTGACCTATAATTGTTTTTCATAGTATCCACATTTATAGAAGTGATAGAGAGCTTCAAGTAAAAATGGTTCACCTACATCCAAGTCTTGTTGTTATGATGACTTATGTCTGATTTTGATTTGTTTTCCTTTGCATCAAGGGATTATGGACAAGCATACCCTCTCACATTCTTGATTCCTTTATTATCAAAATTGGTAAACAATACCAATCATTTTATATCTTGCGTGCAAAAGCTATTATGATTAAATTCTACCGGTAGCCATGTCAGGCCATTGATAAGTGCATCACCTTCCATTGATACTTTCTAGCATTTTTCTCATGATTATCTGCATAATTTTGATCCTATAATGATGCATTGCTTTAGAGTAAAGCCCATATATACAAATTTTGATATATTGCAAGATAAATTATGTTCTGTTCATACAGTAAACAAAGTCGATAACATTTCTAACAATGTTACTTATTTATGTGAACGAGCTTAAGCTTTAATGGTGCAATGCTTCAGAGTAGGACACTATGGCTATTCTATAACTGTGGATGATTTCAGTCCTTTTTGTTATTTCTAATTATAGGAAGGGAATATTTTACTGGTGCAGCGGCAAATTTGATGCCGATGCACATTTTCATGAGCTTTGTCACATTCATTTCCTCTTTTGAAAGGGAGCTAATCATGAAAATTATATAATTGTCTTCAGAAACACCTTATTAAAGTATTATGGAAAGCTTAAAGCAAGGTTTGCCAAACTAAGCCGAACCGCCCGGTTCAGGCAGTACCGAGCCGACCCGGTGCGAAATTGGGTCAGTTCGCCACTTCAATTCGGTTCTGGCCCGGTTCGCCATTTCAATTTGGTTCTGGCCTGTAGGGGCCGGAACCGTAAAAGGACCGGCCGGAACTAGTCCTTTTCAGGCCGGAACCGGCCGGTTCGATGCCGACTCGGTGCGAACCGGTTGGTTCGCACCGAGTCAACCCGGTTTCGAACCGGGTTGATTGGGGCATTGTGGCATTATTGCCTAGCCGTACTGGTTCCGATTCGGTACCGAACCGTACCGACTGTCGACCGATACCAGTTCGGCGGTCCTTGGCTTAAAACAATGAAAAGGTGGGATAATGGACAGCAGAACTCATAAAGTGCTCGCTTCAGGAACTTGCTATGAAGCATAGTATAGATGCTCTATCCTGGCTAAAAGGTCTTTCAAGAATTTTGACTGCATTTCTTTAGGTAGAAGAAAGATGGGTATTATTCTTAACAACTTACAGATGTGAATTCTGTTGAACATTTTTGATGACCGAAAATTTTCTGTTTTGCTGTGATTTCTCCATGGGATTCTGTCCCAAAGTGTCTCTGAATATACTTTGTGTCTTATAGATGAATGTAGTTTACTATATCAAACAATGATATCTTTCCGTTTTATCTTGACTATTTTCATGTCTAGTGGTATTAGGCTCCTATTTATTAGGAGATCACCAAATATAGAAACATGAAGTACTTGTTAAGGTTGCAGCAGCCCAGAGTATGTATATATGCATGGAATGCGATCACCTCTTGATGAGTACTGGCAGGAAAGAACAAGTGATTGAATTAAGCATATAGTACATACACTCTAGCTACTGGAACCATGGAGAATGCTCCATGGCTGCAATGAAGATCTCCTTATTTGCCAACTGCCTTGTACTGTTCCTTGGAAGGCCTCTTTCCGGGAATCTGGCAGCAATCCTAAGGGTTAACAAAAGATGGAAAATAGCTTGAAGCATTAATTACCTTTGATGGACCATCTCTTGGTCCTTTAAGCTGACCCCCATATATATGGAATAAGCATGGTTAGGTGTCAGCTTCTTCTTGACACAATTTTAAGTTGGGTTAGAGGTTGTTCACAAATGTTTAGATTTGGATGGATTCATAAAATTGTAGAGGGGGACAGATGGCTCATTTCTTGGATCAGATTTTTGATTGTAAGATTCCTTCAATTTCTTAAAAAAAATAAAAGATAATAAAATGAATATTGAAGCATGGCTTGGTTGTAAATTAGATGACAAAATATAAAAATATTATCTGGCATAAACATAAGAAAGTTTAGTCTCGACTACCATATGCCCATTTATAGCTTGTCCAATAGAACATGAAGTTATGTCTAGTTGTTCAACATTTTATATACTGGCATACAAGTCTTTATGATATCTTAACATGGCAGAAATGGTATGATTACACAAACTCATTAAGAAATAAAGGTTAACTATATTTCCATAGGATTCAATATTTAGAACCTCCTCCTTTTTCCTCTGATTAAAAGAAAATAAATTTTCTTCTTCATATTATAGTCAAACTTTACAAGGTATCATAAGTATGAGTTTTATGCTCGTTTAAATTTGCATGAAAAGATGTCTTTAACTTTTAGGTTGTTGGATTCCTGACTTTCTTCTTTCTTTATTCTTAGAATTTAAATCCCAAACAGGGTTGGTACTCTTATAACATTCTAAATGTCAAATGAATTATAAAATATTGGATATTTCCAACATGATCTAGTATGTGAACAAACTACTTGGATTGCACAATCTAATGAATCATAAAATCAATTATACGGATGTTGATCTGAGTAACTATTTGGTCCTTTTTCAGGGATATGGTCCAGATTGTTTAGGTTTCTTTCAATCAGTTATTGATTATGGGCCATGAGGTCCTGAAAATAAAGTTGTTTAGATACAGAATATTTTTTTATTTTTCAATTACAGATAATGATTGCACCAGATATTATAAGTGAAGGCCTTATTTCCCGAGATATTGTACAAAAATGTCAATTGGCAGCATGCTGTAATCATATTTGAGTGTTCTGGGGAAAAATTGGTTGATAAGGATATGAAATCTGCTTTAGATTAGATGATCTGGTGTTGGTGCATTGTCAACTTTCTTATTGTAATTCTGAGCAGTCCCCAGTATCCATCACTTCATTTTGTTTCAAGAAGTGTGATTCATAGGGTTTTGAGTCCTGAGATTGCTTTATAATAATTGTCTCATTTGCATCTAAGAAGATCATTTTAGTACTCAAACAATTGGTTCTTTGGTTTATTTCCTATACTGTTTCAGTTTTACCTATAATTGAAGTTGCTACGCTTTGGACCACCGATTTAAATGTATTTTTGATAAGCACTTTACTCCTGGTAAGGTAGCATTATAAATTTTCAATGAAAAGATCACATGCTTACCTTTTGCAGGTAGAGCTAGTTGTTTTACCCCGGTCAACTGTCAATGAAAACTCACAAGAACAGAAAAATCAGCCACCTCCACCACCGCCACCGCCACCACAAAGTCAAGACTCTGCAGAGGATCAAAATGAGGAAGAAGATCAAGAGGTGTACAAAACACTTTAAACATCTATGTTTTAAAATCTGTCTTTTCTGGTTTACTGGGTAGTAATATTATGTAAGAACAAGAGGGTTCTTGCCATCTGGTCAATTTTATTACCATGCATATGCCTTTCCAAGATATTAGAAATTTGTAGAAAATTTAAAAGCTTTTCCTTTGTGAACAGGAGGACAATGACCAAGAAAATGAAGAACAGGAGCAGCAAATACCTGATGAGTTTATCTTTGATGCTGAAGGTGGGATAGTAGATGAGAAGCTCCTATTCTTTGCACAGCAAGCACAGAGACGGCGGGGGAAAGCTGGGCGAGCCAAGAATGTTATATTCTCAGAAGATAGAGGAAGATATATAAAGCCCATGCTTCCGAAGGTTTCTCTATTTCTGCTGTAGAGCTTACCTAATGGTTATCAATTTCACTTATCTGCATCTTGGGTAGTTGATTTTATTTCTGTTGGCTGGCCCTATGGAAGTTGTTACTGTTAGGTCTAACGTGTCATGAAGATTCTATCATGTACAGTATAATCTTTTTTTCCATCTTTTGTTTAATAAAAGAAGCTTTAATTAGCTAATATGTTTGCTTGCTTTTGTCTAGATATTCAAATATTTGCTTTGCTTACTTCTCCATAGCATGGTGCCTTGGTTTTCAAATAGGTTCTGACACAGTAAAATGGTAAACTTATGCAGGGTCCTGTAAAGAGACTGGCTGTTGATGCAACACTAAGAGCAGCTGCTCCATATCAAAAACTGCGAAGGGAGAAAGACGTTAACAAGACAAGAAAAGTTTTTGTAGAGAAAACTGATATGAGAGCAAAAAGAATGGCCCGGAAAGCAGGTGCCCTGGTATGTTAGTATGCATTAAATTAACTTCTACCATTTTCTTCCTGTTCCTGATTCACTTTATAATTGATGAATTATCTTGAAAATCATATTATGAACTATTAGCCTCCTTTGATTATGGACAGATTAATTTGGGCAGAACATTTGCTGCTCAGTCTTATTTACAGTTTTCTGATGAACATTTTTTCTAAATGAAAAAAAATTTGAGCAGCACTGTGATGCGAAACCATCAGGCTTTATTTTGCAGTCTTCTATAACGATCAAGCTTTGTTCAACAATGTTTATTTCTGACAGGTAATTTTTGTAGTTGATGCTAGTGGAAGCATGGCATTGAACCGTATGCAGAATGCCAAAGGTGCAGCATTGCAACTACTAGCAGAAAGCTATACAAGTAGAGATCAGGTTGGAACTTTGTTTTTATTTAGATCTTGCTTGGCTAAATCATTTTCTGACAATAGATACTGATGCATGATATATTGAAAACTCCACAAATCATGAAACAATTTAGAATACTTAACAAAAATTATTGCATTCTCTGAACATCAACTTATCAGAGAATGAGAAGAAAAGCCACACATGGTCTTTCTTCTGTCCTAATGCAAAACAAATGAAAAAAAAGTTCCCAAATTCCCACACCTTTTCATTTGAAAAACATGGACTACAAAGGAAAGTGCAAAACTGATGTAAAACCAATGAAAATTTATTTACCTTACATGTACCAAAACCACTATTTCGTCATTATATAATCAATCTTATATTTGAAGTTTAGCTGACAAATTCCATCATATAACTGAGAAGTTGCTAACAAAATCCTTTTTCTTTTCTGGATAAACAAACAAAATTTTTGC
Source organism: Phoenix dactylifera (assembly GCF_051530095.1). Taxonomy (NCBI): domain Eukaryota; kingdom Viridiplantae; phylum Streptophyta; class Magnoliopsida; order Arecales; family Arecaceae; genus Phoenix; species Phoenix dactylifera. The sequence goes on from NC_143197.1 coordinate 24,579,368, forward strand.
AAATATATCATATATGAAGCATGGGCACATATAAGGGATATGGATAGATATGCCAATATTGCAAATATAAAATAGGTATGACACAAACAATAATGAATTATAATTTAGACAAACATGTTAAAAATCCATAAGATATAATACGAAGTTGATCTGGGCTCGAGCAAGTGGTTTGTGAGCCTGAAGCCGAGTGCAGCATAGTCTGATATTTGTATAACATTTATATGATACTAGGTATACACATCAAATATATGGTGTAGATACAACACTAAAAGCTTGCCTTTTTTAAGCAATAATGAGTCATTGTTCCTTGAAGCGCTCATCAGTCTCATCAAATCATGAATGAAGAAGGGATGACATAATTTATCTATCGTTTGTCAAGCGCAATTATAACTCTTTGGGCTGAGCTTGGGCTGGGTGTCTACCACTTCAGGCTAAATCCAAGCAAGAATACCTATGCACAATGTTTATCCCTTGTGGTCACGAGCTAATGAATACTGTCTTAGTCCATTCTTCTTGCTTATTGTTTGTCTTCAAAGAACCATACCACAATCAGTAGGACATTTTGATTTTTGACCCTTGCATCTACTACAATCTATCAAATCCTTATCCTCTGAATTGACCAGAATGATTTGGCTTGTCTTTTCAGGTTATGGCCCAATACTCTAGGACATTTCTTCTCATATTCTAATATTTATAGAAAATATATCTGTTGCTGGAAATTGGACCCGGGGGCCGCCACGAAACCAGGGGAGGAGGAGCTCCGCTGCCGGGAGGGCGGACGGCGGTGCGCCGGCCGACTGTGTCCTCCGTGGGGATGAGAGAGCGGAGAAGAGTGCGTCCTGTCCTGTCCTGCAAAAAAGCCGGTGGCCGGGCTCTCCGGCGCCGGCCCTCCGATGCTTAAGTCAGAGGGGGCCAATATGTGGAGAGAGCAAGGAAGAGATATGTGGAGAAAATAAAGAGAATATTGTGTTCAATTGTGTCTGTGCTGTTTCTTTTTCTCCTCCGGTCTCCCTCTTTTTTCCCCCCAGGTTCCCTTTTATAGAGGGATATTGTGTTACCTGGGAGGTGACAGGGAAATTTGTCCTTTTTTGTGATAATTGGGCACGATTTGGCCCATTAATGGCGTAGTGGAGAATAAGGCCGAATCAGGCCGGAGTCAGGGAGTTGTCGCGGTTGATCAGACCCGTTGGAGTGGTTGAACCGTCGGCCGTAGTGGGCCTGGGGTTCGTAGACGGTAAGTGCATTTATTACCGAGTGAACCGGTGGTCAGGGTGAGCCATACGCTCTGATGGTTCAGTGATCCGGAGATCGTCTTGGGCCGTATTCATTAAATGACTGAATGCATCGGAGACCTGAGGGGGTCTCGTGCATTAATGACAGGTTGTGCCAGAATACCTGCGGAGATCTTGTGCCTTGATGGCTCAAAGATGGTGGCAGGTGGCAAGTTGTAGTGGAGTCGCGTATATAGCCGCCAGATCTTTCAAAAAGTTTAGGCGGGGATGAGTATTGGTTAAGGCATCGGCTCGGCAGGGGTGCCGAGCCGAGCTGGCCGCCCAGCGGGGCGCCCTGTGGCGGGGTTGCTTCTAGTGCTTTTGGTCGGCGCCCTTCGGGCGAGCGCCTTCTAGCCGAGCGCCTCTATTTGGCGCTCTCGTCTTTCTGGTCGGCGCTCTCTGGTCGAGCGCCTCTTCTTGGCGCTCTCTGGTCGAGCGCCTCTTCTTGGCGCTCTCTGGTCGGCGCTCTTTAGTCGGGCGCCTTCCTGGTCGGCGCTCTTTGGCCGAGCGCCTCCGTGGTGGTATGACTTGGGTTTTTCCCCCAACACTACCCCCCGACTTCCGAGTTCCAGCTGGCTACCAGCTGGAGCGCGGGAAGTAGCTTTAGTAGGCTCTGCCGAGGCCGCTGCCGAGGCCACTGCTGAGGTCCCGACTGCAGAGCCTACCGCTCCCGACGCTACCGAAGCCGAAGCGGTCGAGCTCGAGACTTGAGTGTAGTTCTGCTGTTTTTGTTAAGTCGGGGTGGTCCCCATACTTGTAGGGGCCGAGCCCGAATTTTTGTACTTAGCCTACGGGCTTTTTGAAATGAATATACTTTTTTGGAAACTTGTCTGTTGTAGACTAAAGTCTCTCTGCTCGGATCCATTTTAGGTTCCAAGGATTTGGGCTCCATGGCCTCAACTTCATCCGCCACAGGGTTTGGGTTTAGGTTCGGCTTGCCGAGCTCCATTGCTCGGTCTTTCGACTATCAGTACAGCGATTTTTATGCTTAGGGGATTTGGGCTCGGAGGGTCTTTCCGAGCCTAGACTAGAATTCGACCGAGCCCTAAGGCGGTCACTAGGACTTAAAACTCTGGCGAAGTTAGTGAACTTCGGGTCCGAGCCTCGAGTTACCGGGGCGGGGCGGATTCTTTTTCAACGAATGGGTTGAATGCTCGTCAGCTCGTGACGAGGATTCACCGGATTTAGTATAAACTAAGCTTGCTGGTACCGTGAGCATTTTCACGTCGAGGCGACCGAAAACGTTCCGCTCGGACTCCGTTCTTTGAGGAAGTCGGCGGAGGGAAATCCAAAAATAGAATAATGTAAGGATATTGAATAAATGGGTACCTGGTACCGTGAGCGTTCTCGCGCCGAGGCGACTGAAGACGCTCCTCTGCTCGGACTCCGTTCTTTGAGGACGTCGGCGGAGAGAAATCCAAGAATAGGTAAAATAATGTAAAGACATTAAATAAATGGGTACCTTGTACCGAGGTTGCCTTTCGCCGAGGCGACTGAAGACGCTCTGCTCGGAGTCCGTTCTTCGAGGACGTCGGCAGAGAAATCCAAGAATAGGTAAAATAATGTAAAGACATTATATAAATGGGTACCTTGTACCGAGGTTGCCTTTCGCCGAGGCGACTGAAGACGCTCTGCTCGAGGTCCGTTCTTCGAGGACGTCGGCAGAGATTCAGTGATGGAGAACGAGCCGAGCTCGTTGGCTGAAGCCGATGGAGAACGAGCCGAGCTCGTCTGGTCACTAAAGACCGCAACTCGATGTCTCGAGGCTACCCGACGAATCGGGGCATCCCGACGTCTCGGGGCATCCCGGACGAGGTCGGGGTAGGAGAACGAGCCGAGCTCGATGGCCGATAGAGCACGAGCCGAGCTCGTCGGTGGAAGTCGATGGAGAACGAGCCGAGCTCGTCTGGTCACTAAAGACCGCAACTCGACGTCTCGAGGCTTTCCGACGAATCGGGGCATCCCGACGTCTCGGGGCATCCCGGACGAGGTCGGGGTAGGAGAACGAGCCGAGCTCGTTGGCCGATGGAGCACGAGCCGAGCTCGTCGGTGGAAGTCGATGGAGAACGAGCCGAGCTCGTCTGGTCACTAAAGACCGCAACTCGACGTCTCGAGGCTTCCCGACGAATCGGGGCATCCCGACGTCTCGGGGCATCCCGGCCGAGGTCGGGGTAGGAGAACGAGCCGAGCTCGTTGGCCGATGGAGCACGAGCCGAGCTCGTCGGTGGAAGTCGATGGAGAACGAGCCGAGCTCGTCTGGTCACTAAAGACCGCAACTCGACGTCTCGAGGCTTCCCGACGAATCGGGGCATCCCGACGTCTCGGGGCATCCCGACGTCTCGGGGCATCCCGGCCGAGGTCGGGGTAGGAGAACGAGCCGAGCTCGTTGGCCGATGGAGCACGAGCCGAGCTCGTCGGTGGAAGTCGATGGAGAACGAGCCGAGCTCGTCCGGTCACTAAAGACCGCAACTCGACGTCTCGAGGCTTCCCGACGAATCGGGGCATCCCGACGTCTCGGGGCATCCCGGTCGAGGTCCGGGTAGGAGAACGAGCCGAGCTCGTTGGCCGATGGAGCACGAGCCGAGCTCGTTGGTGGAAGTCGATGGAGAACGAGCCGAGCTCGTCTGGTCACTAAAGACCGCAACTCGACGTCTCGAGGCTTCCCGACGAATCGGGGCATCCCGACGTCTCGGGGCATCCCGGCCGAGGTCGGGGTAGGAGAACGAGCCGAGCTCGTTGGTCGATGGAGAACGAGCCGAGCTCGTTTGGCCGATGGAGAGCGCATCACGAACTCACGAACATCTTCAGGGAGTCCACGTAGATACTCCATCATCCCGAGACATCGGGGCATCCCAACCGTGGTCAAGGGAGGAGAAATAAACCTGACACCATGGGGTAATCAGGAGAATTGGTGAGCTTGAAGTAAGCACGCAGACCATCATAAAACGAAATTCACAAAATGAAATTTATAGTTGAATATTGAGGGACCCCTTGGGGTTCTATTGGTGGTACGCCCGGACATTTTCAGAGCTCCAGCTTCGTGGAATGGGAGTCCCGTCTAGAGACTCTAGTTTATAAGTTCCGGGTCGGCGGATGCGCGTGACTCGGTAAGGTCCTTCCCAATTCGGGGCTAGCTTCCCTTGCTCAGTTGGTCGGGAGGCTTCAGCTCTTCTGAGGACAAGGTCCCCTGGTCTGAAGGATTTGACCTTGACCCTGGCGTTGTAGTACTGAGCTGTCTTTTGCTGGTACCTCGCCATACGAACTCGGGCGGCCTCCCTTGTTTCCTCGATTAGGTCGAGGTTGCTTCTGAGTTGCGAAGAGTTGGAGCTGGCATCGTGATACTCAACTCTTGGAGAAGGAAGTCCAATCTCTAGTGGAATGACAGCCTCCGTCCCATATGTTAGGTTGAAGGGAGTCTCGCCGGTGGGGACGCGGAACGTGGTCCGGTAAGCCCACAGGACATTGTATAGGTCTTCGACCCATTGTCCTTTAGATTTGTCGAGCCTGGCTTTGAGCCCCTGCAAAATAGTACGGTTTGTTATCTCTGTTTCTCCGTTCGTCTGAGGGTGCGCGACCGAGGTGAAGCGGTGGTCAATGCCAAGCTCGGAGCAGAATTCTCTGAAGTGAATGTTGTCAAACTGGCGACCGTTGTCAGAGATAAGGATGCGGGGGAGCCCGAATCTACAGATTATGGACTTCCAGACAAAATCCCGCATCTTCTGCTCGGTGATTCGGGCAAGGGGCTCGGCTTCCACCCACTTTGTGAAATAGTCGATGGAAACTACCAGGAACTTCCTCTGTCCGGTGGCCAGTGGAAATGGCCCTAGGATGTCGATTTTCCACTGGGCAAAAGGCCAAGGGGAGCTGATTGAAGTCAAGGGAGCAGAGGGCCGGCGTTGAACGTTGGCGTTCCTCTGGCACCGGTCACATCTTTGGACGAAGTCCAGAGCATCCTTCTGGAGTGTCGGCCAATAGTATCCTTAGCGTAGAATTTTATGGGCCAATGCTCGTCCTCCCAGATGATTTCCACAAATTCCTTCATGGACCTCGCGCATGGCGTAATCAGCCTCCGTTGGGCGAAGGCATCTGAGGAGGGGAGATGTGAAAGATCTCCGATAAAGCTTTTCCTCATGCAGTGTGTACCGGGTGGCGGAGCGCTTTATTCGGCGAGCTTCTCGTTCATCAGTGGGGAGGACTTCGTCTTGCAGGTAGCTGATGAGTTCATCCATCCAGCTCGGCTCGAACTCAGCGCAGAGGGTCTGCTCGGGCTCGTCTGTACTGGGCTTTCGGAGATACTCCAGTACGGCCGCTTTGGGGAGCTCGCTCATGCGAGAGGACGCCAGCTTTGATAGCTGGTCGGCCCTGAGATTCTCCGACCTGGTAACATGTTGAATGTGAAAAGTGTCCAGGGTCGAGGCGAGATCCCGTACCTTCTGAAGATACCTCTGCATGGTCGGGTCTCTGGCTTCAAAGTCGCCCATGATTTGGTTGACGACGAGCTGAGAATCACTGAAGGCCTTCAAGTCCTTCACTCCTAGCTCTTTGGCTAGCTTGAGCCCGGCGACAAGCGCTTCGTACTCCGCCATGTTATTGGAAGCAGGAAATTCGAGGCGCAAGGCTTGCTCGGCGACCACCCCCTCCGGGCTGGTGAGGATAAGTCCCGCTCCGCTACCCCCCGAGTTTGAAGAGCCATCGACATGCAGGGTCCATGTCAAACTCGGGGTCGGCTCCGTTGGTGGCTCAGGTTTGGGCTCCGCCTCGTCCGGTATGGTGCACTCGACTATAAAGTCTGCGAGCGCTTGTGCTTTGATCGCTGGTCTGGGTCGGTACTCGAGGTCGAATTCCCCGAGCTCGATGGCCCATTTCGTGATCCGGCCCGCACGGTCTGATCTTTGCAGGATTTGCTTGACCGGCTGGTCGGTCAGTACGGCCACTGTGTGGGCTTGGAAGTAGGGTCGGAGCCTCCGAGCTGAGATGACCAGAGCATAGACAGTCTTCTCCAGTTTGGAGTATCGGGTCTCGGCATTCCTCAAGACCCGGCTGGTGTAATATACTAGCTTTTGGAGCTTACCCTCCTCTCGGACCAGGACCGAGCTTACTGTTACAGGGGAGACAGCTAGATACAGGTAGAGGAGTTCACCCTGTTGAGGCTTTGTGAGCAGGGGAGGGGAAGCCAGAAGGCGCTTGAGCTCTTCAAAAGATTGCTGGCACTTGTCCGACCATAAAAAGTTCTTCGGCTTCTTGAGGGCAGTAAAGAATGGAAGGCAGCGCTCGGCCGAGCGGGAGATGAATCTTCCGAGGGCTGCTACTCGGCCCGTAAGCCGTTGTACCTCCTTGACCGTCCTAGGAGGTGTCATCTCCTGGAGGGCTCGGATCTTTTCAGGATTGGCCTCAATTCCTCGTTACGTAATGATGAAGCCGAGGAATTTGCCGGAGGTGACTCCGAATGCACATTTGGCTGGATTGAGCTTCATCTGGTACTTTCGGAGTGTGGAGAATGCTTCATCAAGGTCGGCCACATGATCTTGTGCAACCCTACTTTTCACCAGCATGTCATCTACATAGACCTCCATGTTTCGGCCTATTTGGTTTTTAAAGATCCGGCTGACCAGCCTTTGATAAGTTGCCCCGGCGTTTTTTAAGCCGAACGGCATCACCTTGTAGCAGTAGGTTCCCCCGTCGGTGATGAAGGCTGTCTTTTCCTCATCTTCTGGCGCCATGCGGATCTGGTTGTATCCGAAAAAGGCGTCCATGAATGCCAGCAGTTCGTGACCCGAGGTGGAGTCCACGAGCTGGTCGATGCTGGGAAGTGGGAAGCTGTCCTTTGGGCAGGCTTTATTCAGGTCGGTGTAGTCCACGCACATACGCCACTTCCCGCTGGCTTTCTTGACGAGGACCACGTTGGCGAGCCACTCCGGGTAGGATATCTCCCGGATGAAGCCAGCTTCAAGGAGATTGCTGACCTCCTTGGCTGCTGCTCGCTGTCGTTCAGGGGCGGCGCCTCGCTTCTTTTGTCGCACGGGCTTGCTGGTTGGCTTCACTTGGAGCCGGTGGACCATGACCTCCGGATCTATCCCTGGCATGTCCGCAGGCGACCATGCGAAGACGTCCATGTTGTCTCGTAGAAAATTAACGAGGCGACCCCTCTCATGCTCGTTGAGGCTAGAGCCGACCTGCACGGTTAGCCCGGGAGAGTTCTCTCGTAAAGGAACTTGAATTAATAACTCACCAGGCTCTACCCGCTCTTTCTGAGGGTTGACCCGTGCCTCCATAACCTTAGTTGAGGGTTGGTCAGTTGCTAGGGCAGGCACCTCGGCTGGCCGTTTTGCCTCGTGGGTTGCCAGGTAGCATCGCCTTGCCACCATTTGGTCCCCTCGAACTTCGCCGACTCCCTGGCTGGTGAGGAATCGCATGAGCAGGTGGCGGGTCGAGACCACTGCTCGGAGGGCGTTGAAACCCGGCCTTCCGAGGATGGCATTGTAGACTGAGGGCAGGCGTATTACAAGGAAGCTCATCCCCACGGTAATTTCACGGGGGGCGAGCCCGGCTGTGACCAGGAGGTCGATTTCGCCTTCTACTGGGACTGAATCCCCAGTAAATCCAATTAACGGAGCATTCATTCTCCGTAGCTGCTCATTTGTCATCCCCATTTTACAATATGCACCAAAATACAAAACATTCGCCGAGCTTCCATTATCGACCAAGATGTGCTTTACATCAAATTTATTTATGATCATGGAGATGACCACGGCATCATCATGGGGAGTTTCGACTCCCTCTAGATCATCATCTGAAAAGGAGATGGCTTCAGAGGCGCGCAGACGCTTTGAGGAGGTTTCTTCCCTCGAAGCTTCTCCAGCCGAGGCCCCGCCTCGGATGGTGTTGATGATGCCGGCGATGGGCCTGTTGGCATTTGAACCTTCAGGCTGTGCAGCTCCTTCGACTGGCTTCTTCTCTTCACGCCGGCCTTGCACGAACCGATCGAGCACCCCTCGGCGGATGAGTGCTTCGATCTCATTTCGGAGCTGATAGCAATCCTCGGTATCATGGCCGTGATCCCGGTGGAAACGGCAATACTTCCGGGGATCACGCCGGGTTCTGGTATCTTGTTTTGGAGGTGGGAGCCGGATACGATCCCGACCCTCACTCTCCATGAGGATTTCAGCCCGAGGAGCGTTGAGGGGAGTGTAGTTTTCATACCTCCCTTCGGGTGCATGGGCCCGCAGTGGGAACCTCGGGCGGAATGGTGACCTTTGCTGTGGCGGTCCCCTCAACTGGGGTGGACTCTTCGGGCGGGGCGGATTCTTGGCTCGTCGCGGAGACGGGCTTCTGGGCTGGCCGCGCTCCTCGCGGCGTCTCTTCTTGGGGTTCTGCTCGGTCCCACCCCGCCTAACAGCCACGGCTTCCTCAGCCTTGGCGTACTTCCGCGCCCGAGCGAACATTTCGGTGAGGTCCGCGGGGAAATTCTTCTCGATTGAGAAGAGGAACCTGTAAGACCGGGCTCCAGTCTTTAGCGCCGACATGGCGATGGACTGGTCAAGCTCCCGGACCTCCCATGTTGCGGCGGTAAACCGGTCCAAATACTCCTTGAAGGGTTCTCCCTCCTTCTGTTTGATATCAAGGAGGGAGTCCGATGTCCGCCGCTGGGGCTGGCTGGCGGCAAAATTGCCAGCAAATTGTCTGCCGAGCTGCTCAAAAGAAGAGACAGTACTCGGCTTCAGCCCGGTAAACCAAAGCCGGGCTGGCCCTCGGAGTGTTGCCGGAAAAGCCTTGCATATCATGGCCTCCGAGGCTCCTTGTAGGGCCTTTAAGACCCGGTAACTTTTCAGGTGGTCAAGGGGATCAGCCTTGCCGTTGTAAGGCTCCACCTGAGGCATCTTGAACCGTAGTGGAACCGGTTCATCTTCAATCTCCGGAGAGAAGGGCGACTTCGTAGTGAACTCGAAGTCGCCATCACGTCCTGATTTTCTTCCGTGGAGCGCCTGGATTTGGCGCTCCAGCTTCTCGACCTTCTTGTCGAGTTCGTCATTCTGGAGGACCGCTGCAGCGGTTCGTTCAGGTGCAAGTTGCCCCGGAACCGACTCAGCTTCTGAAGGTTGTGGCCAGCCTCCGTGGCCTCTGACTGGGTGCTCTCTCCAGAAGGAGGCCTGGACTTGAGAGTCCTGACCTCGAAGGGGAAGTCCGTTTGTAGGGGGCTCCGGTTGGACTGGAGCCGGAGGAAGCAGTGCCGTTGGGATGCCCCTGGGTTGCAAGCTTTGGACAGCGGTAGCCAAGGCTTGCACCTGTTGCACCAGGACATCAATTGCTCCGGCCGAACTTGAGGGGTTGACTCGGCCGGAGGCGGCGAGTTTTGGACAGAATGTTCAGGATTGGGTGGAGGACGTCGAGAGGCATTGGAGGCCCCTTTGCTTCTTAGTTTCATGGCAGCAACTCGGTCCCTTCCTCTAGCGCCAACTGTTGCTGGAAATTGGACCCGGGGGCCGCCGCGAAACCAGGGGAGGAGGAGCTCCGCTGCCGGGAGGGCGGACGGCGGTGCGCCGGCCGACTGTGTCCTCCGTGGGGATGAGAGAGCGGAGAAGAGTGCGTCCTGTCCTGTCCTGCAAAAAAGCCGGTGGCCGGGCTCTCCGGCGTCGGCCCTCCGATGCTTAAGTCAGAGGGGGCCAATATGTGGAGAGAGCAAGGAAGAGATATGTAGAGAAAATAAAGAAAATATTGTGTTCAATTGTGTCTGTGCTGTTTCTTTTTCTCCTCCGGTCCCCCTCTTTTTTCCCCCCAGGTTCCCTTTTATAGAGGGATATTGTGTTACCTGGGAGGTGACAGGGGAATTTGTCCTTTTTTGTGATAATTGGGCACGATTTGGCCCATTAATGGCGTAGTGGAGAATAAGGCCGAATCAGGCCGGAGTCAGGGAGTTGTCGCGGTTGATCAGACCCGTTGGAGTGGTTGAACCGTCGGCCGTAGTGGGTCTGGGGTTCGTAGACGGTAAGTGCATTTATTACCGAGTGAACCGGTGGTCAGGGTGAGCCATACGCTCTGATGGTTCAGTGATCCGGAGATCGTCTTGGGCCGTGTTCATTAAATGACTGAATGCATCGGAGACCTGAGGGGGTCTCGTGCATTAATGACAGGTTGTGCCAGAATACCTGCGGAGATCTTGTGCCTTGATGGCTCAAAGATGGTGGCAGGTGGCAAGTTGTAGTGGAGTCGCGTATATAGCCGCCAGATCTTTCAAAAAGTTTAGGCGGGGATAAGTATTGGTTAAGGCATCGGCTCGGCAGGGGTGCCAAGCCGAGCTGGCCGCCCAGCGGGGCGCCCTGTGGCGGGGTTGCTTCTAGTGCTTCTGGTCGGCGCCCTTCGGGCGAGCGCCTTCTAGCCGAGCGCCTCTATGGCGCTCTCGTCTTTCTGGTCGGCGCTCTCTGGTCGAGCGCCTCTTCTTGGCGCTCTCTGGTCGGCGCTCTTTAGTCGGGCGCCTTCCTGGTCGGCGCTCTTTGGCCGAGCGCCTCCGTGGTGGTATGACTTGGGTTTTTCCCCCAACAATATCTTTGTGAAATTTCAATATTATAGACCCCCTTCATGTACTTGTTTGTGATTCTCTGACTACGTTGTCATCTAATACAATAATCTTTTTCCCAAGCCCAGTGCTCTTCCTTTAAGTGATTATTGTTTCTGTTTGTGCTTTCAGCCCTTTAAGTGAATTCCTGTTGCCAGTTTTCCATCTGCAGCTTGCCTGATGTTCGTTACTTTGCCTGTTTAGGTTATATTAGTATTTGTTTTCGTTAAAACCACTTTTGGGATTTGAGCCACTACGAAAGCTAATACCTCACCCATTTTGAAATCCAGAATACCACACATTTACGGCCTTGCTTCACGCAACCTTCTTATTTTAGCTTTTACAATTACAATGGAGTAGACAGGCAGTGCTCAGGATCCTCATCATCCAACTACTCTCTGCTTTGCACTCATATTCTTTGGATCTACCTTAACATAGGTGTGGATTATATATAATGTCGTATGGAAATTCCTGCTCTATAAGATAAGTATTGATATGAGTAACAGCCAACTTGATTATGCAGAATTATCTTAGATAAATTTAGTTAAAGCCAACTACTGGTAACTGTTTGTTACCTTTTAGCACATAACTTCCCTGCCCTAGATGCTTCAATACTCTAGAAACTGATCTCAATTATGATATAGGCATTCAATTTATAATACTGGGATAGCAAGAAATTCTAAAACTAAAGCAATAAGTGTTATACTATATTGTTAGTCGGGATTCTGTTTGCTTATTACTATTTAAATTTACTCATATTGTAACTTGATATATCGGGGGAAAAAGGTTTGATGTTTACACAGTTTTTAGAATAGCTTTAGGACCTTGTCACTTTGAATTGTAGATCCGATGCCCCTATTCCATTTTGTTGTTTCTATTTCATAAGTCTAACCTTGCTTAATGATCCTAGTTGTCGGATATAATCACTTCATGTTTTGTTCTACTTTTCTAATTGTACAAAAGAACAGCATTCATTAGATAATCGGGCCATCTCAGCAGGGAACATCAAATCAGCAGTGTGTTCTTGCAGCATGATCTATTGATCAAGCTAGGCTAATTGCCACGTGGCCCCCATAAACATGCTTGAAATTTGGCTCTATCCTAATTCTTTTATATAACTTACGATTGCTTTCTGTCAGGTATCAATCATTCCTTTCCGTGGAGATTATGCAGAAGTTCTATTACCTCCATCAAGATCAATAGCAATGGCTAGGAAACGCCTTGAGAGGCTCCCATGTGGTGGTGGTTCTCCCTTAGCTCATGGCCTCAGCACGGTATAGCAATAAATGATTCTTTAATATCTTCTATAACCGCTTTTATGTTACTCAAGTTACGTTGGTCGATTTTGCATTCCCTCTGTAAGGCTGTTAGAGTTGGACTAAATGCTGAAAAGAGTGGGGATGTTGGACGTGTTATGATTGTTGCCATTACTGATGGAAGGGCTAATGTATCACTGAAAATATCCACTGACCCTGAAGCTGCAGCTTCTGCCGATGCTCCTAAACTTTCTGCTCAAGAATTAAAGGTAGTATCATAACTCAGATGGTAATACAGAGATTAAATAATAGATGATTGATCTTTTTTTTTTATAATGCTAAATGTTTTAACTTTATGACTAGCTATCTGCTTCAGGTAAGAGCACAAAAAAAAATTTGATTTTCACGATTCATCAAGCCATATTTTTAAAATGATTAAGAAGCATCTGGAACTGTGTCATGCTATGTCCAGAGTTTCACAAGTTTCACTTATTTCTTTAGCATGCAAAATTTCAGTGTTATTTGTTGCAAGAAAATAACTGGATTGGTTGTTATGTGATAATAGTTTCCTATTTTTGCGAGTAAAACCTTTTGAAAAATAATTGAGCATTAGTTGGACATATTTCTAATATATATGTTCCAAATCCTTGCATTCGTCAGGTAGCAAATGGGTTCAAGATTTGAAATAAGTCTTGAAAAATAAAGATAAAAAAATGGGTTCAAGAAGCAAATGTAAGTCAACTTAGATTCAGGCTCATGTAACTGAGTTAGAACAAACTTTTGTGCAAATTGGTCTGGAACCCGTCATTTCTATCCCTCCTCGATATGGGACAAGATTCTGTTTTCAATCTTGGGAGGTGTTTCCCAAGTACTTTATATGGGATCTCTAACTAGTGGTCCCCCACAATTTGTCTCAGAGCTAAAAAGAAATAATTTTCGATACCATTCTGAAAATCATTTCCTATATAAAGAGTATATCCGATTTTGAACTCTGACATGGTATCCATGTTATAGTTGTCTTCTTTAGGGCCTGTTTGCATTGGTTTTAATTTTTAAAGAATCAAATCATAGAAACCAAGGCAAAAAACATGTTTGGTGCTATTGTTTCTATGTTCTATTTTCAAAAATGATTTTCATTATTTTAGAAAAATTTAAGGAAGAAATTCTTACGTTCACTATTTTCAAAAACAAGAATCTAATATCTTTTTCATCAAAACTGACATTACCTCTACCACCGCCGTCATCTCCACCACCACCCTCTCCACCTCCATTGCTGCTGCCATCATATTCACCACTACTATCATTGCTGCCATGGCTGTCGTCATCGTTCTATGACCACCATCGCCCCCATCGTCATCTCCACCACCACCACTGTCGTCGTCGCCACCAGTGCCACAATCGGTATTGCTGCCACCCCACCATCTTTGACCTCACCACCATTGCCGCCGCCACCGCCGCTGTCACCACCACATTGTCGATGCCCTTGCCACCACTACCATCTATGCCACATTTCTAGCACAATCCCCTTGCCACCATCGCCACCATCCACCGCAGACTTCACTGTCTTCACCACCACTATTAATGCCTCAATTAGCATTATCATGTTTATGTTGTCAAAAAGTAATTGACTATATCAAACATATTTATTTTAAAAAATAAGTAATAAAATAAAAATAAAATTTCTATTTTTTCATTTCTAAAAATAAGAAACTGATGCCGGATGACACCTTTTTTTTTGTCGTTCTATCTGATCATTCCTTCTCCTTGTAATTACTACAGGATTCTTCTTAGATTATGCCAATGTAAATAGGTTATCTTTTGTGTTAACTTTACCAATACAAACTCAAAAGAAAGTTACGTCACAAAAGAAATTGAAAAATACTAGCCTTCACCTTGTGTGGATCCTTCTAATAGAGCACCATAATCATTTTTATCCCACCTCTCTTGTATGAAATAGTAAAAGGAAAAAAAAAATAAAAAAACATAAAATTTATCCAAGAAAACCTGAAAGAAAGGCTTTAAGTTCTGAAAAGTCATGTTATGCTGACTAAATATTGCTAGTGTACATGGATCCATGCCATCTTAGACACCCTTCAATATGCAAAAAACAATAGAAGATTCTGACCTTAAAAAAGTACATGAATCTGAACTTGATGCAAGCTCTTCTGCATTTGCATTTTTTTTAAAACTACCACTTTTCTTCACTTCTCGTATTGTAGACACTAGGATGAAAAAAGAGTCATCCATAGAACCATAAAGTTAGCATGTGCATCTACTTCCACGCTTCCATGCATTTTCATACTTGGGTAAACCCCATCAAAGACAGGATACATCAATTATATCATGATCAATACGTGCTTGCACTTAGAAGTTCAGTTTTTGATGTGAATTTGTGGGGTCCATTTAAACTTCGAAGATGTAAGCGATTATACATGTCTTTCCATCAACTCTCTGAATGTGTATGTAGCTGATAAACCTTTTTGAAATATTCATAAATTTGTGTTTCTTTTCCTTCCTCCACATATTTCTATTCCTCCAGGATGAGATTCTAGATGTAGCTGGAAAAATATACAAGACAGGGATGTCGCTTTTAGTTATTGATACTGAAAACAAGTTTGTATCCACTGGATTTGCCAAGGAGATTGCAAGGGTCGCCCAAGGTATGTCGTGCAAAGTATTTATTGGTATTGAGATGGCTTTTCTATTACTAATCTTCTTTTGTGTGGCAGGGAAATATTATTACTTACCAAATGCTTCTGATGCGGTTATCTCTGCAACAACAAAGGAAGCATTGTCAGCCTTGAAAAGTTCATGATTGCCAACATGTCATAATGTTTTCATTTGCTTTGTTATGTTTTATCTGATTATTTTGGTTGTCGTAGAAATTTTTTGTTAGAATGTCAAGAGAGAGCATTTATGAGTATCAGTTCAAATCATCAGTTGGCGGCCATTTAGTGCATGGCCAGGATTATGATGAGGATACAAGATCATGAACCAAGCTATCTTCATCAAAGAATGAATATGAGCTTGCTTATGTGTCAGCTTCAAGTGGGTCAATGTCATGCTAGTTCCACGTTTCAGTATATTCATCTGAGAACGGAATTCCCATTGCCTGAAGTGACAGCTTTTTCAGGCACTTGGAAGGATTGCCTATGTACATGAAGCACTTGGAAAATCTGTATATGTAACTTAAATTCATGTTCATCTGACAGCATGATCGAGTGGTGTGACTAGAAGAGCATTATTTAGGATGGTGAGCTGTGGAATCTGATTTTAAGATGCAGAATGAAATTTCTCCAAGAAACAACCTTGCTTATTTTCTACACTAATGTGTGGACGAAGCCCGAGGACGATACCATCAGAATTAAAATTGTTCGATAGGAGGTAAATACAAAGTTTGGGAGCAAAAAGGTATGATCTAGTATCTAATGGAATCATAAAGTTTGTATCTGATCAACAGCCTTTTTTGCATATCTGCATTTATTTTAGGTTACAACGAGGTTCCAAGCTATATATAAATTTCAGGGGAAGTCATAGGTGAACATCAATGCCCCTTTATGTGCCCACACAAACCACGTTGTCCCACAAAATTTGGGACGAGATTGAAAGGATCCCTTTGGAGAAACCAGCTACCACGATGTAGGCCTCCTAGGTTTCTGCATGATTTTAACGATAATAGAAATACAATCTGCATAAATTTAGGAATTTTTTTTTTTTTTTCCCAGCATGGAGGTACATATTCTTCTTTAACTGGATGGAATCATTTGATCCTTCCCAGATGATTTCTGATCTGGCTGTCAAAAGCAAGCTAGCCAGATTTTTCGCTGGAAATCTCAGTACTATATTTCCTCTATCCATATTTTCTGTCCAGTTTCCAAAAAAGAAGCTTGGCTGAATTACTGGAATTTATTCAGATTTATTCACAAACAGGGTGTAAATAGATTTAGTTCAGGTACCAGGTAAGGTTCTGGACAGCAATTGGATATTTACAAACTATCCTGCTACACTTTTCGGAAGCTTATATTTTTTTGGCGCAAATGGTGAAGGAGAACACCTTACATTTCATCAGAGATGAAATTAGTACGAGGAGGAAAAACAGGAAAAAGAAACAAAACAAGAACAAGGGGACAAAAGAAGAAAGAAAGAGGCAGGAAATCCAATGGCTATACAAGATTAAGGACGTTTTCTTCCAGTCAAACTGATATGCAAATGGATCAGAACGGAAGGATACGGGTTCGTTAGAGACTTTGACTGCATTTTCATTAATAAGAGACTCAATAGCATAATAATCAGCTTAATTGGATCCGATCGGATCTCACATAACCATGTATATTGTGGACCTGCCGACCAAGTGGACCTACATTGTTGATGTGTCCTACGTTCTTCTGAATTGGAATGCATTACTTCATGTGGAAACTCGTATTGAGAGAATCAATCTGATATCTAAATTCAATAAAACAAAACAAAATCTCCGTGGGATTAGCTATCCCATCTGAACGAAATCCAGCCACTATGCTACTTAATTCTCATTGATCATTCCATCTTAATAGGACAATATATAAGATCATGCCATGCCTTCTGTTTTGTTTATCTGTCATTCTTTTTGTTTGAAACATTATGGCATCTGAAAATAAAAATATCACCTCCATTTATAAAGGTTTGCCGTTACATTTCATCTAGGTGATACAAGATTATAAGATCACTTGAAAACCATGAGGTGACTTATTATATTACCACTGCATCTATCATCATGGATCTCATATCCATCGACGGATAGGTTGTCAGATTAGGAGCAACTACTGTACCTAAGACTGATGCAATGAGCAGAAAGGCCAAATGGCTTACAAATTAGCAGACATTCAGCATCTGTTTTGCATGGCACTTCTCTGATTATTTGAGCTGTCGAAACTGCCACAGCTGCACACGATCAATACCTGCCTGGTTAATCTAAATTGAAAAATTGAACTATAGAGTTGTTACAAAAATCTATGATTAGAATTCAATATTATGTCCTTCCCAGATAAAATAATTAATGAGAATCTATTCTCAAGATACAATGAACTGCCATGGGTTTTCGTTAAAGTGCACTCCTAAGGAATAACCAAGATGGAATACGAATCAGCTAAATCCAAATGGGAAGAAAATCAATAAAATAGATTGATAAAAATCTCTCTCAATCCTTCTTTTACTTGGTACTCTAATTTACTCTTCCCTATTCTCACTTATTTTGTTATCAGACGCATTAAAATGCATTTTCTTGTGAGAGAAGAGCATGAAATAAAGATAAAAATTCAATATTATCCACACAGCAAAGCAAGTTATTTGGGTATTTAAGATGAGAATCATGTTTAACTGGATAATACTTTAGTTTTATGTGGAATATGGAACTATGTTAAGAACATCAAAATTTTGAATTATTTTATGGACTGGTCATCGACACTATCCATCGACCACACAGTAAGAGATGTGAAAAATAACACATGAGGAAGAAATGGGACTGGAGATGCATTATAAGATTTTTTTTTTTTTTTATGGTTGATGAGAAGAGATAAAGTTATGGTTTCAGAGGGTCAAACATCATCATCATATTTGTCCGGCTGAGACGCCAAGGGGGAAGTCTCTTCATTTAGACCACCATCAACATATCAAAAAAAAAAAAAAAATCGCCATCATTGTTTCGAGAATAAGATAGTCATCACAAATAGAGGCTCTTCAATGCTAACCATCCATCTAAAAAAAATTTTGGGATTGTCTCTCTACACCACTGTCCAGTCCCATAGTAAGAAGATCCAAACGGACCAAACTAATGGCAAGAGGGGTTACAACGCAACACAACGAGAGATCTACGTGCCATTAGTTATTTTGGATAGTTATCTGTAACTAAAAAATTTAAATAATATTTTTTAATTAGCTATTTTCGGTGATGTCATGAGTTGTGACAAATGATATTAGAATTCAGAGCAAACTCGGCTCATAATCTATATGTACTAGAAGATAGTGCAGCACAGATTTATGGAGCTGACCATGGGCCTATCATAATGCTTGTCCCATAAGAACATTAGGGCTTGAACAAGAGAGTATGTGAGAACCGTGCATGCATGCATTTAGTCCCATATCGATTATTCGCTGAAAAAATCTTGAGTACTTATACTAGACTAAAAACTTTTAAAAAATATTTTTTTATTTTTTTTTGAATCGGTAATTTAGACTAATCCAAACTTTTCCAGCAACGCTATAGCATTGAAAAACAAAGTATTGCCCCATGAACATTATTCGAAAACCATGATATCAACCTATAATTACTGCTTGAAATCCACGTGCATGGCTATCACATCGTAGAGAGGTTGTCAGGTTTGGCAGTTGTAGCAATGGCACTCGTGCGAGATGCATCGGGCATTGCATGTCACACCATCACAAAAAGGCCGGCATTCCGAGTCTGTTTCGCAACCTATCTTCTCAACTCTCGCAGCTGCTGAAATCGCCACACCTACGCATGATCGAGATCGGACTTATTAACTTATATTCTTACAAGTTATTAGAAATTTAAAATAGCAGAGAGAGAGAGAGAGAGAGAGAGAGAGAGAGAGAGAGACCAGATGCCATAACCAGAAGCAGAACAAGGAAAGAAGACATGAGAATGGTTTTGGTGGCCATGTTTGCTTGCTATTTGGTGGAATAACTTTGATTGTTATGCTTGCAAAATGGAGGGGGTAATGGAGTTTTATAGGACAAAAAGGTTGGAATATGGTAGGATAACTCATCATTTGACATAGAAGGCAATTGCTGTATTGACTAAAAAGGATGCCTTTCTTAATTTTTTCACTACCGGACACAAGGAAAGTTTTCTAAAAACCGGGGCCAATTTAGGAAGCAAATCGGTCTGATTCGGATCTGGACTTTTCTGGATGCCTCTGAATTCCAGATTGAGGTGAAACCCGACCCAGATTTACAAATCAGGTTCATCGAATATATAACTCATCATTATTTTTAATAAGAATAGATCTCGTCACCATATATACAGGTTATATATTTAATGCTAATCATCTATTTAAATTTTTCTCTTTCAAAAAAAAATATTAATTAACAACAAAAAAATAGGCTACTTACTGTAACTTCTAAAAGATATGCCAATGATTGTGATTAAAATAGAAATGAGCCAGGAGGCAGCATTTTAAGCGCTACCAAAGCATTTTTCGAAAGAAGAGCTGGGCATATTTACTAAGGCAAATAGGACCGCGGACTGGATGCCTCATTCGTACCTAATCATTTGGATTATGTGCTCTGGACCTGTGAAGGCCCAGTTTGGGCTTGATCCACTCGATTGGCCCGACTTAAGGCCTAGCCCATGGAGAGGCCAAGCATAGAAGACTTCTAGAGAAAGTCTTCTTCTCCTTCGGCAACTCGGACTAGGAGTTGGAGTCCTAGGGTTACTGGGACCCTAAGGCTCCTCCATAAAGAGAGAGTTCTCAATTCCAAGCAAATCCTCCCCTTTCCCTTTCCTTCCTTCTTTCTTTTTTTTTTTTCCATTGAGTTCACGGCTACTCGTTATTGTGCTCTCCAGAAAAAATTAGATCATCTAGATCCAACCGATGTGATAGGCAGGACATCATCCGCGTGCAAAACATTCATGTCCGACGTGCAGGCTATACTCAAGCCAGTCATTTCTAGTCAATCCATGTGTCCTAATTATCTGACAGTAGGTAGGCTCCTCTACCGAACATACACAAATGGGGTGGGTGGGTGGGGGGGCAGAGGAGGTAAGAATGTCATAATAGACTGAAAGACAACCTCCTCATGTTTCTTGATTACCATATTGATTTAGACATCGGAGGGCCTCCTGCCAAATACGTTCCGTCTAGAAGACTTTGTGCTGTTTCAGATCAGAGTGCTGTCATCCGACAAGGATCTCAGTAGCAGTGACTGAGCACCGCTCGCCTTCTACAATTCCCACTAGAGCAGCCGACTGCCGAACTCTCTAGCGTCGTTGAGCTTCTCGCCGCGGTGCTTAAGGCCAGTCAGTTCTCTATAGCAACATTTGCTATGGCAAGCTGAGCTGAAGAAAGGAAAGAAAAGCCTAATGAGTTATAAACCCTAATGGCAACAAATATGGATAGAGGAGACCGAGAAAGAAGGGATCATGGGTGTTTATCTTTATATATCTCTACTTACCAGTAAGGTTTGCTTGGGTGGATTCTATAGATATGTCTTCTTTGATCACGTCACACGGGAGCAGCAGATGGAGGAGCTTCTTCATAAGGAAGGAATCCAAGATATCCCCGTCCGTTGGATGGAAGACAAGTCTAGATGGCAGTATGACCGCCATGTTTGCTTGCTGGCTTCAGCTGACGAGGAGCAAAGCAGACAGAGCAGTCTAAAGGAGTAGATGACCAATAAGACGAAGATGGTCAAGAAGAAGAGAGACAGCATAAGAACGATACTCTTTCTTGACACTCTATTAGATACGCGCTTCTTAAATATCATTGTATTCCATCTCCAAATTGGTTTGGGAAGCCGGTGGTTCCTGTTTCTCTCAAAAACCAGTGATACTTGATGGAGGTCAGACCAATATCCAAGTCAAGCATCCCATACTTCACGCCCATACTAAATCCTGCTCTTACTTTTGTTTTCGCTGCTCGAATCACCCAAGTCTTGTTCGTGCAGCAAAAACTGTGTTTCTCCACTGGTAGATAGGGCTGTTAATGAGCCGAGCTGCTCGGGCTCGACTCAGTAAAAGCCCGGCTCGGGCTCGGCTCGTTAGTCAAACGAGCCCGAGCCCGAGCCCAATATGAGGCTCGTTTACATCCGAGCCCGAGCAGCTCACGAGCCCAAACGAACTCTAGTCTCCTACTGAAAGAACTTATTTCAGCACCATAATTTATAAAAATCTGACCACATAGAGAAAAATAGCCTGTTATCGAGCCCGAGCTCGAGCTTGTTCTGGAGCTCGTAATTGAAACGAACTTTACGAGCTCAAGCCTGAGCCTTTGCTTTGCCAAGCAAGTCCGAGCTCGAGCCCAATACAAAGCTCGTTACCGAGCCCGAGCCCGAGCTTCGGTGAAACGAGCCGAGCTCAGCTCTCCCAGGCTCGGGCTCGTTAACAGCCCTACTGGTAGAGAACCTAAACCGCCTCCTTCGTAAGATTATTATTTTTTACTTCCTCCTTTCTTTTTGAACATGTAGTGGTCTAGTAGCTTCTCTTTCCCATGTTACAAGTGGTTATTAAGCCTTAAAAGGCCATATAAAGATCCTAGGAAGCTCCACTCCTCATGAATTATTCCCATCATCAACAAGATTCAAGCCGTTGATGGAGACGATGAACATATATCAGCACAAGCCAATCGTTTTTTGGGTTGAGCAATTCCAGATCAATCAACAAACACATGGAGGTTGGAGAATTCGAGCAACAATCCCACAAAAAAAAATTCAAGAGATTATACCAAGGAATCACAAGAATATAATAAACAAACTCACAACATGAGTCTGAAGCAACAAAACTGTTGGAATAACAACAAAACATTAAGCTCATTTTCAGCATTTACAGACTGATTTGCTGCCATGCATCGTATCAACCAGAATGACCGAAACTCAGAAATGCTTCCATAGCTGACAGAATATTCTCCCATCAAATTTTGAATTAAAACAAACAAGAAGATGCCAAATTGAGCACCTTAACTGTCAGCATTCACATCTTCAAAGAGCTGCCAGCCAACAACCTGCATGCTTGGATCGATGTCTTAGACCCTGTTCCTTGCTTTTGATACAAGTCAAAATAAGAAGATGGCAACCCTGCTTGGTCTCCTGTTCACAAAGTCAACGAAGAAAGACAAACAGCTGAACTTGCCTGCAACTTGTTTCCAAAGATAAATTCAGCCTAAACGAAGATAAACACTTAAAGATGGGGTTAAAAAGATGAAATTTCTCTTCCAAAGTTGACAGGATACAAATGTGTATTTTACCCTAAAAAGAAGGGAAAGTCGTGAAGGAAGTCGTAAATTTAAATAGAGCTGATCTTGAGATTAGGAAGAAAAGAACCCATTTGAACAAGAGCAGTATTGTCTCTAACATATCCAGCTGCAATAATTGCGATTATTGAAATGTTGCCAGATTACCTGTTCTAAGAATCTAACAAATTCTCTGGTGAAGGTAGTGACTGAAGGCAGTGAAATCTTTAATCCAAATCCTGATAGTGACAATGGTGTTGATCCACAAGCTGCAGTTTTGATCTGATTTATCTAATCACAAACACTTGCATCTAAGCATGATACCGAAATGATTCCACCTGCCTTCTATAATTAACAACCTTCAGAAGTATTGCCGAAAAGAGACTCTAGTACATTCACCTGATATCCAAGCATCAAGGTGTTGCCTTGATTTAACTTGCACAATTAGAATTTAATTAAGCCCTCCAGTAGCTACAAACTCACCAATGTGTGAGATTGTCTCCAAGAAGTTAGAATAATACAAAAAGCCCTACGTTTCTTTACCTTCTTGACAAATCAAACAGGAGTAGTACTTCCTGGGGCACTGAATCCTAGCGAAACTTTACATAATTTGAGAGAGTAACCTGGGTTTATAAGAAGCAGATTTTACCCGACCAGTAAGTCAGCACAAATCACAACCTAAAGTCAGAGCCATGCCAACCTAGACCCCCGTAGAACCTCTTAAGTTGCCAGCAATTATTAGCACGACAATCATACTGATGGTTAATACTGTTCTCTCCAATTGTTGATATAATTCTCAAACCAGCAGATTGGATTCCACCAGGTCTATCACAAATCTCTTTACCAGAAAGCTCATGGTTTTGAACTCCTGGAATCAAAAGTAAGCATCAGTTACAGTTGACTTCCAACTGAAGATAATGAATGATATCTCTTGTTCTTCCAAGTTCCTAACCTGAATTACAAAGCACAGAAGAAAAAGAAGAAAAAATGGAAGGAACATCTGTAAGCAATCCTCCAGAAATTTATGACTCTACCCTACTTCGTCAAGTCTACTGGACTCGATGAACTAAAAGACTCATACCAAGCATAACCAGTGAGCAAATGCACTTAACATTGCCTGTTTCTAAGAACATCCACACACTTTTGCTGCCTTCACAAACATCATAAATATATAGTGACATTTTGAAATACATGCTAAATTTTTGAATAAGCTACCAGCATATGTCATGGTGGAGATTACTCATCTTTTTGCACAAAGAGGTCTAAGATCAGTAACCTGGAAAGAAATGTCACAGTAACTAGATAAAGAACCTCTAGGGTATCCCTTCTGTTCAGCTTACATAGATAAAAAATTACAAGAGTCATTCTAATGCATGGGCAACACATTTGCAATCACCAAGTGGACATAAAGGAAAAACATTATTCACTTTTGAGATCAACCTATCGGTTTTATTTTCCCAAATGTCATACACTTATTATTGAGCTCATCCTCTTCCAAATTTGCAAGTCGATGTACAATGTACTAAGGGGGTTGATTCACTTGCAATGCTTGACAATTAGGTACACTACCGATGCAATTGGCCTTCACTCAATGAGAATAAGAACAAAGAAAACACCGTTCACATTCTTTAATCCTACCATCAACAATAACAATCATTTGAAGAACGAGTTACGAATTCAGACCAGAACCAAAGGAAGCAAGAAACCTAAACTCAGATACCCCGCACAGGCATCCAAGTGAAATAATTTCTATCAACCTCCAGTTCTTATCAGGTAAAAAATATCCTTTCACTAAAATGACGACCTAAACCACATATTAGGACGGAGCCCAAAAAATAAATAGTGAATATTTAATGGGACTTACTAATCACAATGTTTTTTAATTTTTAAATCCAAAAAGAACTTTACAACTTTCTTCATAGTTTGAGTTTCTTTTTATAATTGGTTGTCAATGCTCCACCTTTATCTTCCAAGTTCATGAACCGCACCATGGTGCTTATATTTCTACCATATCAAAAATACGAACATATTCCATCTGCCATTTACCAATTTTGAATTTACCATCTCCCTTAAAATGCAAAAAGTATATACCAAAAAAATCACAAAAATAGTTACTAGTGAGTAGAAATTATTCAAATAAAGAATAATTGAGTAGAATATTGGCAAAGAATATTTCCAAATAAAGAAATTTTGAAATTATTCCAAATTTATTTTTAGAATAAGGAATTTATATTAATCTGAACCACAATCAAAATTTGAAATCATTGGCAAGTAGATTTTTAGAATAAAGAATTTCAAGGAAACATATTGCTGATTATTAAAAACTAGAAAATTTCCAAATAAAGAAAATCTAAAATTCTTTTAAATCTAAGTTAATTATATTAAGTAGAACTGGTGAGTGGAATATTTTCAAATATATATAGTCGCATAATTATCAACCAATAGAAAATTCCCAAATAAAGAAGTCATGATTGAGTAGAATATTGGCGAAGAATATTACCAAACAAAATTTTTTGAAAACATGCCAAATTTATTTTCAAAATAAGAAATTTCAAATAATTTATTTTTGACATAAAGAATTCAGATAAGGAAACACATTGCCAATTATTTACAAATAGAAAATATCAAATAAAGAATATTTGAGATTATTTGAATCATCTCTTCTCTATAAATATTGAAGAGATCCCTGACATCTCGATCGTACTTCATTTATTGTGATCCAGTAAGTGAGTCTTTTTATTCAACTTACTAGAGATTAATTTTCATTGGCTTGTAAGTACAAACAAGCATCTCTTCTTCTTCCTCATCAGACAATATCACTAGCCCCCAGGGGTAATAATGAATACCAACGAAAACTAGGAACATATGGTGTTATATTGCATGTTACCTGTTCTTCAACGAGATGATCACCCATTATTTCATGCAAACTTTATTATAGTAAACTGTCATTAATATTAACATTAAACAATCAATAATGTTTTTAATCATTTGTTTAAATTTAACAAGTGATTCATTTTTTACTCTTCTACTAAGTAGATTTCTTATTAAATATTTTTATTCTTTTTTAAAAGTTTTTGAGTTTATTCTAACTTATATTCTTTAGTTCTATTTCTATATTTAAGTTTGTATCTTTGAATTTATACTTTTACTACTAATACATTTACTTCAAAAAATAAAATCATATAACTAAGTTATTTTCCAATGCTAACTATCATTACTTTTGCTAAATGTGCATTGGACATACCTGGATGCTAGTAATAACAAAGGCATAAGTAGAATATTTTTTTTAATGTAACAAAAACAATTGAAACTTCTTTAGAGTAGCAAATACATGACAAAAACTTCTTCAAAGCAACAATCACAAGAAGCATCCAAATGCATGACAAACTATGCTTAGTAAAGGATAACAAAAAAATACCTACTCAATGGAAAAACTGCATGTCACAAAAAATGAACATGAACTGACACTTTAAAATAGTAGTTAGCAGAAAAACCAGTAACTATAGGGTATATCAAAGAAAGTTCAGGATGATAGGTCATTTTGATGAGGAAAAGCATGCGTGGATGTGAAGCAAAGGATATCTTAAAAAGCAAAGGGATTGAGATTATTCCAGAATCCATTTTCTGATTTTAAAGTGTAAGTCAGAAATTGTCAATGGTGTGAAGAGTATTGCAGAATCCATCATTGCTATCAGAGAAGAACACTAAGGATGGATGACTTGAATTAGGAGTCCTCTGAAATGCCTATATCCATGTTCGCCAAAGATATATATTTCTTCCACTCAAGTAATGTTCTAAGAAGGCAATATCAGTTAAAAGAAACACAGATAAAAACACAGGAGATATTTATTTATTTATTTACCTTTCCAAATCGAACTAGAGACCTCTTCACATTGCAGGTGCTAAGCAGACAAGCATCAATCAACCGAGGAAGTCTATTTGGTGGTTATATATTGATTACAACACTTTATGTATCAGGCCTGTTTTCCACCAATGCATGTTCTTCATCTTTCAAGTCCATGTATGCATTGCATATCGTAATTTGCATAAGTGGTCTACTTGTCAACCCTTTAATGGTGTGCAACTCGTATGGTGGTAAAATATAATGCTCAACCATTAAATTGCAAAATTCACTAAAAATTCAACCCTGAAGGAAAAACTTAAGAAGTGGAGATGGATTTTATTTCTTCTAATTATATAGATTAATTTGAGTTGTTATCATAAAGTGATAGGAATTCTGGTTGGTTTTTGCACCGAGTGCATCATACAAAACATTTTGCTACTTGCGAAAATTCTAAGATGAGTACATGAGTAAAACGTAAACTCGCTCTAGACCTAATTTAAACCCAAGGACTATTTGGCATTGTTTTATTTCTTATTTTCTATTAAAAAAATAAAATTGCAAAAAACAAGACAAAAAACATGTTCGGTGCTGTTGTTTTTATTTTCTGATTGTCAAAAGTTACTTTCATTATTTCTCAAAAATAAAAGAAAGATATTCAAAAATAAGAAATTCATGCTTTTTGCCACCACCACTAATATTTCTGCCATTGCCACCACCACGCTACCATCCCCACTATCGTTGCTACCTTCACCATACAATTGCTATCATTGCCGCCTCCACCATATCGCCAACACCCCCACCACCACCATTATTGCTGCAGCCATATCATTGCTATATCATAACCGCCTTTATCATATAGCTAGCACTCCCGCCACCACCATTACCATTGCAGCGACACCACCACTACCATCATCGCTGCCTCCATGTAGCCAGCACCACCATCGCTGCCGCCACTGCATCACCACCGCCACCATCGTCGCCTTTACCACATCGCCGGTACTCCCACCACTACCAATGCCACCACCACCATTGTTGCCACTTTTGCCGCACTACTGCCACCCCCACCAGCAATACCACTTGCATCTCCACTGCCTTCGTCTCTATAGCCATCACCTCTGCCACCATCACTATGTTTATTTTTTTTTTTTAAAGAAATGATTGCACCAAACATGTTTACATTTTTAAAATCAGAAAAAAATGAACATGGAATGCCTACTTTTTGTTTCAAAAAATAGAAAAAATGAAAGTAATGCTGAGCGACACCTAACATTCTCAATTAAAATTAATCTCACACACAAATCATGACATGAACCATGCAATGAAAAGATTCTTTGAAGTGTCATCTAGTTACAAAATTATTCAACTGTCACTTGTGACTGAGAACTGCTCTACATGTGTAACTCATTTACGAATTCAAATTTCAAAGCACTGCCCATTCAGAATGTGATATATATGCTGAAGAATGATCAAAGTGTCTAGGTTACCTACATTCACAGCTCTGCCACAAATCTTGGAAATCAAAACCTAATTTGCAACATGACAACTTCTTAATTCTGAGATAAGAGTGAACAAAAAAATCAAATGGAGAGTTAATAATGTAAAGAGAATGATAATCACTTAACAGTGAGCATCTTGCAGTGTTGTTAGCATGGAAGAAACATCAAAAATTGCTTAAGGTTGTGGTTGAAAGTGATAAATTCAAAAGAATGGGTCACATGATGTATTAACTGCTGTGTGACCATAATAGACCAAATGATACAATACCCTTTTGTGAAACAGTGTGGCGATCTGATATGATCACACAGCACATTTTTTTGTATGGTTTCCAGAGTAGGTTCAGATATTGCTTATATCATCACAGAGGCCAACAAAACCTCCTAAGCTCCTGCTCTGCACACAGTCAATATATGTTATACAAAGGTTCTTGAATCCTGACAATATCATCTTTGCATGATTTTGCTTAGTTATTGAATGACATTTTATGGTTTTTCCTTGAAACTTCTCACCAATATATTGAAACTTGACTCTACATACTGCATCAGCTTCTTAATAGTCTTTAAGTATATACACATGCAATGCAACAAACTGTCCATACCTGCAAACAAACAAGATGAAAAGATTACTCAAAGTTGAAAAGTTATCCATTTAGCTGAGAAGAAAACTTCATAGGCACACTAACAAAGTGTAAAACAGAAAGTACATTCCAGGGTCCTAAATGTATCTTATAATGTGTACACAGTGAAAATTTAAAATTGATATGGACAAGACAATAACCACGATAAAGGACAGTTATCATTCCACAAAGAACAAGGAACTAGAAGAGAATAAAATGAAATTATATGATACAACCAGAAAAAATAAAACCAAAGGTCCAAAATCACAGCTACTGCTTTTCTTGGAACAAGTGGAATATAATAAAACAGCCCAAAACACATACACAATATAAAATTAAGCATGCTTGGAACACATAGCATTCAATATCGATAGATGTCCAGCATGCAGTCAGGTAACATTGTGTTTGCAAGGAAGACAAGACGTTCAATGAACAATGAACAAGTTCATATTACAATCACAGTTTTACTATGAACATTATTAACAAAAACAAGATCTTCAAAAATAGCTGTTGCAAGTTATATGAAACAGCTAACTCATTTTGCAACAACAAGCAACACAGAGTACATTCACAAGAGTCATCGAGAAAAACTGAATATGTAAAGTTGGTAACACTACAATTTGATACCATCTGCGAAAGTCCCTGCCTGACCATATGTCATGATAGAGACCGTTACTTGTGTCACGTTTATCGAGCTCTTGATATAGATGCTTGCAGAACTAGATTTACAGTTACAATTATATCCAAACAAAAAAAAAATCAAAGAACCAATGAAAGCTTATAGCCATAAAAACTATGAAATGGATCTCTTATCCCATGCACCACCTGATTCAGCTAATCTATCATGATTTATCGGCCAACACAAGCACATGGAGTTCCACAGCTACATAGCCAGGGGCTGCTTAGCATATACTGTGTTCTGACATGGATAGTTTGTCCTATTTCTTCCTCTGCAATCAGTCCAGCTATTATTTGACTGATAACCATCCACCTGGTACTTAGGTTTCGTATATCTTGAACCGAACCGACCACCTCCATTTCTCTTTCTTCCATTTCTTCTATTTGGCTCACTATTCCTGTTCTCCCAAGTTCCGCATGGATTTCTCCTCCAATTATCCCAGTAATTGTCAGTCCCATATACCAATGGTTTATCCTGCACAACTCCCTTGCCCCAAACTCCACCACTGCAAACCCATGCAGTGCCAGAATCATTCTTTATATCCCAACTTGAGCAGTAGGTCTCAGATGCATTCCCCCATCCACTGGGTCTTATTTGTTCAATATAAGCATCCCAGTTTGCAGAGCTATGCTCACCAGTTTTCTTATTTGAAGGGACAGGGTCCTCTGCATCACCCCACCCAGAAGCTGGAACTGGTTTGTCTGTAAAGATAAAGGAATCCCAGCCATTAGTTGGAGTATTATACACATCAGCAGGGGCTGGAGGTGGTTCATCTAAATCTGCCACCAGATCAGGATCGACAATAGCATCTTGGTCAACTTCATCAATATACAGATCTGGGTCAGGCAGAGGGATGTTACAATGGAAACCATTATACTCTGCATAGAACCGGGCCTTTGCACTCTGAAAAGCCTCTAAAGCAGCTGAATCATCCCACTGTATCACATTCTTATACAGACCCATAAATTTCTTGTTTTCACAGAACCTCTTCCATGGAATTGCACCCACATGCATGCAGAATTTCTTCTCCCACAAAGGAACTGATGGAACCTCAGATCCTGAAAACAAAACAAAAGAACATAAATTTAAGTGAGAAACAGTACCACAGTATAACTAATCAAAAAAAGCCATCTTTTGAAACCATGATAATAACAATGCAAGATAGTCCAAGCAACTATATAAGATGCTAGCAATGGAATTCAACCAACAATCACAATCTTATAGAATGGCATAAGCTGGAATATTGCTAGGGAAACTATGACCATACAATGTACGAATAAGTTAGTCATGCCTAAAAGAATGATACAACGTGGCAGCACCAGCAGTTTGTTCAGAGAAATATAAATAAAGTTCCAGTTATTTGACATGAAGGGAAATCATGAACCTGCACCTCCTTTCTTATGATAGGAAGAAAATGTTTTATACGTTTATATTTCTCTAAATTTCAAATGACAAAAATTAGGAAGAATTGGAGGAGAGACAAAGATCTAAGATTTGCAACCTTCTAAAATAACACACATCCACCACAAAATAGTAGAAATTTATGTTGAAATCTATATCTAATCTCACTTAAGAAGGCAATACTTGAACAAAGAATCAGACTTAGTTAGGATCATAGGATCAGGATCACAGCCAAAACTCATTCTGATCCTGTCTAGTGCTTTATGTTAAATTTCTCCCTCTTCCATACCTTCAGAAGCAAACCTTTGCTGGCACCACCTCATCTGCTCAACCATTGTTCCCCATCAGATAGTAATGGAATGGGCTATGTGGGAGGTGGACCAGAAAGTGTGGCAAGTAGCAGTCTTTGAGGCAAGCTGCTTGTGGTTGGCAAGATTAGTTATAGGAGATTGGTAAGGCATAATGGTTTGCATGCTGCAGAAGTTGCAGGATGGAGAAGTGTTGAGGGTTAGCAGATTACACAAAACAATGGAGGATTTGCACAAGGCCGCAAGCGGGCAAGTTAGGTCTAACAGAACTTGACTCTGATATGACAAAATATGACTCAGGATTTAAGATTTAGACCAAGATCTGACTCATTCAATTGGTTGAGTGGGTCAAGTTCCCTTCAAGTTGACTTTATGTTGAATTTGGATATACCCTGCTTTTAGGACTAGTATTGATCGGGTCATAGCGGGTTCTGATTGTATGGTTGCATCGAATACCATGTGATCCAATTCTAAGTGCATGGGAATTCATATCTTAGACAAAATCCATCACAAATCTACAGGTTTGAACTTGAAGTAGGTGTTGAACTCAGATCAGGTATCATTCATGTCCAAGGATTGTTTGACCATTATTGGAGGATCAAGGTGGATAAACAAGGTTGGTGGACACAAGTTGCAATTGAGTCACAGAGGTGGTGAAGAAAAAAAAGCAATGGGTTATGGGCTAGGTCAAGGGGGCAAAGGTGGTGAGTACAGCTTGCAAGCAGCAGAAGAATAGCAGGTGAGATCGTGAAATGTGGAGTAGGTGATACAGGGTTGCTTGAAAACTCTCAGACAATGAAGTGGGTACGTGTGATTGGTTTTCAGTTTTCTTGAAATATTCCGACTAAAACCAAATCTGACCATAATTGCATCGCATTTTGCAGATTTAGATCTCCTTTCTCAAATCCAGATTCTCCTCATTAAATGACCAATGAATCAGGTTAACAGCCTTTATATATCATTTGCATCCCCAGGTATACAGAACTAAATAAATTCTGAGGCAAAGCCCAGACTCCATATCTCCAACATTTCACAATCTTTTTCTTTTAAGTTTTGTATAACTAGAATGAACCCTTTAATTTACAATCTCCAGGATCTCAATCCTATAGAATATAACAATTCCAAAAACTATCATGGAACTTCAATAGCTAGGCTGCTCCATTGTGACCTTGGTGTTGTAGGTTCAAAACATAGAAACAGCCTCTCCGCATGTGGGATAAGGCTGCTTACATCTGACCCTCCCCAAGCCACCAATGGTGGAGCTTCGTGCATTAGGATACCCTTTCTTCATGGAACTCAAATACTCATAAAATAATAGCTATGGAACACCTAAACAAAGCTACTATTATACATTTCAAATCTATATATGGAAAATAACTCCAATCAACAACAACATATTAAAGGAAGACACTGGACGAACTGGGAATTGAAATGATAATTATACAGATAATATAAAAATAACTGTCAAAGTGGTCCAGCATGCTAATCTTATAAATGAAGGAAAACATATCAGAAAAACAAGACTTTCCATATCAAGATTAAAAGTTCGGATGAACAACTGAAAGAATTCAGTTTATTCCCACAAAAGAAAAAAGAACTTATCCAAATCAAAGGGCTCTATGTTCGAAAAAGCCCATGTAGGGTTGAGGCAGAGCTCTAAGATCACATGTCGGGTCCTAATAAACAGAATACGACCTCTCAGCCTTATGATTGAGAAAAAGAAAAAGAACTAAAAATCCCAAAACAGTATTGCCAAATGTTTTTTTCAAAAAGAAAAAAAAAATAAAATCGTGTTTTCAAATTTCTGATAAAGACAATGCAACTACTTCCCAAGACACATCAAATACTTGGTTAAATTAACTTAAAAATAAATTACTTAGTTCTTCATAGTCAGTTGCATCCTAGTTCCCAACCAAACATTCAAACCATGTATATGGAACAGAAACCCACTCAATCATCAGCACGATCAAAACCCAAATAAGATGTAAAATAACCCGAGATGCTACTAAGGATTAAATCTCCCCTAAGATTATACCTCATTATCCTTATGCACTCAAAACCAGGCCTCATCCCAAACCAAGTTAGCCCATCCCACTTCCACATACCCAAACCAAATCACAAGAACCCAGGGAAAATGACCACGATCATAAAGATATAAACACCAAGAGACAGCTAAACCAAAATCAATCAACAAACAAAGAAGAAGCAAGAAATATAGATCAAGAAATTACTCTATACTCCAGAAAAAGCACCAAGCAAGGCAAAACCCAGAAAGAAACTAGAAATCAAAGCCCAAGAAGCAAACTTTAGAACCAAAAAAAGATTGAAATTAGCCAGAAACAAAGACCTAACTCCCAAGATTTACCAGGGGCATGGGGCGGCCTCCAAGATTTAGTCCCTCTGCTGCCTCCCTCCTTGTAACGGTAGCTCTGCTCCCCGTTCCACGACCCCCTCCACTCCCCGGCCATCTCTAAACCCCAAAGAAGAACGTTTTCCGAAAAAAGGTCGGATCTTTTCCCCCAAGTTCAAAAGCCAGACCCAAATAGAACCAAAAACGGGAGAAAATCCAAGAAAAAGGCCAAACCGAAGCAGTAGATGATGCAGTCCGAGAGTAGACGAGAAATACTTCGGTGATGGGAAGTTGACAAGGCGAGAGGTCCGGGGATTTAAAAGTAAAAAAAAAAAAAAAAGGAGAAAAAATCGTGGGAAAAAACACGAGGCGGTATTGGGGAGGGAACCGTTTTGCTTACGTAGCGGGATGCTTTTATTTCTTTTATTGATTGTTTTTGTTTATATTAGAATTTTTTATGTTATCTTTTATATTTTTTTTGAGACTGATGACAATCTACGGAGCGCCGTTTCGACACGACAGGGTGGATTCGTAGGTTTTGGGCGGCGGTCTCGGCAAAATTGACCTCGAGATCCTTCTTTATTACGGTTCTGCCATTTTTTCTTGAATTGGCACTCGCCGCCGTCGTTAAAAGAAAGATCCTTCGTTATTACGTTTCTGCCATTGTTTCATGGTTTGGCACGCGCCGCCATCGGAAGATGCTGAGTTGATTGGATCTTGTTTGATTCCTTTTTTTCTTGGTAAATTCCATTTTTGCCCTTCGTAAAACACGGGAAAAGAAGGGGGGAAAAGAAGGGGGGAAAGTGTGGTCAACAGAAAAATAATGAGATGCCACTTGTTTGGTTGGAGTTTTCAAAGAAGAGAGAAGGGAAAGTTGTATTCCCATGAAAATGTGATTCCCACATTTCATGGGAAAGTCTTTTCCATGAAAAACATGGAAAAGTTACTTTCCCATTAGGTGGGAATCACTCCATTTTTACTTTTTTCCAAAAAGTCCCTTCAGCATTAAAGAAGCATTAAAGAGGCATTAAAAATCTAATTTTTATTAAGGGCATAATAGGAATTATATATAACTTTCCTAGGAAAGTTGATGGCCAACCAAACATAAGTACCTTGGAAATTTGTCACTTTCCCATGGTCAACCAAACATGCCAAAAGTACTTTCTTAGGCATTCTCTTTCTAGGAATTTGTTTTCCAAGAATCATATTCCTATGAAAGAAAATGCTTTCCGCGAACCAAACGAGCCCAAAGATGGAGATTTACGTAGGCACAAGAGCAATAATATCATATTTCTTTTTCTTTGGAAAGGGGAGGCACTACTTTTTTTTATTATTATTTTTAGAGGTGTGAGGAAGGCACTAATATCACGGTACTACTAGTAAGGGTACCAGTTTGGTTCGCTAGTAAAATCATTGGAAGTCATATCGCCAACTTAAAGTTTGGGACTTGCATTCATTAGAATTTATGATGCAATAAATTTTTCACCCATTTTTCTCATCTTCTTCTAAAAGTAACATGCGTGCTACAGCTTCCTAAATCCTCAATAAATTCCAGTCTACCGTTAATTTTGCACTCGGAAATATAATTTTTAATTTCTAACTACTTAATTTATAACAGATTTGTCTTGTTGACTAAACTCCACCTCCATCATGCCACTATTAATTGATTTCCATGCATTCGGCTCCTTCTAAATTACAACACGCAGTTAAGGATGGTAATTTATGAGATCCGATGTATCTCTGGACAACCTATACTTTGAGTGAATTCAATTTAACATAAATAAATTTAGATCGTAAGTAGGTCAACTTGTCTAAATCTATTTATTAAATATATTAAATTTAAATTTAAATTTTTGATCCATTTAACTTATTTTGATCTATTTAATAAATAGATCGAATTATGATCTGACCCGTTTAATAATTGAGACGGGTTCTTTAAAACCTATTTAACCTTTTTAAAACCTGCTTAATCGATTTTCAATCTATTTAACCCGATCCGCTTAACCTGTTTAAATCTATTTAACCTGTGCAAAATACATCCAACCTATTTAATCCGTTTAACCTATTTAATAAATAAGTTTTATGGATCGGATCGTGTCGGATTATCTGTTAAATGAAAAAGGCCGAATTCAGATTTCAAATTTTCACTTATTTAATAAATAAGTCAGATTTGGGTTGATGAATCTTTGACTCGATCTGCATCCAATCCGATTCATATCTAGCCCAACCCAACCCTACTATCACCCCTGTGTGCGCAATTGTTAACTAATCGGGGATGATGGAAGCCATGATTTGCATTAACCAGTTAAGTATTGTATTTAAAGCACAACATTTTATCATTGTTTATAGTTATGTGATTATCAAGTGTTTTGTTTAATAATGTCTGTAATTGGTCTCATGCAATAAGAACTGCATTGAGGTCCAAAAGATCCTGAATGGATGTTGGGTGGTTGCTTTTTTTGGGGATTATTAATGGTATCAGCTGCAACTTTTAATAGAAGATCCTAGTATCATGAATTATAGAATAAGACATAAAAATACAAATGAAAACATTATGAAAAGATTATTATAGTATGATAAGTTTTGCATTGTAGCAATGCATGACGAAATTACAACTTCTGGGGTAAAAGTCATTTTTGTACCACATATAAAGCACTAAAAACTAAAGACACTTGCACATACTTATTTATTTTATTAATCTCATCTTTCTATTTTAACATGCATCCTTCTCCCTAGATACAATAGTGAGGGTATACACTTGTGCATTGTCTCACTTATTCACAATGAAGGACTTCTTTTTCTTATGAATTATGAAATTATTATTCCATGTACTACAAAAATTATGGCTATGTAGTCTTGAAACTCTTGTGTATAATTTCATGAGACACTTCATATTTATTGGTATGTCCCTCTATTATAGCTTTAGAATTGATATAATTATACATGGGGAATACTATGCTTATAAAAACTATTGCCTATTATACAAAATCCTAGTTATTCTAGAAAATATACTTTTCGAGTACACAAGAAATTGAACTGATAAGACGACATTATGTAGATAACTATTTTAAGTAAATACTAAAAAAAAATGTTATGATGGATTATTAACTTTCAAAACGAAAAATATATATTTAAAAGACTAATCCAAAATAGAGAAGATAATATCAAGTATTAATATTATAAAAAGAATGGAACTTCCATAAAAGTTGATTTTTCTTTGCTTTTTCACTCACACTCTCTCTGATTTGTCTTCCTCAATTTCCACTCTCATTATCAGCAAGTAAGATAAGCAATCAAACTACTAAACCAACTAATATTATACTTATAATGCGTAAGATGTATAATGTATTTTCTATCAGTACTCTGCAAAAAATTGCTATGTTTATCTTTATTTAAAATATAAGACATGTTTTACATTGAGACTACCATATAAATTATTGTTCGCATATATTTTTCACACCTTATCTATTTACTATTTTTACTCATATAACAGAAAGGTGTACAAAAATTTCAAATAGAAGAAACAACATAAAGTTCATATTTGAACTATAAATTTAAGTACAGTGTGTAAATAATATCCTTTTATGTTTGTTTTAAAAGTATTTCAGCAAAATCTCATAGTCAAAGGGGACCCAACAAATAAGATACGGGGTATTAATGTCCCATAATAACTGTTAAAGAGATTTTATAAGATCTTGTCTTGTGGATATCAAGCAACACTTTTTTTAATCTACAATAAAAGAAAATTTCATGGATTAGATTTACTTGAAGTAATTTTATATTCATTTCTTAATCTAATATCTTTTAAATATGGTGTTAACTAATCCATAGAGAAAGAAAACGAAATTACCATTTTACCAATCATTGGACTTAAGTCATCAATAAAATACTGCTTGAGGTAAAATGACAACCCGGTTAAGGGTGTAAAGCAACTCGCATATGATATTTAGTCTTTAACTAAATTTATTAGTATTTGTTTTCCGTAACAATTGATAGATCGTTTCGTTAGCAAATAAAGTGATGGAGGGTGGCATCTTCCTCAGGACAAAATCTTCTATACATGTCATCTATAATGCTTAGTAAAAGCCCATTATGAAGCCACCAAGGTGGTAACTTAGTGGCACTAGGTGTAATTTCTATTCTCATGATCCCAAGTTCGAGTCGCTGCGGCGTTGATTAAAATATGGCTTCGGCCATTGCTTGGACATGAGGCATAGGAACGCTTCTTGGACCTCTAGTAGCCGGGATGGTGCCAGCTGTGATGTACTCACACGTGGGACTCGAGCCAAAGCCTAGAGGAGTAGTTGAGTCGGGCCCACGGGTGGAAAGGATATGAGTAAAACCGGTCGGGGTGCTCAACACACGGCCATTTCTGCCCGCATCGAACATTCTCCTAGTAGGACGGAGGCCCAGTGGGGGCTGCTACGCGGGGGTGGGCTTGTCCCTTCCTCCCCCCTTCCTCTTTTCTTTAAGCAACAAAAAAAAAAAGAAGCCCATTAGGAAAAAGAACCCCTAATTACAAGTCCTAGATACTCTGCACCAAAGCAAGAATGGCCAGTGCTATGGAGGGAAAAGAGATGCAATGTTAAACCATGGCCACCCTATAAATTAATGGATGAAGATGCATACAAAGAAGATCAGGTTACCTGAAACAGCTTGCTACATAATAAGAAGCCAAATTGAAGATAAGAAGGCATTGGCATATCAATGTTTTGCAATGACGCGGATAATTATCTGCATTTTGGTTTTCTAGGTGTTACTTCCTGCATTTGGGTTTTCCTAGGTGTTAATTCCTGCATTGTAACCATTAACTGTGCAAGGATAAAATATATAGACAGAACAAACCACATGAGAATCTGCAAGCATAATATAACAGAGAAGTAATTCCACAAATCTGGGATAAAATACATGACAGTACAGGAAAGAGCATCATAAACCACTTCATAGTATCTGAAAGATCAAGATACAGTGATTTTGTTTAGATGCGCAACAGTTTCAAACATCATCAACAGGTAAAAAGTTGATCAAGACGATTTCTCATCCATTGATTCGGTCCACCCAAGACCTGGCCTTGATATTTCCTCCTGCGGTTCTTCAAAATCCCGTGCATCACGAAGTGAAGCCTCAAAGTCAGTCGAATCAATCGCAACAGGTAAGAAACTGCTTATATCATCTCTAGCTCCAAAACCTCCAGCTCGTATGACATCATCGGTTGTTATGGCAGCTTCCATGTTTACATCTCCAGTATTGTTCTCATTTCTCATACCAGCGCTTTGTTCCATGACCTTGCCATTGACTTTCTTCATGTCATAATCTTCACCGTATTTCAGGGTGTCATCATCTTGGTTTGGGGGATCCTTTAACTCCATTTCATGTTTAGTTCCTTCCTTTGTTTCATTTGTCACATCATTTGCATTCTTCTCTGACAAACAAAATTCAAATTTAATCTTCTATCAGACAATTGAGTGCTTAGCTGTATATACAAACATGAAAAAGAGAAACAGAAATTCCATAAGCAACATGAATAGAGGACCCCTTAAATGTGCTGACAAATGCGCGGAAATGGCTAATTTTTCACAGGCCGGAAATGTAGACATAATCAATATTTTTGGAAACTTTAGTACTCAATGGCATTATTTTACATTTTTCTGAATTCAATAGTTTCCCATTCCAACTTGAAATGGAATAACAGATTTGCAAGTGAAAGTGAAGATTAGCAACAACCGAAATTGGAAAGAACAAGTCTTCTATAGTTGAAATTTTAGTATTGAAACTTCAACTTGTTACACCAAGAAAGCAAAAAGATGACAGCACATCTAAGCAAACCGAATTACATCAAAAAAATTAAATTTTTCATCTTAATGTCCACATTTGTGAGATAGTAAATTAAGTAATCAAGTAAGTGCACTGAATCGGCAGATTCTGACTCATCTGAAATTCTATTAAAGTAAAAAAATAGATAAAATAATCTATACTTTCCCCCCATAATATGTTGCTCAAAGACAGAATTATGGTTCTCAATCTCACAGTAAGATAAATGATCAAATCTTGCATTGCGGAAATCCTTCTGCCACGGTTTTACCATTTTAGGACACCCTCACACCAAATGCATCGTATATACTTTCTGAACTTGCAACTGTAAAGGTTCTATAACAGGAAGAAGTCTCACAAGAAACTATATATTTCTGAAACAATAATTTTATCATATGTAAAGTGGAAGCACATCCCTCTCACTCTCTCTCCCTCTCTCTCTCTCTCTTTGTGTGTGTGTGTGCACGTGCACGTGTGAGTGTCAGCTTGCAGCTCTCTTTGTACTGCAGTATAAGTAATTTGACATCAATTTTCTAGCTTATGCATAAATATTCAAACTATCAAAAAGAATAGAAAACAAGAAGGAAAGGGGAAAAACACGTCTTTGAAGGTAAGACCCAGTGATGTAACAATTACTTGTGGCAGTCTCTTCTTAATGCAACAAAGAATGTTCATTATAGAAGGTACGAGCAAGCATTGCAAAGCTTTTGCCAGACAAAAAATCTCAGCACCCATACCTATTATATGAACTTAGACACCACAGAATGGGCCGGAGGTAATTAATATTAAGAATTGAATGAGAAATTGAACTAGCACAGTGTCAAAAAACACGCCACAATAGGTCAGCATCTTGAATTATTGAATTATCCAAAAATTACAACAAGAGCTTTAGTCTCATAGTTAAATGCTGATTCTAATTGTTAACTAACAGAGACAATCATCATGTTAGCTGGACAACTTGTTCAGTGAGCACACGAATCTTAATATACTCATAATAAGTAACAGATCGCGAGTAGCTACAGGCCACTAGCTCCCTTAAAATACTTAAATATTGGGAGATAAATCTGCAGCCATTTGTGTTCGGCATATCCCTATGTCATTATACGTCTTTAGTTTCAGCACCATCTTAAGAAGGGTCAAGACACTTTATCAAGAAAAGGAACATCATAAAGTCAATATAACAAATGCATATGCTAAAATATTTTTGTTTCCCAGTCAGAATTTTGTTAATTCAATCTTAATCTAACACTAAATACCACACAAGAAAAATAAAATGTATACATCCTTTTATCTTTGTTTCTCATACATATTTTTTGCTTTCTTCTTTGTTTGACCTTTGGCTCTGCCCCTCTAAACTTCTGCTTCTACATGAGGTAATATTTGTTCCTTTGTTCATGTACTATAGTCCTCTTTGATGCAGCGTGGGTTGTAAATTTTCTAAGCACTTAGTCCTTCCCACTGATGTCCACACCACCATGACCCATCCGCTTGTGACGCTTTTGACTTAGCACTTTGATGTTCAACCTTCTCTAATTTTTTCAATCAGGGTTGGCAGAACCATCCCAAACCTGGCGGTTCCGGCTGCTTCGAGCCGTCCCAGTAGCTCACCGGGAAGGTTCCAGCAACAAAAATGAAAACTATTGCCAGAGACAGAGAAGGAGAAGAAAAAAGAGTAAAAGAGAGAGCAAGTGGGGAGGAAAAGAGGCCAGCGGAGGGCAGTCTCTCCCTCTCTCCGCCTACTCTCTCTCTCTCTCTCTTTTCCTCTCTCGTTCTCCCTCTCCTCCATCTCTTCTACTGTGTTGGTACGGACCCGGCACGACCCGACACAGATCCGTACCGACTCGTCCTATCAAGCAACCGGTACGGTGCCAGTACCGGTTCCGTTGACGCTGCTTTCAATAGTTCAAATTATTTTTTTTATTAATTTTTTGACAACTGAATGTGCTAGGGTATATCCATAAGTCACAAAGTAATGTTATCACAGTTTCAAATTAGGCTTTTGAACAACATTAGGCTTTGAACTTATTAAGATTTTCCATAATTTTTCTGCAGGTTATTAAACCTCAAATTTACAAACATCAACTCTCAATAGCAATCTATGTCGAACTTCTCCCCGATGACAAAATGTCCTATAGCAAATTGCTTATCAAAAGAGGTTGGCAAAGACTAAGAGCCAGTCTTGTTTGGGGACACAGATCGTGTTTGTTGCTTTGAAGATGTCTGTTGTTATAAATCTAGCCATGTTTTGGCTTATCTAGCCTCCTTCCACCCCCTCCCCCCTTCTCCCCCACCCCCTCAAAAGGTAAAAGGAAAAAAAAAACAAAAAAGAGATTAAAGAAGCTTACAGAACCAATTTATGTCGGATAGCCAGGTGAAGGGAAAGACTTAAGGTAATGAGGTTTCTGGATGCTAGGACTAAACTTATTGATGGCAGGAATTTCTTTTTGGAAATGAGAATTATCAAAGGTGAATGATATCGGAAGTTTCCTGATTGAAATGAATGCAAGGGATGACTACAGTTTGGCCTATGAGGTGTGAATCTAGGGTTATTTTAGAAACATTAAAAACAAGTGCAACAAGTTATAAAAAGAGTAGATGCGAAAGGAAAAGTAAGAAATATAAGATCTGGACTTACTCCAGGATGTTCCTACATCATAGTTGAACTCATTCCAAGGGTATCACATATGACCTTGCATCACATGATGGAATCTAAAACACATAGAAGGCTACTTTGATTCATCAAAAATTCAACATTTCATGGAAACCACTGGGGAAGTGGGTGGCCTCCTTTTTAAATAGATCTAAAAATGGCTTATAACAACAGATGCCCCTCCACTTATAGTCTGACTAGAAATCAGCCATTACTTCAACCCCAAATATAACTCATTATTGACCACATAAAAGTAAATTTTTGACCAAGTAGCAATAAAATAAAATAACCATGACTTCATGCCCACCAAAATATCTTAGGGCTCGTTTGGTTCGCGGGAAAAGAAGGGGGGAAAGTGTGGTCAACGGAAAAGTAATAAAATGCCTCTTGTTTGGTTGGAGTTTTCAAAGGAGAGAGATGGAAAAGTTCTTTTTCCGGAGGAATGTAATTCCCACGTTTTATGGGAAAGTCTTTCCCATGAGGAACATGGGAAAGTCTTTCCCATGAGGAACATGGAAAAGCTACTTTCCCGTGAGGCAGGAATCAAAATATTTTTTTTTCTCTCCAAAAAGCCCCTAAGCTATGACCGACCATCGCGATCCCTCTCCTCAAACCCTCCTCCATCGTAAAAGCCCGCTCATCTTCCTCTTTCCCACTTCGCTCTCTCGATCTCGTGGGTGTTAGCTCCGACGAAAACCTTGGGAAGAATTCGAGTTCTACCAGTCTCCTCTCGAATCCAAAGAGGTAAGCATAATTTCCTTTCAACTTTTTTTTTCCTGCAATCTGTTTTTCATGATAGTCGGGTTTCATCTCTCCGATTCGATGTTTTTCTCCCGATTTCGGAGTATTCTGCAGATTTATGGTCGTAGGTTGATAAAGATTTCCCCTCTTTTTTGTTTTGTGGAATTCCTGGTTTATGGTCGTAGGGATTTTCTTTCTCATTTTGGGAGGTTTTGGGAGGATTTCTTGCCCTGTTTTTTGTCTAACCGTGACCAAAAGGAAGCAAAGGCCGGGAGGATTTCTTGCCCTGTTTTTTGTCTAACCGTGACCAAAACGAAGCAAAGGCCGGGAGGGTTTCTTGCCCTGCCTTGTTTTTTGTCTAACCGTGACCAAAAGGAAGCAAAGGCCAGGAGGGTTTCTTGCCCTGTTTTTTGTCTAACCATGACCAAAAGGAAGCAAAGGCCCCATAGAAAAAAGGAACAGGAGCTGGCTACGAGTCTTC
The DNA here is from genome assembly GCF_051530095.1 of Phoenix dactylifera. Classification (NCBI taxonomy): domain Eukaryota; kingdom Viridiplantae; phylum Streptophyta; class Magnoliopsida; order Arecales; family Arecaceae; genus Phoenix; species Phoenix dactylifera. The sequence continues at coordinate 24,621,764 of NC_143197.1, forward strand.
CCACTTGATGGAAGGGACGTGGAGAGTTTCCTGGCCTTAATAGAGTCCTTGGGAAGTTGGGGACAGTAGTTCTGTTTTGGGTGGAGAGAAAGAGAGAGGAGTCCTTTGGTTGGCTTGATACACGTCTGAAGCCACTCTTATCTTTCATCCCTTCTCTTTTTTGGTTCTGGTCTTGGTTTTCCTTCCCTCACCTTACTCCTGATCCAGCTGGGCCATCAGGAAGAAAGATAGGGGGATTGGAGATGGACTTCTTGGAGGGTGGAGATTCTTTTAATTTTCTCCTCTCGGTCTCTTCTCCCCTCTTGGCTGGTAGAGAGAGAAAAGGAGGGAGTTTGGAGATTGAATGGCTGCTGTGCTGTGATGTTGCAGTTGCCGCTTGGGTACTCACTTGAAGGGGATGGTGGGATGGGACAAATTCTTTTTATTATAGAGAGGTCCCTTTCTGAACAAATTCTTTCCTTTACCTTGACCATAAAGTGCCATGGGATTACCTTTTCCTATTCTGCTCTTGCTTGACATTGTAAACAGTACTACCAAGCACTATCTCAGTTATTTAATCAGTATCATGGGCCCTTCCTTTAGCATAAAGGAAACTTTTTTGGTCTATGCATTCCTTTATTTTGATCGGTCAGAACCAACATATTTATAGATGATTTAATTATTTGTTGTAATACTTTTTGCTTGCTTATGGCAGTTATGGCTCGTTTATTTGTTTCTAAAAAGAAGAAGATGGCAAGTACCATTTTGGTAATATACACAGAGATGATGTTGATGATAATGTCAATGATGGCCAAGATTCTTGAAACCTTGGCACGAGTAAATGTTAGGATTCCTAGGGAAATGGTGTATGTTTTTGATAGAACACTTGATGAGAGGGTGATGAATAGAATAGCTAATCTTAGACTTATGATAATGGAGAGTGATCAAATTTGTATTGATCAACTTAGAATGCATAGGAGGGCATTTTGGAAGCTTTGTGAAATGCTTAAATCGATTAGCAAATTGGAGGGGAATAGAAATGTTCAAGTGGAAGAGATGGTTGCAATATTCCTTCACATCCTAGGCCATCACTCAAAAAATAGAGTTATGCAATTGTACTTTCGTAGATCGGGTGAGATAGTAAGTAGGCATTTTAATGTTGTCTTGAATGCTATCTTGAGGCTACATAGACACTTGCTAAAGAATCCTGAGCCTGTCACAGAAAGATCAACAGATGAGAAATGGATGTGGTTTCCGGTGAGTTAATATTACATTTCACATTTTTAAAGGAAATATTTTGGCCTATTAAATTGTTAAAAGTACTGATTATTATATTCATACTTGCATTGTAGAATTGTCTAGGTGCATTGGATGGTACCCATATTAGAATGCGGGTCTCGAAGAAGGACAAACCTAGATATCGGTCGAGAAAGAATGAGATTTCTACCACTGTACTTGGCGTTTGCTCACAAGATATGCAGTTTATTTACGTGCTACCTGGATGGGAGGGGTCAGCACATGATAATAGAGTCCTTAGGGATGCCATTTCTCGTAGAAATGGATTAAAAGTTTCGCAAGGTAATTTTAAGTCTAATATTGCAGCTATTTTTTACTTACATGAGTAGAATAGCTAATTTTTTCTGATTTCACTTTTTTTGTATGTTTTTGAATGAGTAGGCTATTACTACCTATGCGATGCTCGGTACACAAATTCTGAAGGTTTCTTAACTCCATTTAGAGGTCAAAGATATCACCTCAATGAGTGGAGATATGGTCATCAACCCACTACACCAGAGGAGCTCTATAACATGAGGCACTCAAAAGCTAGGAATGTAATTGAGAGATGTTTTGGCCTATTAAAGATGCGATGGGCAATCCTTAGGAGCAATACTTGGTACCCTATTAAGACAATGTGTAGGATCATTTCTGTATGTTGTTTGCTGCACAACTACATTAGAAAAGAGATGTCTGTAGATCCTATTGAGGCTTTGTACAATGAGGAGTGCTCTCATGGCAATTTTCCACAGGAGCAGGGTGCATATATTGAGTATATTGAGTCATCTACATCTTGAAATGCATTCAGGGCTAATCTTGCTGCCCAAATGTTTGAAGAGTGGCAGCATAATAGAATTTGAGAAAAAATTGTGATCTTTGTTGTGTTTAATATTTGGGGCTCTTAATATTTGTATGAACATTATGTGTTATGCTGTAATCCTTGTTTAATATTTTCCTTGCTATGTTATAATCTTGTGTTATATTAAATTCTTACTTAATAGTTCCCTTGTATCCATTCATTTAGATAATGCAAATGTAAGATCATGTCGTGAGGTTGTGAATGTATAACTATTATACATTGTAGATTGTGAATGTATATCTATAATATATGAGATTGTGAATGTAGATATGAGCACCTCAATAGCTGGAGAAGCATCAACAGGAAACAAGAGAACAAAGTGTAACAGAAAATGGGGTTATGTGGAGGATGCAAAGCTTGTTGAGGCATTGGTTGAGTTCGTAACCCGAGGAGGTTGGAGGGGCGATAATGGGACTTTTAGGAGTGGGTATTTGCAGCAATTGGAGAGACTAATAGAAGAGAAGCTTTCTGGGTGTGGACTGAAAGCAACACCACATATCGAGTCTCGGGTCAAGCTCTTGAAGAAACAATACAATGCTATTGCAGAGATGTTGGGACCTAACTGCAGTGGATTTGGGTGGGATGACATCAACAAGTGTGTGACCTGTGAGGAGGATACTGGGTTAAGATAAATTGGCATTATAAATTTGTTTATTTTTTCTATGAATACCTTTCATACATGTTGTGTTACTTTTTTTTGTTCTTTTTAATGCAGAGTCACCCAAATGCTCAAGGTATGAGGAACAAGCCTTTTCCTCACTTTGAGGACTTGACTAATATCTTTGGAAGGGATCGTGCTACCGGAATGGGAGCTGAAGCACCTGTAGATGCTGTTGAAGAAATAGAGATGGAGGAGCAACAGTATCCGTACACATCACCAGCCATCAATGAGAGCCAAAAGGCAGATAGCAATTTTGTTGGTCAGAATGTCAATATGAATACTCCCCAGACAGCTACTAATACTGAAGTTGCAGGTCCAAGTAGGCCAACCAGAACTAAGAAAGCTAGGCATGAGGCCCTTGAGGTTGTGAGAGATCTTACATCTGAGATGACTAAAGTAGTAGGCATGATGGCAGCTGCTGGAGATCATATTGAGAAATTGGCTCAACGTTTTAAGCACGAGTCTGAGACTGCAGATAGAAGAATGACAGTGGTCTATGAGGTGATGAAGGTGCAGGGTCTTTCTCAATCTGAGATTCTTAAGGTGGGCAGAAAAATTGCAATGGACCCACTGGAGACTGATTACTTTTTCAGTCTTCCAGATGACTATAGAAGGGCATATGTTTTAACTCTTTGCTCAGAGTTTCAAAGTGGGATATAGCTAAGTTGGGTAGGGTTTGTGTATCTTTTTGGGATATTATGTATTGGGTAGCTTTTTGGTGTAGGCCTTATTGATAACAATGGATGCAAACACTGCTTTTGGATCAACTACAAGTTTATGTTTTGCACTTTCTGTATGTTGTTTCTTGTTTCGTATGTTGCTAGGTGCTTACTCGTATGAATTTGGATAGTTACTTTAATGGATAACAATGGTTATTAATATCCTTCTCTTCATGAGTTATTATTGGTCACTATCATCATGATTTGGGTAGGTCAATGGACGTTTTGGGGAGAATATATGTGCTTGCAGCCAGCAACATATTTGACTTATAATGACTTGCTACCTTCAATGATGCAGCGAACCATAGTTGACATTCTTAACACGTTAAGAATGGCTGTCAGGCCAAAGATTTAACTATGGTGGCTTCTAATATGAAGTGTGAAGATGCTTCATCCAGCACATGAGTATTCATGTGACCATGTTGAGATGACCAGAACCTCAGTTTTCAGAAATCATTCAACAGACTAGTATGTAATAAAGGATAAGTTATACTTTGTTCACAGAAATATCAACAAATGGCAAGGATAGCATATGGTTCTTCTTTTTCCTTCAAGAGAAAGAGAACGGTGAGATGCATCGCATTTTAAACTTCATTGGTAGCAAATAGCTTTCGCTAGAGTGAGACTTGAGGATTTCAGGTAGGCAATTTTGTTGTAATTACCAATCATAACTCGTGCTAGATCCAAATTTGATGGTGGCAAAGCTACTTGTCAAGGGACTAGAGTATCGCATTTTTATTTTTTCCTAAAAAAGCCCTTCAGCATTAAAGAGGCATTAAAGACCTAATTTTTATTAAGGGTATAATAGGAATTACACATAACTTTTCCAGAAAAGTGGATGGTCAACCAAACATAAGCGCTCTGAAAATCTGTCACTTTCCCATTGTCAGCCAAACATGCCAAAAGTACTTTCCCAGGCATCCTCTTCCCAGGAATCTACTTCTCAGAAATCATATTTCTAGGAAAAAAATACTTCCCGCGAACCAAACGAGCCCTTAATGCTCAGAAAAACAAAACAAAACAGTAGAAAATTGCATAAACCTAACTGATGACTCAAACAATAAAAGTAATATCAACAAGACTCCAATATGACTCAGCTAACTAATTACGACTTGATTGACTCAACTAAAGAACTTGATCAGCACTGTAAGCTTTTGGTATGCAAGTATTAGCTACTGCAATTTTTAGAAAATCAACTAGGCTAATAGCTTTTGCATAACTTCATTAATGAGATTACTGTATTTTTGGTTCTTCAATGCTTAGCCTACCAATACAAAATAAATAATGCTTTCTTCACAGAAATCTAAAGATGGCTATGTACGGTCTTCTCTTGGTCAAATAGGGCCTATTCCTGGTTCAGGTAATTCATAGAGCAAATTTGGCAGTTTAGTCTATGTATGATCATGCATATTTGGCTAGACATCCGTCCTCCTAAACAAAGCCCCAAAATTCTCATTACATATAAGATAATAAGTACCAATAGTTGACGTCACACTTACCATGTTGAGACATGTTTGTGATTGCAATTTGATCTGGAGAACATTTACCCACTTTTTATAGGTTTCAATCATCAGGGACGTTGGTTTTCCCTACATAATTAATTTGATGTGATAATCCCATGTCAACTTCACAGACATGTAGGCAACCCAGCACCAATCAAGCTCCATTAAAGACTTTGATGGAGAACGCAAGCTTCTCCGAATCCTACGAGCTCCCATCAACTCATCAAAGAGACTGATTTGTCTTTCCATCGGTTAGCCTGTTAATGAATGTGTTCACTCAGTTAATTCATTTTTTTTTCATTATGATATACTAGCTCACATACTGCTACCTTCAAGATCACATATCACAGGATCCTTTTTATCACTTCTGTTTGTTCGGCTTGAAGCTTATTTTAATTTCCATCAATTTGGTGAAGAGACAAACCTATGCTTCATTACTGGTCTCTTCCTTGAAGATTAAATTGCCTTTCATAATCCATGGAGAAGATGTTTTTTATACTTGAATACCAGATAGATATATTGATGCACCATTTTCCGATTTGACTCCTGTAAAAGTTATTTGACTTGATCATGTATTGCAAGTCTGAAAGTCATCCATATCACCAATAATCAGATATTTCACAATGACACATTGATTTTTTTTTCTTTCTCACCAACTCTCTTGCATAACCCCCAATGATCTGACAAGCAGTGACCGCTATGTGCTTATACACCAGCAAAACACATTACCGTCAAACATACTACTTTATACCTATGTTGTATTGTAACACAATACCAGCCTAACAATGCCAGTCTTGCATCATGTATATACTGATCTATCTCTGGTTAGTGGCGTTTTCTTGCTTATATTCTCAAGTATCAACACATCAACAACAACATTCAACATTGGATGTATAACGAGGATATTTTGTAGAAAAGGTAAACTTCAAGTTAAGAAGACATCATGACCACTACATAGTTTCAAAATTACCAAATTGTTATTGAATTAACATGGGAAAGTATTTGAATCTTCTATTTATATTCTTAGATGGATACCCAACTTTGGCCACCCCGACACAATGCCTTTTGATCTATTTTAGGAAAATCTGGAAAACTCCATCGATCGTTCTTATTCTACTAAAATTCATCAGACCTTTGTCTTTCAATACAAAAGATGTAAAAAAGGTTAAGCATTTCCAGTTCAAGCCAGAAATATTGGCAACGGATCCTGCCATTAGTCAAAACAAATCATGCTGTATTCAGGTTTAGACAGGGAGATGCACAGGTTTCTGTTTAAATATTTAACAAATGGACATACTCCATAACATAGATCGGGGAAACATGTGTATGAATTATACATGATACTTTATGCATAAAACAGTATACGAAATAAAGAACCAAAATGTCATGTAAGCAATTTATTGATTCCAGATGAAATAAGAAGTAAAATAAAGACCAGCATCTGATATTACCTCCAGAACAAGCAGCTGTACTAAAATCCATAAATCAAATTAAGTTTCCCCGATGTTTCTTTTTGCCACAAATCCTGGAATCCCTCTTACAGAACCTTACGAACCACTTGCTACCTGCATGATTGTCTTCTACAAATCATTATCAGCATGAAATAAACTAAGTAAGTTCTGGCATTTTTTGCATAGTTAATACTTCAAAAAGTTAGTCAAGCATGATTCATGATCATGAAAAAATATATAAATATGATGCATTAAGGTTCAGAAATACAAACTGTCAAATATGAACTTGAACTTTCAAATGCAACTCTTTATAAACTATTGGCAGCAGAGACTGAATACTCTCAGTAATTGGACATATGAACATAAATAAGGTGAAAATGGGAAATCAAGAGGCTCCAGAGCAGCTCCTAAATTAAGGTTAGTTGTTTCAAATAGTCTAGGGAGATGATACTGTTCCATTTTCTTGAAGCCAGTCCATAAACAAAACTAAATAGTACCAAAAGAATGAAACCTACAGCTGTGGAATAACAAAGATTCGTCCAGTGTTTGAAAATCTTGTAATCAACAGCTAATGATTTGACTGTTAGCAGATGGTGTTGGTATGACCAAAAAAAATTTGAAAAAGAAAGATTTTAACAACTAAGAATCCAAGGATCAACAAAGGCTACTGTCCAAGACCATAATAATAAAACTATAAACTTGATTTTTTTTCTATAAATGACTCGTGACTGCTAATAAGTTGGTGAGATGCATCAAAATAAATAACTCAAATTTCAGCAATACAAAATTAACACATGTTTTCCATTCAAAGTTCTAAATCTAAGCACTAGCTTCTAGCAGGACACATGATTGAAGAAGATTGCAAGCTCTACCACTTGAGCTAAGACAACAGTGTCATATTTAATTACTTTTATTGTGTTATTATTCACGAGTTCAATATAGTTTATGCAACCTACAGTATATTCTGAAAGTTAAAAGTTATGATATTGAGATACTATGAAAATATGGTAACATTAAACAGAGTTGCTGAATCATAGAATGATTGAATGACCTAGAACCAAGGAACTTAGGCATTTAGCATCTTTGTGGCAGTAATAGGGAAACCTTAGGTCAATTACTTGGGGTTCACCTGGATTTTTGACAACCATGCCTAAATTTTTAATACTAGATATTTTTTTCTCTTTTCTTCCTGGCAAAGGAATTTGGATCTTTTCATCATTTCTTTGTCGAACTTTCCTCCGGCACATTTTTTTCAATAGCCACATTTATAATGATGCTAAAGACCATTTAACATGTGGCTTATCAAGGCAACGCAAATGACATCAAGAATACTAGACCACTGACTACTATAAGGGGGAATACCATTTGACCAGGAAAAGGCTCCCTGATTCCCAATTCTATGTAAGCAAAGCAGTTGTCTGAGGTTCTTAGAATCAACTAAGTGACAATGCTCAAAACAGAAGGCAAGTATTTTGCCACTCCTTCAAAGTCCAAACAAAGATTAATATTGATAAATCTTCAACGTAGGCACCCCTTTCCAGCAAAAAGATAATATCATAGGACGTAATCCAACAGCCCACTCAAATCTCCTTCTAAAAGATTTCTCATATTAAGTTGAGCAACACTTATTTCAGACGAAAGCAATAGAGAGAGAAAGAGAGAGACAGTCTAATGGAACTTTTAGAAGTTCAAATGCCCCCAGAATACCTCAACGATGAAAAGAATGGAGAGAATGAAAAGAAAATGAAAGGGTTGGAACCGAATCGTTACCTCTCCGCGCTCTTCTAAAACTGCGGCAAAAATGCCCGAACTTTCCTGCCCTCGCAAAACAAAAAAGATCGATCTTGCTGGTCGCGAACTGCGACACGCCAACACGTGTACGGGAATAATGCCGGCACGTGCAGAAGTGGCCCGGAGGGGGGGGGGGGGGGGGGGGGGGGGGGTTGGAGTTCACCAGGCCTAGGGTGCAAATCAATCGGGCTGAGGTCGCTTGTTTGGGGCTTGGCCCAAACTCAATTCAATAGAAAATCAGGTCGGATCGAATTCACCACTACAATTTTTGACTCAACGGATCAGTTCGGATTAATGTATAATTCGAAGCCAATGCAAAAAATTCGAATTCGGATCAGATTCGATTCTGGTCAATCCATTCATGGCTTTAAAATTTATTTACACCTCTGCCCAAATAATTTTATAGTTATCGGGTCGGGTTGGGTCGTAAGATTAAAAACTCAAAATTATCCAAATTTCAAATGGGTCGAATTAGATGAGGGTAAATCTAAATTCAGTAAATGCAGATCTGACTCAGAAAATAGAACGGAGCTAATTTTAGAAACCAATCTGGCCCCACAGGTCCTCCAAAATGGATCGGATGAGTCTAAGCGGGTCGGGTCATGGGTTAAACCCATCTATTTGCAGCCTTATCCGGAACGGCCGCATAAATTTCTACGCGGAAAATCCGGATCCGAGCTCCGCTCGCACGAGTCACTCTTCCCCCAACTCTCTCTCTCGCTCTCGCTCTGATAACTTCTCTTTCCTTGTTCTTCCCCCCCCACGACTCTGCAAGATTGGGAGTGGAAAGAATATATAACATGACTTCCGGCGTGAGCTGCTGCTGTCTCTGGAGCACGCCGCTCTTCTCCGCTCCAACCAAGTTCTCTGTCGTCAAAAGCCAGCTCAAATCCCCTGGCAAGCTCCTCCCTTCACTCTCTCTCGCACACGGAAGCACACGAACACGCGCGCCCGTGCGCAATATAATGTCCTGCAAGTCTGCAACTATCCTATATCATTTGATGGATTTCTTTTCCATATCAAACATCAAGTAACGGAGACAAGATGTTATCTCAGGTAAAACGGAACGCGAATTGCTTGTCAAAATGCCCAACATATCTCCCCCCATATCGGCGCTCACTTTTACAGGTGAACTAGCTTCGTTATTCTCTCACATGAACGCTTCTATTTAAATTTATTACTTGTTTGTAGCTGCTTCTATATGCGTTCTCTGTTGTGGAAGATTTAACCCAGTAATACATTAGTGCTTGCAATGTGTTCGATTAAAGGCCTGTTTTTTCTTATTTTGGTATGGTTTGCTTCCAGTGGGGAGTTTGGTCGCAATTGATGCTGCAAAGGCCTTGCCACTGGAACATGCCTTGGTAAGAGATTTGCTCACGGTCGATTCTGGTCTTATTGTATTCCACATAAATATACATGTGGTGGTTATTTATGCATTCAAATTGTTTCTTCTACCCTAAATAGATTAAAATATCTCATTCAGATAACTACTAAGATGAGACTAGTTTACCAAAGGGACATACAACTGAGTCCGACTTGTCTAGAGGAAAAGCAGAAGCACTGAATTATATAATGTAATTGGAGTGAAAAGTCCATAAGGCTTAACAAAAGCACTAGTAATCGAAATACTGGATCCTTGAAATTAAAGAAGCAAGATGCCTGCTCTACAACAAAAGAACTGAGAGGAAAACTTAACATAATACTGTTTAATCATATCAAATATTGCTCTACCACTCAAATTGCTGAACCAGTTCATGCAAATGGCTAATTAATCTCATCATTACATTGGTATAGGATATCAATTTAACTCCATAGATAATAAACAAGAGGCTGCGTAGTTGTACCGCATTTGTGCAGGGACTTAAAAGCTGATCTACTGCTTATTACTCGTCTTTGGCAAACAATCAGTCTTCTAATTTTGACAAAGTTCCTTTTTCATATGTATCATTCAGTAAGACAAATCATATGGTTATTCCACATGAAAGAAAGGCATTCTTGGTGGCATTTGATTAATCCAATTCCAAATACATGTTAGAAGGCTTCATTTTTTGTATTTTTGCAAATGAAGAACTGAAATAAGACTTGGGGAAGAATGTGTTCTGCTATTTGAGGTCCTAGTCCTACTCCCTCCTTGATTTTTTCAAATGTAAACCTTGTGGAACAGACACTAAAATTCTTCAGTTTGTCCATCTTCGTCACTCCTCTAGTTATAATTTTCTGGGTATCTTCCTTCAGCATTTTATCCATATAATAAATACTTGGTTTAACAGTGCTGAATCATAGATTAAAGTGATGTTGTTGGCTAATTGAATCATGCAAGGCTATTGAATTTGGGATTAAGGGCTCTCAAAGCTATTCACTATATTTGATGGATGCCTTCTGTTGAAATTCTGTGTCTCATTCTTATGTTGAAGATGTTCGAACAATTTAGGGTTGAACATATATGAGCTGTGGGTAATATGTTTACACTTGTTCACTTTTATGAAATAATTCTGTACCATTTAACACCATTCCGAAAATATATTCTCTTTATTTCAGCTTGTTATACTCATGTTATACTCATCACATTTTAATTTCTAGTATATATATGCATGCTGTTTTATAGTATATAACTATATATGCCTAGATATATGTTATTTTATAGTATATATGCTTAGCATTTTATATCTTTTATTACATGTGACAACTCTTGGTAAATAATATCAGGAATTAAGCTATTCTTTTTTGAATCAGGATGGAGCGTCTATCCCTTTTCTGGCTGATATAAATCTTGGAGATTGGCTTGGAGGTTTATTATATTCAGCTGGACAGCAGGCTAATGCAGCTGTTCAGGATCAGTTGTCTGCCCTCAGTTTCACTAGGTTGAGTGTTATTTCATGAATCCACATTAACAGATAAGTATTTAATCACCAATAGGTTGGTTCTACTTTCCATTGTCATTCTGCTTTATTTCTTTGTCTTTTGCAGTGTAGCAGTGATCTTTGGTGCAGGACTTGTAACTAGTTTGTCCCCTTGTACATTAAGTGTTTTGCCACTGACTCTAGGTTACATTGGTATGTACTCAAAGTTATTATGAAATAAGACATATGATTAATCTATTAAATCATGCTATTTCTGAACACTTAAGCAACTTTATTCATTTCCTGATGCATGTTTGCTTTGGAAATATTTCAGGAGCTTTTGGCTCTGGAAAAAGTCGAGCTGAGGTAACAATTGATCTTAAAAGGAACATTTCTCTTCCTATAAGAGCGTATAAGATATTTTTAAATCATTTACTAGTGTAAAAAAAGAATAAGGATCCACTATCAAGGTATTTAAGTTTAATGACAAAATAAAAAGAAATTGAAAATCTAATAAGGTAGACATATCTGATTTGATAATATTAAAGGACATCGTTAAGAGAATCCCAGGCTTGCATATCTACTGTAGGCTCAAATTTAGCCAAATACACTTTTCTGGCATAAACAATCAGTTAATTAGCATTCATATTTTGATGATATGGAAGTTGTAGGTCAGGTGGAACTCAAGCAACTAGTGCGATCCATAGTTACCTAACTTAATAAATTTCAAGTGAAATGCGACCTGTTTCAAATCAAACTATTTCACTATACAATCCCTTGTGTGAATAAGCAAATTATAAATTATATGTAAAATGATAAACCTTATTGATAAATCTCCATGTCTTTTCCTTCTAACTCTCTTCTAAGATCTGCATATATTTATCTTGAAAACCCTCGATAGATGTAAGCATTTTATATAAAGTATAAACACTTTATATAAATCTGAATGAATTTTGATATTGAAATGCATGTATCAATAAGAATAAATTTTCTTGTCCCATTGTAACTTTGCACATTTTGATAAGACCAGAGTTGGTGCTTATTTTCTTGAATGATCCATTATGTGCATGCATGTGTAGAGTCATATGGAGTGGAAGTAAACTGAATTTGTGGTGTCTTCAAGATGCAAGGCACCCTAGAAATGAGTATCTCATATTATTTTTGATTTTGCTCAACTAATACTAAACCTGGGGTGGCAATGATCGGTTGGTCAAGTTTGAGTCAGGTCAAGATAGAAGTACTACATTAGAGAACCTGATCCAAACCTGACCCAACCTGAGATCAAGTTAAAAATCTTTGACCCGAGCCCACACATAACCCAGCCCGACCCACATGACCCGCATTATGATCCACTCGTACAACCCAAATTTGGCCCATCTAACCTTAATATGATTTGACCTGGCCTGACCCACCTAACTGCCCAATCTAACCTGTTTTGACACAGTATGATGGTAATTGGTGAATTACTTGCGATCTTTTGCTTCAACCAATTCTTGATCAACCATGGTTATACATCAACCTCCATTTGAGCGATCAAGAACAAAAGCAAGCAATTGAACACAGATGATAGTTGATAGGGAAAGAAATCATGATAATGTTAAATATTGTTGATCAAAATATCAAGTTCAAATCCCACTATGTAACCAATAATATAAGCCCAAAGAAACAGATTAGTCAAAGTGATAAACTCTAAAGTCATTACAAAATGATTTGCAAAACAATATCTTCAATTTAGCTGGATCTCTGATTAATTCACTTGATCATGTTCTATTTCTCCTCTCCCCAAGAGTTTGAGCACTGAAAGAAAAAAGAAAGAAACCTGTATTAGATTATAATTAATGAAATTTTTGACCATGAGGCAATAGATAGCGTACATTTCAATCCCATGAGAATCATTAGGTGCAGAGGTAGTCATATCAATATCAAGGGACTCCTCATCAACATCTTTTCCTCCCTTATCTGTTATAACAGAAAAAAATCAAAAAATTAGTATATGTTTTGACTTTTAAACTATCATAATAAAATCAATGAATAATTGATAAGCAAATGCAACTTCAAGATTAAAATATTAAAATTACCTTGCAATTGGAACAACCAACCTCAGGTGCATATGATAGCTTCATTGTTCTTTTTTTCTAAGAGAGCTACGAAATTGGTCCGATACTCTTCCACCTACAGTGGATGCAGCCTCTGAAGCCCCTGTAGATACAGGGATTTCTAAAATATCACGAGCCATTTTTGAAAGCTCAGAAAATGATCCAATATCCAATTGCTGCTTTCTATCCATTGGTGGCTCTTCCAAATACTGATCTCTTTCTGATTTCTTTCATGACAAGTAGAACTTGAACTCAAGAACAATCCATAGTCCTGCATTGCAAATATATACATAAAGGTAAAGTTTCTTTTTAATATTATAAATTATCAATTTTATATTCAAATAATGTACCTAAATGAAAAGGAGTAAATGTGCTTACCTCCGTTTTATCATCTCCATTCCCATTACAGCTTGAGGGTGTAATTGCTGCAGAACTAGAAGCCTTATCAACTATAGAAGTGACTCATGTCCTCATTAAAAAGAGCATAAAGTTTCTGTTTCACAATCTCGGTATTCTCTGCAGCTCCAGCGCCATGAATTTTTATGAAAACAGACTCCGCCCCTTTCTGTTTGTATCTAGAATCTAAAATCACTGCAATGACAACTATGGCATTGCTTCCAGTACTTGTCAAAATCCACATCTATTCTCCATGCCATATTCTTCATGAAACTATCCTTGCTTTTCAGCTCGTCAAAGACGTGGTTGAACTTTCAAATACCATGAGAAAATAAGTTTGAAGTGGGATACAATGTTCTTGAAAATGTGTTTGTGACATCATAGAAAACCTTAAGGAATTTATTAATTTTCAATATTAGTCCGTTCACCATTAGATGTGCAATTAATGTAGCCTGAATCTTGTAACATCAAGTGATGGAAAGCATGATGATGAAGAAGGGCTTTCTCAACCATAAGGAATTTAGATTTCCATCTTGTTGGAAAGTTCTGCCTCTGCCCCTTTTTACAATCAATATTTAATTGGTTTTAATGTAATCTATAGATTTTCTTTTTCTAACTTCCAAGCCTTTAATGTATTTCAGTTTCTCTCGTATGCGTGAGTTTACCTCCTTTAAGCCATCTTCCACAATAAGGTATAGGATATGCGCACCACATCGCACATGAAAATACTGCCTATCAATTAAACTGTTTTTGAATTGAGTTGAATCCTATACATATCCATCATAACATCTTTGATGATGCATTATCCACTGTTATTGGTATCAACTTGTCGTCAGTGTCCCATTCATTTAACATTTTGGAGATTATTCATGCAAGTGCAATTCTAGTGTGTGGAGGTGGCTTGTGTCTGAATTTCAGAATATGTTTTTGCAATTTCCCATCATTATCAATGAATGAGTAGTAATGCACAAATATCCATTCATTGCGATTGATGTCCACAAATCAGTAGTTATACTAATTCTACCAGAAATTGACTGTAATAGTTCCTTTAATATATTTTTCTCCTCATGTAGCTTCAGCATGTCAGCTTTATCTGTATTGCTAGTGATTGGCTTATATTCAGGCTTAAGAACACTAAATACAGCTCTCAAGCCATCATGTTCAACAATCTGAAATGGGTATTCATGTTTAACTATAGCCACTTCTGTTGCCTCACAAAAAGCATCCTCATTGAACTGATAAGATTGAAAGATCATATCCCCAGTCGTGGATAAGGGGCATTTGTTGTATATTGTGTTCACAAGTCTCCTTGCAGTTATCAATATGGCATTTAAGATACATTGTTCCATAAATACCTTTTAGGATATACATTGCTAGGCAATTTTTACACTTTGCTCTTGGTTTATCATAAGGTCTATTCACTATTGGATCAAAATATTCCCAAATTCAGAAAACTTTTTGTTAGCTTTTGAACTGTTCAGTGCCTTTCCATGATCTCCATCAGTTTTATCAGCATCATCAGGTACAATTGGCTCAGACATTTTGACCTAATTATACAACAAAAAAATAAAAATATTTTGGAACCTCTCAATATTGATAGTGCAAATATGAAAATGTAATATTAACACACCATCATATCATAACTACTGATTATCAGCACGGACAGAAAAACTTCAATTATTTATTTAAAAAAAAGCACAAAAATCTATTGCATAAATGGAGGGAAATACAAGGTAAAGCCTGTATGTGGATATCATACATATAGGCTTGTAATTTTGTTTAATGGATAATTGATGCCAACTTATTCAAGGCAACGAACTGAACCAAGTATGAATAAGTACCCCTGAAACCACAAGAACATTCCATTCAAAAGAAGCTTATAGCCAAACCAAAAATAGAGTATCAATTACAGTTAAAGGAACTACAATATAGCAACGAAAAAAATACAAACACCTTAGGTGCTAAACTATTAAAAGAATAGTACTTTTAAAAACAACACTAGAGAGTGTTTGTACACCAGATTGATGGACTGGTAGTATTGGTTGGTATGAAGAAAGATCAAAGATCGTATAGATATGCATCTTTCCACAATTTCTCCAAGCAAGGATTGAGCTACTCTAGATGTGATGATGAAGAGGAGGAGGAGAGAAGTTGAAAATGAAATCTAATGAATAAATCTCACAGTGGTTAGAAGAAATGGGGTTTCACAACTGTTGAAGATAAAAGGGGAATGCATGAGTCTAGTTCTCATGGTGGTAGAAGACTTAGTACATGGGTTAGGTTTCATGGTAAGAGAAGAATTGAAGTGTGCATTGTGGGTCCCATGGAGGTAGGTTAGAAGAGATTGGGAGTCCATGTTGTGGTCTGGTAGGGTTTACAATGGCATAAAAGGAGACATGGGGATTATGATGGTGTTTAGAGAGTATCTTGGAATGGGATTGGGAAGGTGTTTAGACTTTAGAGACTATCTTGGAATGGGTAAATATTCTTTGAAGACCCTTCGGGTGTTTGTTGGTTTTGGTAGCCATTAACTTCCATCAAAGACAGAGTCCTCTTCCTTGTATATTTAATCTAACCCAACGGTCCCAACCAACCCTCTTAATAGAAACCTATCCTTGTGACCTGAGTCAGCTTAAGATTCCAACCCAAACCTGACCCAAATTTTATCTGAGTTAGAATTTTTGACCAATCGAAGAAGGAAATGCTTGAACCAATACCCAGCCCAAATAGGGTCAGGTTGGTTAATTTTTGCCACCAAAACCAAGGCATTCTTCTCTATCATTTCCATGTGTTAAGTGGTCCATTTGTGCAATTAATATGTACTTTCTGTTTTGAGTTCCATATGATGACATGCCAAGATAGTTCAGACATTTTACTAGGCACAAGTTAACCCTTTGATGCACCATGCATGGGACACCTGTAGTTACATGCATACATTTGTGAAGATACTATAAACTAGATGCTATGACTAGAAAAATAAATAATATACAATTTTTTAAGTCTTTGATAGCATAAAATACCATGTTTCATCATTTTTGCCATTAGTTCTAGAAAGTTGCGGGAATGTGTAAATGACATAACAGGTGGCACGTAATCTGAGTCCTTTTTTGCTCCTTCCCCAAAACCCTATTTTAGCAATATAACAATTAAGTTTTAAAATACTTTATAACATTACAAACTTTATATATAAAAAGTTGCTCAATTTCTAATTTTATTCTATGTTCGATAATCCAGAATGTGGAATATGGATGATGATTTGTTTTGGTTCCCTAGATAGTGCTAGATAATTTATTCACTATCCACTTCCTAAAATAAGGTTTTTGCTTTTGTTCTTCTTAGATAATTGGGAACTCAGTTGCTTTCTCATTGGGATTGGCAACAACATTAGCCATCCTTGGCATTGCTGCATCTTTTGCTGGAAAAGCCTATGGTCAAATAGGACAAGGGCTTCCTTTGGTTGCTTCAAGCTTGGCGGTTGTTATGGGATTGAATCTTTTGGAGGTAATTCCACAACTGAAAAGGAAGCACTTTCTTCATGAAATAAATATATATCTTCATGTTTTTCTCCAAGGCTTAAGTTGCTTCATTGACTTTTAGACTGTATTCTAAGAAAAAATATTACAATTTTCCATGTAAATATTAAGTTACATGAAGACTCTAAAGAATGTAATCTGCTATGTGCACATGTTAAGTTGCAGCAAGGTCTGGCATTGTAATCCTTACTGACCACACAATATTGTCGATAAGATACCGAGGATCAGTTCAGTCCATGAGCCGAACCGGTCTGTACCAATCTGAATCGAGCAGAACCACCCTGTACTACCTGGTTTTGAAAGGCTATCATGGCTGGGAGTGAGAGAAGGTGTTGAAAGCCTGTCTCGGTAGGGGATGTGTACCTTACCATACCAAACTAGTAACATACGTGTATGGTTCTCGAATCAGCTTTGCGGAATTGCAGATTTGCTTCTATATATGCAGTGATATGCTAGTACAACTTTTACATATAAAATACTGCTTGTCAGTCTAAAGCACCCCAAGTTTTCTTGTTATTGGTAACAAAGAAGATAATAGGTAATCTCTTAACTTGTACATGTATTCCATTGAAAATTTTAATAGTTTACTTGAATGTTATTGATCGCTTAAGTTCAGATTTCTTTTCTTGAGTTCTATCTAAAATGCTAAATTCTGGTGGAACTCCATATATTAGTAACTTTAATAGCTCCAGAAAGCTTTGTCCCCTCCAAATAACTCAAAAATAGTGAAATCTATTATGCAGCTTAGTTCCATGTCTGCTGATATAAATAGATACAGTTGCAAATCGACTTCTAACTAAAATGGCATGTTTCTACCTGGCAAAGATAGATAATGTGCCACATCAGTATTGATGTTTGATTTTATTATCCAATAATCATACTGTAATTAAGACATGCTTTTATCAATTTGCTATTTAAAATGTGTATTCCTAATTTTTATGCAAGCCAACTATCAATTATTCCAATTCAAGATCAATCACTCTTATCATCATTATTTTACATTCTAGATATATCTCATCATGTTGCACTATCATGTTGCACTATCTTGTTGCACTATCATGTTGCTTATATCAGGTTCTTCTTTTTTGCAGATAATTGAACTACAACTCCCCTCATTCTTTAACAATTTTGATCCTCGTTCTGCTGCAGCTAACTTCCCTTCTAGTAATGAAACTTTCTTTAACATATATTAGTTTTGCTAAAAGTTCAGTTAAAAAGCTTTATTTATTTGTTTGTGTGTTTGATTGATTGATTGTTTGTTTGATTGTTTTTTTGTTTGTTTTTTTGTTTGTTTTTTGTTTTTTTGTTTTTAGTTCTCTGGTCTATTATAACTTTTTCTACAAAAATTTGACTTTCAGGTGTGCAAGCATATTTGGCTGGTCTAACATTTGCGTTGGCTGCATCACCTTGCAGTACACCGGTCCTTGCTACACTTCTGGGATATGTGGCAGCATCCAGGGTATTGCAAAATAAATCACATAATCATGGCATGATTTGCATTTCTTTAGAATTCTTTAAATTCTATATGTTATTAAAAACTTAAAATTATTTCGAAATTTATAATCAGTAATTTATGAACAATTGGTAATTTTATGCTTGCATTTTATTGCTTGTCTTCCAATGGGGATTCAGCTTTTGAATATTTGATTTCTTTTACTGTATCATCATCTTCATTAGGGTCATTATGTCATTCATCTGCATGTGTAATATGGTTGTGCAATCTAACACAAGATCAGAAAATGATTGTCCTATTATATCTAAGCTTTTACCAGATGTGACTCACTATTATGATAGGATCTAAATTAGCTAGAGCTGACTCGCCTCTAATAGGAATGAAAGGCCAAGCTTGACGCATGTACACATGCTTGACCCACATATCTTATATAATCTTTTAAATATTATGAAGTGATCGTTAGCATACTAAGAACCAAAGTTTAACCAGACCAGCTAGGAACCGAGATAGTTCAGCCTCCCGATTCGGTCCCAGGTCAAAATTGGCTCGAAATCTCGTAGCCTCTCATAACTCCTCTTCTTGTGATTCCCCTTGCTATGGTTAGGGTTCCATCACCAACAATACCATCACCACTGACACAAGGACAACCATGTCTCTCTTTTTTTCCTCTCTCTCGCCATGTTGCTGCCTCTCTCTCCCTCTCTTTCGAGCCACCATGTTGTTGCAACAACCACATTGATTGCTCTCACCCATTGCCCCCTTCTGGCAGCCCCACCAATCGCCCTTAAAATCTTCTATCCAAACAAAGCCTGTCAAAGGCCGGAGGTTGCAGATCTCATTGATCGGAGGCCAGAGGTCGTGGGTTGGGAGCTAGAGATCGTAGATCAGATATTGGAGATTGCGGATTGGGGGTTGGAGATTGCTGCTTGGTGGTTGGAGGTATAATTGTTCCTCCCTTTCTCTCCCGCACCCCCCCCCCCCCCCCCTCTCTCTCTATTGGGTGAAGCCTAGAGGTACCAGTATGGTGTTGCATACCATGTTTTGGTATAGTAGGGTCTCATACCATACCGACCCAATCCCTAACCAATACGGTCGCTGGTACTGGTTTTGGAAACATTTCTTGGAATGGGGATGAGCAAAGTATTGATACCTAAAAATGATGGCAATGAAAGGTGATTAATAAAGAATAATATCACTTGGACTGGACTGAGGGCCGAATATTGGTGATTTGAGGACATTCTGAATTAGAGTCCACAAAAATTCTTACATGGACAGATTTATGTAATCATTAATCAGGATGAGTTGCAAAAAAAGGAAAAAGAAAAAAAAAGTTTCATAGATATACCTTAAATAGTCAGGTTGAGGCTTGTTGGTTATGATTGCAGCAGCTGTCAATTAAATGACAAGCCAACCTTATGTGGGGTTTTTTGAGGATCGTACAATATTACTAAGATCAAATGATTAGAAAATCCTGTTGGTTATAATTATAGGTTTGTATCTATTTCCTTGCTGTATGCTCTCTCTATATACATAGTGACACATGTTTGTCAAAGGATACACACAGGACCACTTTCAAAATTAAAACTTGAAAGTTGGCATCAAATAAAAGTTATTTATAACCACAAGTTTCCCATATGAGTGTTGTTGCCTTCATAACAGATGTTGGACATATTTGTAATCAAGATCATGGAAATGCAGATGAAGTTACTCTAGGCCTGCATCGTATGTGCAACCAAGACACCTTGTTCTCATTATTTCTGTGGCTGTGTTATCTCTAGTGCTAAATCACATGGATTGGTTCTATTTTTGGGCAATTTGTTGCACTGCATATATAGATAGATTGCCAATATTTCTTTGAATTCATCATTTTCTGAATTTGTCTTTAGCTTGCACTATGTTTTCTCGCTGATCTTTTTTTGCATTAGTTGTTATTTAATGATCAGCAATAGAGAACTTATGATGTATTCTTTTTCACATTAATGCACATCTGTTGCTCCTTTAATTACTCAAAGGGATATTATCTTTAACTTTGGCTTGTAAGCTGAAGCATTTTTCTGCCAGGACCCAGTTATTGGGGGAAGTTTATTATTGACATATACAACTGGCTATGTTGCTCCACTTCTAGTTGCAGCTTCTTTTGCTGGTGCTTTGCAGGTTTGTGATCCATATTAGAATCTCAACTCTTTTGAACTAGATACACTCTCAACTGTCAACTAAGTTCTCTTATGATCTAAAATGTGCCATCAGTTGGAAATAAATGTTTCAGTTAAGAACTGTGTCATTGTTAGCTACACTTTGTACTTTCATTCCCTCTGCTGCTGGAACTAGGTGAGAAGGATGAAATGCCAGAATACACCACAATCGTTAGGTTTTGTTGGACTTTATCATCCAGTGTCTTCATTGACATAAAATTGATTTTTATGCAGAGCTTGCTTTCATTCCGGAGGTTTTCAGCCTGGATCAATCCCGTGAGGTATGATTTTCTGGGTGATAACATGATTTCAAGGACTTTAAAGAGTGCAGTGTTTTTTTTCCTGAAAACCCGCATATTTAAATCTGAAACACTATGATGCAGCATTCATTGTTGGGAAAATTTTGCAAATATAGGTTGGTCCTTCTATATTGGGGCTTGCAGGATTGATTATTCATTAAGATGATATTTTAGGGTTCCAAAGTCACAACTTGGGTTTGGCTGGCCTAGACCTAACTTGAAGTGACCAGTTATATTGGTTGGATTGAGCAGCCATGTTCAATATTTGGATTGAATTTGGCCTTGAAGGACCAAGTTTCAAGTTGGGTCAGGCCCAGTTTGTTGCTACAAGAACCCCACTGGGTCTGAAGCTTAACCTGAGATTACATTAGTCTCCATTCTGGTGCAACCGAAGTCACTATATTACACCCTTATCCCAGTGCAACTTGAACTCAATTTGAATTGATATCAGTGCAATGTCTTCCCTTCAGTATGTTTACTAAAAATAGTACCATCAAAGCATCAAGAGTTACAGACTTGATGTAATCCAGCACAGCTCCTCAGAATATGGCTTATGTTATGGATGCCGAAAATACAAAGTTGAGCTGCTTTCAAGTTTGGGAAATGGGATTTCTGTTAGATTGGTTGGGTTCAGGCTGATGCTTCATTTCTTTGATTGCCTGAGCTGGCCAATAACCCAACACAGCCTACCAAACGGATCCCTAAGTGGTACTACATCTTCCAAGAATAACCCCAACGGGGCACTATCCAGAGAGATCTCTTTAGATGCAAGATGCAGTTATTGATCTTAAAGACTTATGTTATTTTATCATTGTGGTAAATTTGAATTCTTATGATATAGTTGCTTTTGCAGCGGGGCGCTTTTACTGGGTGGCGGTGTTTATACCCTACTGGATAGATTGTTTCCTGCTACTACAATGGTGATGTAGCTACTAAAAAGACAACCCAATACAAAAATTCATCTTCTTTCTTCCAGTATCATTTAGGATTTCGTGAAGATTGTGCATGGATCAACCATCCATTTCAAGCAGCTCTTGAGAGCACTTTGTAGTTTGTATATGAGGGCACTTTGTGGACCATCCATATATGAGTAATGCTTTGCAGTCCATTGAGAGCATCTTGTATGGTATGATCAAAGATATTCATGTTCTCCATACAAGTTTGAGAATTCACCATCTGTTAATTATGTTTGAATAAAAGTATCTCTCAAAAGCACATCAGCTGTACAAAAATTGTTATGGCACAAATTATTTTGCCAGGATTGTTGTGTTTGCCGATACAGATAAGTGGGAAAAGGTATAGCAATTATGGTTTATCAGATTTTCATGTCAGGATTTGTAGGGTCATGAATGTGGTGCATTCTGTTTGTATTGGTTCTGCAATCACTTGGATATAAGTTTGGTCTGGCTTTGTAAGACGAAGTTGTAATATAAAAATATTGTTCAACTATAATTCCTGTTTTATTTTTTTCTCTTATTAACTAGAATATGTGGGAATTGATTTCTGATATCCAAATGCAATGGCATCTCTGTGATAAGTAAACAAAGGGCAATAGGTGATAAGTGCTACTCAGAACTTCCAAAGATTTTTGAGTTATTTATGGCTTAGCTTTCTACATCTTATAACTGGCTCCTTTGGGACTGTTCCAGATGATTTATTCTGCACAGCCTCCTACAAGTACCATCTTTAGCTGTTATTCATGTTCACAAAAAAATTCATTGAATTTTTTGCATAGCTATTACTTATGCATAGCTTGATTCTGTTGGCTAAGTAGCCATTGTATCATAATTTTAAATAAATAAATAAATAAAGGGGGTATGACTTGGATTTAATCTAATTTTGAAGTTGATGCATCGCACTGCCCTGTCCTGAGCAATCAATGCAAAACCAGCAACTATACTCGATTTTTGCAGCTGTCTTGTCCGATGAGTTGCAGCTTGCATCATTAGTCCTGCCAATTCCTGACAGTTCCAAATATGTTATGGTAGTAGTTTCCTGATCTTTCTAAGAAATCTGCAGCGTTTTTCTTGCACCTCCGAATATCATTTTCGTCATCTTGCAGTAGCACTTCAGAATAGGTTTTCCCTTATGATACATAAATAAATGGACAGCTTACAAGCGAAAACCTAAAAACTCCCAACTGCGTAAGCCAGTTCCCTGACGGAAACCAGACAGGATAACAGTGTCAATTATAGAAAATATTAAGAGGATGTAACATTAGAACTATATGAAATGCCGTTTTTATTATAAAAAAAAAAAAAAGAGGTTGATCAACCCCTGCAAATAGTTTGTTGCATAATGTCGTGAACCAGACTATTCCAACATGTCCCTAGAAAGTCTTATGGCCGCACCTGCATGGCGAGAGAATCAAGACAATTTTTTACAACCATAATCAAACCCCCATCTTTGAAGACAGCTATGTCCGGATAGGCTTCTGCTTTCCACTCCCACACCACAATCACCTACCTGTTAAATAAACACAATTCTTAATGCACCCATTTTTAACAATATGATGGCATCTGATGACTTTTCTGAGATTTTATCTGATGGACTAGAAATGATCAAGAGCATGTGTTACTTAATTCAGCAAAATTGATGTCCATATAATTTGGATGGCAAAAACAAAAGAAATATAAGAGCATTAAGTCGCGAGGGCACAGATACAATCACAATATATAGAAAGCCCCACCAAGGTCAAAAATCTTCATGTGAAATAGAAAGCTCTAGCTCTTCAACAAAATCACAAAATTTTGAGTTCCAATCTGAATGCTACGCCAGAAACTGCCCGAGTCTTGCTCCTATATGTCGTAAAACTCTTCTACCGAGCAGCTTGTGCAGGTTCTAAAATGTTCTTTGCCAAAACATATGTCCGCATATTAAGGTTCTTCATGTTTTCAATGATCTGTTCATATCTGGTAAAGGAAGAAAAAGTAAACAGCAAAGAAGAAAAATTTTATGAATAATTTCAAGCAATTTAGGAGATGGATGAATAACTAATACTCATCATCAAAATTATGACTGGGATGGGGATCAATGTGTGCATAACATTCTGCATGGGCATAAATTGAAATCCAGTAAATTTTAGACATGCAGGTGAAAACTTACACATTCAGATGATTGGTTTCCATGATAACTGTCCCTGATACAGAATCAATCTTGGCCTCAAGCTTTGAGTTTCGAACGAGATTCATTATCCACATCTCTGCCTCATCATAACTCATGTTCAACTTTTCAGCAAGCATGCTGTTACCAGATAACAATTTAAGTATCAGCAATTAATTTCTAGCACCAGCTTATCGAAACAAGAGAATTACAGCTATACCATTATATGTGGGGAAAAGAGAACGGTTATTCTAGACAAGGGACATAATAGCAAGAAAACCATCAAACAGGGAAAAAACTACAGGCCATTTACTGCTTTAATAATGGGCAAAAAAAATGCTGATTAATGAGAAAACAGAAATACCTTGTTATAAATAGGAAAACTATCACGTGTATGTCTGTCAAAAGTTTCACAGTATGAGCCAGAAAGGTTGAGATTTGTGGATCCATCTATTATTTGATGGGCGAGAAGTACATTTACAGGAAATGGACTTTATTGCCCTGGGGTTCTCTGAGGCCCTGGCAATACAATATAGCCAGGTCATCTTGATGAATGTAATTTCATGAGGAAATCACACCCTGCATATAATCATAGGTCAAATCCAGAGTTTAACTGAACGAGCCAATTAGTAGGGCCATTCTCTCCCAATAGAATAAATAGTGGCTCCAAAGCTGGAACAGTGGGATGTTCTCTAGTCTAAGATGTACGGTCTAAAGAAGTTATATAATCTAGACAAGTTGTTATGCCATCAGCAAAAATGACCGACATTTAAATACCAAGATGTATTCGGATTAAAAAAGACACCTTGGACAAAAAATGGTCCCATCAAAAAGCCCGAGCATTGTGACCATTCCATGCTGTAAACCTATGTGTGCCACTAACTGATTATTGTTCCAGTGATGCATATATATTGAACTTCTTATATTCTTTCAACATTTGCCACCATCATCACATCTTCTTTCATGCAATTGAAAGATAAAAACCTACCAGTTGGATGTATCCTTCAGGATGCAAGACAATTTTTATAGTTAACACATAGAAGGTTTAACAAACATGTATTTTTTCCACGCTTGTCAGATTAACTGACGTGTTGGTTATCCAAATAGAGGCCTAAGAGGCATTTTGTTATACTTGATTCGCTTCTGAAATGATAAAATCTCATGCAATCATTGGGCAACTTACAAATGGATGCATTATGGACACTATGCATGAAAAGCTGAGGTTGACCAAAAATGTATACGCAATAAATTGCAGATTACCAGATCTGAGAGGTCCATACGTCTAATAAATTGAAAAACTTCAGATTCACTAGTCATAATCTTACAATGTTAGGAAAGTTACCTACCTGATGTCAATGCACTGATGTATGCGGCAGTAAGTCTCAAAGATGAAGAGACGGGCATTTTCAAGAAACTCATCCCTCAAAGGTACAGTGATAAAGTTACCATCTTCAACATGTTTCCCAAGAAAGGGATCATTCAGTATTACCTTAACGAGAGGCATAGAATACTTGTAAGCATCGGATAAAATGAAGACAATGTAGATCATAGCAAAGCAAAAAAACATTATAACCAGAATGGTCACATACACCATGAGAGAGCTGGAAAAGAAAATGTAAAGTCAACCAAGCTGAAAATAGTTTCTAAATTTTATATATGTTTTCTAAGACTATAAACTAAAGCTACAAACCATGCATGAGAAAAGAAATACATGTATATGCCACAAATAAACAGTGTATACAACACAATCTAATACATTCTTACTTAACTTTGGCTAACTAAGGAATTCAGCACGTGTTTTTAGAGGGTTAGCATTGGATTTACAATCACAAGATCTGCAAACCCTTTCATAGAAGCTTTTCAAAATTGGATTTGTGCACTATAGCAGACCATGTATTGGACAGAGAAAGGCTTGGATGATGATAGTGATGGTGATGGTGATGGTGATGGTGATGGTGATGGTGATGGTGATGGTGATGGTGATGATTATGCTGATTTTTCCATTATTGAAAGAGTTCTTACACATATGTAGCTATTTTTTAACACCAGCATGTTTCCTTTGAGAATTTTTGTTCCCAAGCAAAGGAAATAACCCAACTCCAAAACGCCTGTGTATTAAAAAATGAAAAAAAAACATCACCCTACATCTTCTTGTTCCTATTACTCATATTTAGTCATTCTGCTTTAAATATGCCAAGTTTCAATACATCCATCATTTTGTTAGACAAAAAAAGCCAAAATGTGCCTGTTCACTTTCTTTTAACAAAATTTTGTATGATTGTCTGGCATTGATTTACTATATGTATGCAATAGGAACTTTGCTTCCTACTAAGATGATCCTCATTGAAGCTTGTTGCTTTAGAAATCGCCAAGAGATCCAAGCTTATAACTCATCTTAGTAGTTACTATTAACTGAGCTTCTACATGAATCTGCAGAAAAATTTCCTGTTCCTGCATCCCAGTATTTTTGTAGCAGAAACGGACTTTTGTGCCTAAACCATATTTTCGAGTCCCCCCCCCCCCAAACAAAAAAAAAAAACACACCTTAAAATTCTGATCCTAAAATCTAATGAGTGTTGAGATGAATTCTTTTACAAAGTTTGCACCAAGTAGAAAGTCAGAAAAATCAGGTAACTAAGTGATAATGTAAATTCATAACAAAATAATCAGGCAATAGCAACAGGACACGTACGTGTTGTTGTCCACTAAACAGCAATCCTATCCCATGAGTACTGTGTATATGTTGTGACCTCAACTCTTATATATGTTTTAGCTGTTTTCTTCATTTTTCATTTTGTTGGCTACTAGGTAGGTTCTAACTTCTGTTTATGGGCTGCCTACATCTGATTATAATGAACAGAACTTCTATGGTTCAATGGAATGGGAGTGGATTGCAAGGGTGCATGTACAAGTCCTAGAAAAATCATAAGGAAATCAGATCACAAGAAATTATATCAACCAAAAAAAGCAATATCATCATATCAGAAGATAATTGGTTGGCACATGGCACCCACCACACCTATGTTGAATCAAGGAACAAGGTAATGGGTATGCCAACTAGGTAAAAATCCAAAAGAAAATTTCTTAAAAACTAGAAGGATCTGGCACTAAAAAAGGCATGCATAAATACGAAACACCACTCACACTCCAAGTCTATGTAACATATACTGGTGCACTCTTAACAAATTATATAGATTCCATATAGGCAAAACAAAAAAGTGGAACGTAAAACAAGTTAAAAGTGAGCTTACTTCCAGATAGCAAGAAACCCTGTTAAAAACAGAATGGGGGAATCAGAAATGACGGAGAGTTGGAGCGAGCAGTTACATTGTCAAACTGCCTAATTTGTTCACAATATCAATATACAACCAAGCTATCAATCTTTTCTAAATGGCATGAACAAACTGAGTTCCTAACTACACATGCCAAAATGAGGCATACAATACTCGAAATCCCTAATCAAAAGATACAGATAATCAGCAATTTGATTGGAGTACCAGCTAACTTACTTGCTCACACTCCCTAAGCTTCTTCTGTGCACTTTCAAAGTCGTAGTTAACATATAAGCATTCCAAAAATTCTGTAATGGGATCCTTGTAATAGTGCTGCTCCTGTTGGATAACTTTGATCAACTCCTTTAGCATATTTCTTCTCCTTTTGTTGATAATGACCGCAGTAGCAACATAACGTAGAAGGTGATGTGCATTTGTTTGAATAGCATTCAAGTACCTGAACAAAACATAATGATTCAAGTAAAGGATCTGAAAGATAACTTTCTTCACTATATGCACTCAAAAGTTAATTCAGACAAATTAAGGCCATCAAAATCATAACTAAATAATGACAACTGTCATGGTTGATAAGCTCAATCATATTTGAGATTCCTAGATTATGATATCATGGTAATGAATGAGATGCTTTAAGAGAGTCTGAATAGAACCTGATTTACTGACAATTACATGATAAAGCAACTTACTGTTTTTACAGCATGTACACATGAAATAGGTAGATGATAGCAATATAATGGAAGCAGGTTCAGTTTTGCATTAATTTTAAAAGCATAAATCAGAATACAATTATTTTCCTCTCTATTTTGAAGTAGAAAGAGGCTTCGGTCTGCTTTTATTTCATAATTCATATTATCAATCCCCAAGCATAATTTCACACTATCAAACACCTTTTTTTCTTTCTTTATCTTATTTTATTTAAAACCTAAGATACAAATATAGACCTAAAAAATAGCAAATCTAATGATAAAAATTAAGATCATTTATTGTTGAAGTTAAATTGACTGGTCCTACTATATTAAAGGTTACAAGCTACAATAACAAAAAGGAATTTTAGCAGAAACAAGGAGTAAAGCACACAAGGATACTGAATAAAGAACCAAGGTAAGCAACCGGCATCAAGTAATGAATTTGATGGGGATCAAAATCAAATTTAGGATTCAAAAATATCAAGTGCACCCAGTAAATTATTTAAGGAAACTGTCACCAAATTAACAAGCCAACCAGGCAGTTATCATCAACTTGATGCACAGCTAACTCGTAAGTAGCTCTTGTGTATTCTTAACAAAGCAAAATAATTTTCATGCAGCATGTTATTCCACCATTTTGAATCAAACTGTGGATGGCAAGCTTTTAGGGGCTGTTTGATTGTTTATAATTGCTAGGCTGTGGTTGTAGTTGGCTGCAATTGAATTGCAGGCGCCCAACTAATAGTAATTTTGCTTCTTTAAGTATATGAAAATAAAACATTTAAGAATTTTGTAAAATGAAAATCCCCAACTAATATTAGCTTTCAACTATCTCATTCATGTCAAAAATTAATTCTAACATCTTTGTTCCCTAAACCCTTTATCATAGATTCTAACTCAAATGCCTTGGTTAGTGAACAACAACAGACTATTGATGCTTCGAGAGAGTATACTTGATGAAATTCTTTTTGACAAGTTCATCAAAAGGGGCATTAAAGGGCTTAACTACATTTGATCCAAACTTACCTATTCAAGTTCTGAAGACATTGTATTGATGTTGACATTGGGAGACAAGAGTCCGCCAAACCCTATCTTTTTCTCATCAATCAAACCATTACCTTTCTAGTTTCAATGGTTAATTGTTGCTAAAAGAAGGGTTTAAGTACCCTGAGTTCCATCAGGCAATAGTTTAGAGTAGGATCAATTACGTGGAAAATTTATCAAAAAAGCAACTAGCATGGACTGCATGTTCTTTACGACTCCTTGTGCTGAGATGATATGATACTTGCTTCTACATTGCGAGTTAGCTTTATCTTTATAGTTCTACTGACGTGAGAAGGTTGAAACTTTGGAACCACTATCTAGCAAATGTTTCTTTTGGACTCTCAATTTGGAGCCCTAGCTTTTACCTGTACTTTATGTCTGGACCATGTTGCACATCAAAGTGTATGAAATATAGTGGGAAGTTTGGAAAGAATATACATGCCACAAAAGAAGGGCAACATTGGACATATCTGGAAGCTTATGAAGACAAATATATGGGGATTGTCCAAGTTTACGTTTTCCTGCATGGCGAGTGATTCATGAGGAAATCTTCCAACATTGTTATTGAATTGTTTCGTCTCTAGCATATCCGTGTTCTACTTGTCATCCTGTTTAAGAACTTGGAATGACTTGTGTGCATCTCCATTTTGCTAACTTTGTCTCTAAAAACCTTCTTGCTGCCAAAAATAAGAATAGTGGAAAATCCACAATGGAGACAACAATCTAGCCAAGAAGAATGTAGACAATCAGGCTTCCAGCATAAATAATTCCGTGAATGCTTTTTGAATCATATCTAAAATATTATTCCTTTGGTAATATAGTGTTACTCCATAACACTAATAATACGTTATTCAGTAAACTTATGCATAAACAAGAGAAATACAATATCTGATTAAAGGTCCTGTTTCAAAAGGAATGACTACTAACCATGCAGGACACACAAAAACAAAATTATGCTGTCTCTGATAATGGTAAGTGCAAAATGATGCAACTCATTAAGACTCAAAAATATTTCATATATTTGATGTTTCATATTTGATGTGGAGAACCAAACCTATCTTGGAAGAAAAGATCAATGATTCCATTTCTTCCGTTTTCATGGTTAAAGAAGATGAAAAGGCTCCAATGCATCAACCATATCCTATTCTGCAGCTGATTTAAAGGTGAAGCAAAATTCTGACCCACAAAAAATCAATGATGTTAAAGAAAGTAAGAGAGAAATAAAAAAAGCATAAAAGAAACAAGCACGCCATAATGAAACTACATGTACACACTACACAGCACAACTAATAAAGGGCTATAAATGAGACCTTTGAATCTATGATCTCCTTGAGTCGATTAAGTTCCTCCAGTGCAATATCCCAATTCTGCATCAGAATCTCTGCCGCTAGCTTGCCCCACAAAGCACTCAAACTTCTGTCACTGTTAGTGCACAAAGCACGATACTGATACAAGTAGTCAGCAGCACCAGAGTAGTTCCCACACTCAAACTGAAACTTAGCATATTGATATAAAGCCTCTATCTGATCCACACCAATCTGTTCAAAAACCAAAACAACAAAATCACCACAAATCTTTCTCTAAGTTCCTTTTTTTTCCTTTTGCTCCTCTTTTTTTAATCAATAAATTTACAAGACATTGCGAAATTAACTGAATCCATTAATCATATTTACAGAAAAGTAATTCTGCGTAATTTTAGCAAAAGAAAGCATCTCGGAAGCTTAAAGATCAAAACTTTTCTAATAAACTGACGAAAATAAAAGGAAGAACAATGAAATTAAAGAAGAGGATACCTGAAACCGATCACTGAGCATCTGGATATTGTATTGTTTATCCGGTCTCAGCTCCTGAACCAAAGTAGCGTTCTGAAGAAAAGAAATCAGCGGCGCCGCCGACTCCTCGAGAGATTTCAACCTCGCAACGACGTCGACCCTCCTATCAATCATCTCTGCCAACACGAATCCAGCACAAGATTCATGCCAAAGGGAGAGAAGAAGCTCAACGAAATCAAAACCCTACGAGGAGATATGGGGATCAGACCTTGGGGGACCTCCTCAGTGTGGTATAGAGTCTTGTGGATGTCCATGGCGTAGTCGACCATGTTGGTCTGGCTGAGGAGCTCGATCTTGGCCTTGAGGATCTCGTCGTCGGCGTAGAGCTGGCGCTCCTGGAGGAACTCCAGGAGGGGGAAGACGAGGTGACGGTCTAGGTGGGGGGCGATCCGGGGGGTGAGGTCGTAGTTCGCCATGGCTGGAGCAAGCTAGGGTTAGGGTTTCTGGGGGATTCTTTCGATCCGCCACGGGAAAAAAAAAGAGGGAACGAAGTGGATTTTGTGAGGGGTTTTATAAGGTTTTTTTTACATAAATACCCTTCTCAAAATTGAAATTACGTAAATACCACCTTAAAATTAAAATTTATATTTGCACATGTGCCGAGTATTTTATGCACAAATACTTCTAATATAACGGTTCTTCTAACACCATTAATAAAAACCATAATTATTTTAATTAAAAATAAAATAAAATTTTAAAATTACTTTTTTGTCCTTGTGGGTTGCTACGAATCGCAATTATCGTTAGCGCCTTCATCTTAAAATTTATATTTATACATGTACCTCATAAAATACTGTTTTTGCACAAATACCTCTAATATAACAGTTCTTCTAACACTATTAATGAAAACCATATTTATTTTAATTTAAAATAAAATAAAATTCTAAAATTACTTTTTTGTCCTTGTGGACTGCTAGGAATCAGAATCATTGTTAGCGTCTTCTTCCCTCGTAATGCTACGCGATCACGATCCCCTTCGTCTCCCATGATGCCATGTTTTCGTGATCCGCTAAAATAGTAATATTTGATGGTAACAAAAAAAAAAAAATCATTGTCGTCCTCCATTCAATTCTCCACCGCTCATCGTTCAAGTGCCTCTCATCGCCGGTCCTTTGTCCTATCATTAGACTCATCGCCGCTCCCTCCCCTTCGCTAAGATTTGTTCGCCACTCCCTTTCCTTTGCCGAAGATTAATTCTCACTGGTACCCATCTCCTCGTTGCTTCTAAATCTCTCCTCTCTCAAATCTGGTCGTGGACTCAATCCATCTTCTGAATCTCTCCTCTCTATTTAGATCTTGGCCGCAGAATCTAGTCCGAAAATCAATCGCTAAGTAGTGTTCATCTTAATGAAAAGTATTTCAATATCATCTTGCCCTCTCTTCCCTCTCATTCCGCCTGGTGAGGCCTCTTGCATTTCGGCAATTGTAGCCCACTTCTGACGGCATCATCGAAAATCTTTCGGACTTTGTCTTTGTGGAAAGAGTCTTTCTTTTCCTTTATTCGAGCGCCGCTTTCTTCTTTTCCCCCTTCCCTTCGCCTAAGATAGCCTTTTTCTCAGGTGGCATCTCTTCGGGGATCATAGGCATATCCCCTAGACACACTTTGATGACCTTGTTCTGTTGGGTCCCCGGGGACGGAGGCATCTGGCATTGAGGCATGACGGTCTGCATCATGGCCAGTATTTGTTCCATCTTGGCATTCAGATCAGCGATTTGGTGATCTTTTTCTTCTAGCTGGGCCTGCAGACGTGCCAGCATACTGTCCACATCCTCCTGTCGTACAGGTGCTTTGGTTTGTTCTGGAGAGCTTCCCTGGCCTTGGCAGTGCGTCGGGTTATCGATCCTTCTTTTTCGGCGTGGGTGAAAATAGAAGCGTTGATCCCTTCCTTCTTCAACGCTGGACGAGCTTGTGCAGGGAGGGCTCAAAAGACCGACCAAAATGTAATGAAATTGTTTCAAAGTCTTACTCTTTCTTGACGCCTGCTCTAATCCCTTACCCGTGGGCATCCATTTGACTATAGATCTTGTTTCTTGAGGCTTCTCCGGTCCCTTTTTTGCTGTGTCGTGAGTGCACGAAGGGTGGGAGAGGGGAAGAACGGAAATCTACTATTTTCCTATTAAACTGAACCCAAAAAAAAATACATCATTGTAAGTGTTAGAAGAACAATAATGATTGTTGTAGCTGATTTTATTTTATTCTTATTTCTCGCTGTGAACCTATTGAAGTTCTATATTTTGGTTCCTACCTATCGAAGTTCTATATTTTGGTTTCTAACTGCATACCCATATACCTTATTTGATGGTAAGAGAGGTGAAGTGTCATCCAATTTTTATTGCTAAAACATAGTATGGCTACATACTATTTTTTTTTCTTTTATTTTGTTAGCATAAATTTGGTTGATAAGCATTCTCTCTTACAATTTATATCATGCATATTTATTTA
This sequence comes from Phoenix dactylifera, assembly GCF_051530095.1. NCBI lineage: Eukaryota > Viridiplantae > Streptophyta > Magnoliopsida > Arecales > Arecaceae > Phoenix > Phoenix dactylifera. Next base: position 24,655,207 of record NC_143197.1, read on the forward strand.
TTCCATGTAGGGTTCTTAAATGGAGCAACAACTATTCAAATTGAAGGTAAAATTTGGAGGATATTTTTAAAAAGTTAAGAATTCTACAAAAATAAAGTATTACTTTGGAAAACAAAAGAGTTGGTTAGTTGATGTTGACTACTATTGCTACAAGGATCTATATGATGATATAATGCATATCCTCAATTTGAAGCTTGAAGAGACCATAAAGATTTGGTTTGTGATTAGACATTTAATGTCTCAATCTTACTTGATATTAGATACAGATTAGAAATTGATGATTTTGTTTGATGAGTACAAGGATTTGAAAGAGTACTTATTTGTCACAAAAGAAGCCAATATTATACAACTTTCTCAATTAACACTAAGCGGCCAAGATCAAATTGAAATATGTAGAAGTACTGCAACAGCAATAGAAGAGGTTCAAGTGGATGAGGTAAGGAAGAACCAAAGGCACAACGAAAGTGAGCATCTAGTACAATAAGCATTTATATCTTAGCTACTACTATTGAAAATAATGATTATGATAGGGTAAATAATGAAACTTTATTTCAAGAGAAGCAGAAAATAGATGCTGAATATTATGGTTCCGAGAGTAGCTACCTCAGTATTTATAATAGTGATTCTGATGATGATGATGAATATCATAGATTACGAGGAAGAGACATATGAGATGGATATTGAGAATTCTAATATGATCGTAAAGGCAAAATATACAAGTCGAGAATAGTTCAAGGTGGCACTAAGTCAGTATGCTATATTAAATGAATTTGTTGTAAGAGTTTTCAAAAGTGAGCCAGGTAGAATGTCGGTGAGTTGCAAAGATGAAGCTTGTAATTAGAGGCTTCATGCTTCATTATGTGATGGTCATGCATTTCAGGTATTACGGTTGAAATATGTTAGCTTTTCATGGTAAATAGGCAAATTCTTTTGAGAGAATGGAGAATTTCAAGGAGGAGCTTTTGCGAAGAAACCTAGGTAGTGTGGTAAGCTAAAGTTAGATGTGGTTGGTGATAAGTATTACTTCATCACTTTTTTATAGAACCAACGATTATAGAGCGGAAGTAATTGACACTAATGAAAGACGTGAAGTAATTCTAAATGAACAAAGATACTCTTGTCGTTTGTGGGAGGTGTCAGACATTTCTTATGTGCATGCTGCAGCTTTCATTTATAGTATGAGAGGTGCAAATTTGGAAAATTATATCTCGGAGTACCTCACCATTGCCAAGTATAAGACTGTCTATGCATTAGAAATTAGACTATTACTTGACAAGGCACAATGGATAAAAGTTGATATTAGATACAAGGCATTGCCTCCTAAGCTCAGTCTAAGACCTCTAGGAAGGCCTAAAAAGAAGAGAATTAGGGGTATATATGAGAATATATCAAAGAAGACGCATAAATGTAAGCATTGTGGTGAGCTTAGATATTATGCAAAGACCTACAAAAATTCAGTAGTGGAGGAATCTCAAGCTTTAATATCCTCATCTTCTGCACCGAAAAAGCTTGGAAGGTAACATACAGCACTACTCTAACTTAATGGTATTTGTCCTTTATCACTTGTTTATCATTGAAATATTGCAGGCCTAAGAAAAATGGTTCAAGAGGAAGAGTATCAATTATAGGAGGCATACATGCAGTGTTCATAGCACCAAGAGAGAAAAAAACAAAGGAGACCCCACAAGCAAGCTAAAAGAATAGAAACTTTAGTTGGAGAAGATAATGCCTACCCACAATCTTGATTGGTATATGATTGGATATACCTATCCCAACTTTTGCATCTTATTTTCTTTGAAGTTATTTGAATCACTTTTAGTATTATTATTAAACATAATTTATTGTTGATATAGAGTTAATCCTTATACTTATTTTTTTTTATTTTTTGCTAATTATAGATTTGATCGCATGTTTTGCTGGAGCAGTAGAGATTATATTGGATATGGACCTTGTTTTTTTCTCTAGCAATGTATTTTGCTCTGCAATGATCAAGACAATATTCTTGCAATGAGATAACCTTTTTTTATGCAAAAATGTGAATAATTTTTTTTTACCAAAAATATTTACTTCCCCACCTTATGTTATGCTTGTTATGCTTGCATTCCAATGTGGCTTTATATTTGATGATCTCTGCACAATGCTGCTTTTGCTTGCTTATCATGATAATCCTATCTAAAAGATATAATGAAATATATATACTTGGTTTATAATTCCAACGTGGCTTTATACTCGAATTCAACAATGTGCTTTAGTTTTTGGCTTTCTTTGATAGCCGAGGTCTCACAAGGTAATGCATAAAGGAGAGAACCATCATGTGGAATATATATATTTCACTTGTGAAGAGATGCAACAATGACTTAACAAAGTCTTCTAACAGAGCTTCCTCTAGGCTGTTGAAATCTATAAAATATAGAACCAAAGAAAAACTACAAATAGATAAACACATGAATAGAGCATACATGCCTAATCCTAAGTCTCATCCATAACTATCTTGAACCCATACAATATACATGACTAATGTGAATGAACCAAAGCTTATAGAGAAAGAAAACAAATTGAAGAACGAGCCTTTTTCACTCTCTCTAGAGCATCGACATCTCCTTCTTTATGAACATGTCACTTTGTAAAATGAGTATAAGTTTCCTCTAGAGCTCTTAATCTTTTTTTGAGTATCACAAAACTGCCAATACAAAAGCAACACTTAGGATCTTGAGACTTATGTTAATTTATGATGTATTAATTTATCCTACTTGTGTCGAAGCATAAATGCATGACTTAACGGCTACAACAATAATTAATAAATGTGAAATTCTAAAAGCTATGATATTAACTAATAAATACAGGAATTTGAGGGCTATCATATTAATTAATGTGTCTAAAATCTTTTCATCTACTAGGATTCTTTTTAGCATATATATCCTCCTAAATATGTAAAATTGCATGAATATTCTTGTAAAGTTTCTATTTACTTATATACCCTTATAAATATATTTTTTTGCGCGTCTATCCATTAATAATATTTTAGTTATTTTAATTTAAAACTGTTAATTTTTTAACAGTATTAGATGGCATAGGTACATATGCAAAAATAAGAATAAAAAAGGTAGAATAGCAAAATGAGTGTTTTACAAGGGTATACATGTAAAAATTAATTTTGGGAGAATATTTATGCAAAATTTGATATTTAGGAGGGTATTAATGCAAAAATTTGATATTTAGGAGGAACTCCAAGAGGAGGAAGATGAGGTGGCGGTCAAGGTGGGGGGCAATTTGGGAAGTTAGGTCGTAGTTCGCCAGGGCAGGAGCAAGCTAGGGTTAGGGTTTCTGGAGGATTCTTTTGATCAACAAGACTGCTTTCAACTTTATAATGAAAGAATTTTGTTAATAAAATTGTGAATTGCCAAGGTGGGCTTTTTAGACTTTACTTTCAAAGTATTAATTGAAAGTAATTTTAAATTTTGCTTAACGATTCTAAGCCATCCCCAAACTAGTTTGGGATTACGACTTAACTGAGTTGAGTTGAGTTGAGTTGAATAATTCTATAAATTATTCACTCTATAAATGTATTAAATGAAAATTGTTCAAATATTCATAAGATTGTAGAAAGAACTACTTGTCAATTGATTTTGCAAGAAAAAAGCTGTATTTTTCAGTTTTGCAGATCGAGACACATTTAGCATCTCCTGGATGGCTTTGCCCTACATAAATTAATAGCTTATTCCCTATATATATATATGATGATCAAGACACAAACCATGCAGCCTAGTCGCTCGACTGAATAGAAGAGGTTGTCGAGGCTGACAAAGGGAGCAGCACCGTCCACTCTTTAAGTTATGGTGGGTCTCGTGGGTGTGTTGAGGCATCGTAAATGATGATTGAGAAGAGAAAAGAGGGGCTGAAGATGAGACTTGGAGGATCATATTTTGGCCTCTATTGGTTTGTAACGTACATAATATGTACTATTTTAACAAATGGCACATACATAGCATAGAATGATATGTATATGTCTTTTCCTAGAATGTATCTTTCCATTTTACCCACCATAAACCTCCTGGGGGACCAACATGCATGAACGTCCATGATCTTTTTTTGCATGATACACATATTATCTGACTTGAAACACATTTAAAATTTGTTGATGCATGCATGGTTTATCATTAGAGACTAGTTACGGAGCTAATACATACATATCCAATTGATACACACTAGAAGTTTATTGATACACTCTTAGTTTATTGTCACTGACTAGCTAGTAAGCTAATACATATATGTTTGATTTAACGCACTTCTAAAATTTATCGATGCATCCTTTATTTATCTTATAGACTAGTTATGAAACTTTGATTTGCACATACTCAAAATGTGATACACACAAAATGCTAGCCGATACATTTGAAGATGGTAATGGATACGTATCTTTTATCATCAATATTATTGTGAGGACCCGTGCGGGCGTGTGTTTAGTCTCACATCGGTTATTTGCTGGGTAGATCTTGGGTACTTATACAGGATCAAGGAATCCAAATAATACCTTCCGGCTAGCCATTTTGGGTAAGGTCCTGGGTTGTTACAAATGGTATCAGAGCGGACCCGGCACATAATGTGGGATCCTTTCCCATAGTAGGTTAGTCGGGTACAGTACCGAGCAGAGTTTCTATTAGCAGCTTGTGCCGCGGTTCACAAATTACTATTAAAAACTTGTCAATTACTATATCCAACCAACCAACCAATAAAAATTAACACATACTAAACCTGTCAGTTTAATTAGTTTAACTCACTTTAATCATAACTAAAAGCAACCGAAGCTTTCATTTATAACTTAAAGTCTACTATACATAGCTCAAAATATAACAAACTTTACATCTGTCTCAAGTTACTTTACATTCACACCTCACCTATATGCATAATACAAAGGTTTTTCCTTTCACTTAGAGGGGCATGGCCAACCTTCTATGACAAACTTCTAGGATGATGCTGATGCGGTACCTTTATAATGTTATGACTCTGCCGATCTGCAAAAATTTACAGAAAAAGAGAGGGATGAGACCTAAGTCCCAGTGAGTGGATAATCTGTTAACCATGAGGAAATAAGAGGTTTCAGCTGTGATACTTATTTATATACATTAAATATAACGTGTTTATGCCACATATGAAACATTTGCATTTGATTTTAAAGCACTTAGTGATGGGGACATCAGAGCCCTTCATCCAGATGATCCTGAGCCCCCGGATTGAGCCAGACTCGTTTATTTGCATATTTATTTTATTATTTTATTTTTGGGCTTATTTGCATTCTAGGGTTTATTTGTGGTTTATTTTATTTCTGGGCTTATTTGCATTTTAGGGCTTATTTGTGTTATTTGTGGGTTCATTAGGATTTATTGTTGTGTAAGGGGGGTTTATGCAAGTTGTGTATTTGGGCCCTATATATAGGGAACTATTTTCATGATTAGGGTTTAATGAATGATTAAGAATTTCTTTTCCCCCCAGATCTTATTCTTCCTCCTCCTCCTCCCCTTCTCTTCTTCCTGTGTCTCTAGAACCTCTTCTTCCTTCTTCCTCTCTTGTTCTTCCTTCTCCTCCTCTTTTTCCGCATTTGTGCGGCATCAACTTGGTATCAGAGCAACCGGTTTTGCTTCTATTGCCAAAGCCCCGATCCGTCAACAGTTTTTCTTTCCCTCGGTTACCATCAACAACAAGAACAGACCCCTTCCCTCTGTCAGTCCGCTCACCAAAGAAAAAAAAAAAAAAGGATCACTGCCGAGTCTGTGAAGGCCCAGATCGACAGCCATCCGCATCCGACCCCCCCTCTCTCTCGGTCTGTGTCTTCACCAGAGCAAAAAAAAAAAAAAAAAAAAAAAAAAAAGTTCTGCAGCCGAGAGAGAAGAAAGAGCCACAGCCCCTGCACCAGACTCTCCTTCGCGTCTCTCTGACTTGATCCATCAGTCGCCGCCGCTGCCCAGTGAAGGCCCGAGCCCACCGTCGGAGGAGCCAAATCCCACCACCCGTCGCGCCCACGGCCGCCTTCACCCCGCGCACAACGTCAGCAGCGCCACCAGCTCGCCCGCGCCGCCCACGGCCGACCCGTGGCAAACCCGGGAACGCCAGCCATCCCCCGCTGCAGGTCACGGAGCCGCAGCCGTGACTGCCGACGCGTCACCGGAAGCGCCGCCGGCCGGAGCCCGTGACCGGCCCCGCCCGCCGCCATAGGTCCCAGAGCCCCGGCCACCGCCATCGCCGTGAAGATCGGAGCCTTCTCCCGAAACCATCGGGAGGTTGAAGAAAACAAACCTAACGGGTAAGATCCAAACCCGTTACCCGTTTCTCTGCTAGCCCGGATCCATTCCAAAAAAAAAAAAAAAAATACACGTGCCTTGCACGTGAGGAACTAACGGGTTATCGGAGCGGTTCACGCCCGACAACCCGAATCCGACCGGATCCAAGGTTATAACAACACACGTGATCTCACGTGTCTCAAAAAAAAAAAAAAAAAAAAAAAAAAAACCAACCTCTGTTCTGCCGAAAAGGAAACCCTAGGGTTTCCACCGTCCCCTTCGCCGCCGTCGCCGAGCTCCGCCTGCAGCGCTGCCTCTGGCCGCTCCGCCTTTCCTCCTCGCCGCCGTCGTGCCACCCCTTCGCCGCCGTCGCCGAGCTCCGCCTGAAGCGCCACCACCAGCCGCTCCGCCTTTCCTCCTCGCCGCCGTCGTGTCAACCCCATTTCCGCCGCCTCGCCGAGTCTGCCGCCGCTCATCTTTCGCGGCAGCCTTCTCTCTGCCGCTCCATCTCTGTTGCGCCACCTCCGCCGGGCTCCGTCTCCACCGAGCCTCGTCCGCCGCCGCCGCCGTGTCCGCCTTCACTGCGACCCGAGGACGTCTCCCGTGAACGACACCGGACCCACGCCATCCTCGCCACCGCCACCCCGAGCACCACCACAGCACCTCCCCGACTTCGGCCGCCATCCCAACCGTCGCCTCCCTCATCTGCTCTCCCCCTTGGCCATCACCGTCGCCTCCCTCATCTGCTCTCCCCCTTGGCCATCCATCTTTCCCGCACGAACCAAGGCCCCAGCCGCTCTTGCTTCTGTACTGGCCCAAGCCCGTGCGCCATCAATTGAGCGCGGCCCAAGCCCAAGCGCTGCAGGTCCGATCTCATGCCCAAACCAGATTGTTCTTCAGCCCATTTCAACAGCCCCGGAAGCCTTGTGCTGTAGATGCAGGTCCATAACTCCAGCTAGCTCTGCCCGGCGCCAACTTCGTGTCCGAGACTCCACGAGCAGACGATTCTGGTTGACTGCATCCGCCACAGGTGATAGGTTTCTACTTTTTCTGGCTTGTTCATTTAATTATGTTCTAGTTCTCTTGCATGATAGCCACATTTTGAAAACTTATATTGCTGTTATAATTCAGAACATTGAACCTCTCACTTCCGAACCCGTCCTATTACCCTTTAAATCTTGACATTAAATTAGCACACCCTAGTAACAGGACGTTTCTCAACATTATTCGATCATATTGATTTAGGATCAGAACAACTGTACTACTTGATTGCAATCTAATTTCTTAAATTGAATAATCTTAATCCTTAATTCTGAATAACCGAAGTAAAAATCAGCAACATTTAAATTTAAGCTATTATTGTGAAGACTTGCTGATTTCTGAAATCATAATAGATTGCATTAGTAGGTTGTCCTGCATCAAATTTGGTCCTACATCATAGTTATTAGGGTTTCATTAGTGACACTGCATTTCACATCATCACCCAGTGTCATCATTGCATGCCAACCTGTAGTGATATGGAGTACTATCTCAATCAACCTAAAACCCCTGTAGCTACTATGAATTCCGACATTTTGAGGTCTATCTTAGAACAGATCGTTGCCATACGGGCTGGATACAAAGAATTCAGACAAGAGATCCGTGAGCTCGTGCAACATTCTAGGACCCCTAAATCGCCAACCCCTGTTACAGCCCAACCTAAAATCGGTTTGGTCGCACCACCTGTAGTCCTTCCCTACTCTCCTAGGCACCAAACCCAATACTCTAGGTGTCAACAATTCGGCTATATAGCGCCCCAATGTTCCACTAAGACCTACCCGATTACTGAACCAGAAGTTAGGAACCAAGAGGCCGAATATGTCGAAGAAGTCTATGAACCAAATATAGAAGACTATGAAGAAGACTTTGAAGACGAACCTACAGAATTAGACTTTGTCCAAAATGATTCCCAAAGGGAGACTAGTGATCTAAGTACAACCAAGCCACTTCACATCACAACTGTGGAAGAGGTAGTGACAGATATTGAGAGCCAATCACCTGAATTGGCACTTGTAGCTAAAGATACCCATGTGGAGTCCAATCTTGAACATTCCCCTATAGTAGTTTCCCTTCTAGAGGAGCTTAATGATGTAGTCCCTGATGATCTTCCGGATGCACTTTTTCCGATGCGTGATATCCAACACGCAATTGATCTAGTTCCCGAAGTATTTCTGCCCAACCTTCCACATCATAGGCTCAACCCAAGTGCATATGCTAGGACTTGGGATTTAATTTTACCGACAGTTGAGTTTGCATATAATTGTTCGGTTCATAAGTCCATAGGTATAAATCCATTCGAAGTGGTGCATGATTATAAACCTAGGCAACCCATAGACCTGTTTTTCATGTCTCATCAGTATAGAGTCTATGAGTCTGCACAATTAATTGCTTCACATCCACATTCATTGCATCAAGAAATCAGCAATTGTAGTCATTTTAATAATTTAAAATATAAATTTCTTGCTGATTTACATAGACGTTATAAAGAGTTAAGTGAAAAAGATTACGTCATGATAAGAATTAGGCTTGAACGATTTTCTTCAGATACGTTTAAGAAATTGCAAACTTGTAGTGCAGAACCGTTCAAAATCTTAAAGAAAATCAGTTCGAATGCATATGTTGTGGATCTTCCTGATGACTATGGGATTAGTGCGACATTTAATATTGAAGATTTGGTCCCATACAAAAAGATAATATTCCTGCCTTCTGACCCCTTTATTGATATACCTGCCCATGTTGGACACCCTGCCCTATTACCTGCTGTTGAGCCACCACCTCCCAAATTTCATGCACGCAGAGAACAAATAGAATATATATTGGATGAGCAGGTTATTTCAAGCAGGAACGGTGGTTACCAACGTTACCTTGTTCGGTGGAAAGGTCGACCAAAGTCTGATGTGACGTGGATTTCCAAAGCACAGTTGCAGCGCATTGACCCCGATCTTCTGGAGCAGTACGACAGCCGGCCAGACCTGTACTCGACGGGGTCGAGTTTTTCTCACCCGGGAGGAGTTGATGGGGACATTAGAGCCCTTCATCCAGATGATCCTGAGCCCCCGGATTGAGCCAGACTCGTTTATTTGCATATTTATTTTATTATTTTATTTTTGGGCTTATTTGCATTCTAGGGTTTATTTGTGGTTTATTTTATTTCTGGGCTTATTTGCATTTTAGGGCTTATTTGTGTTATTTGTGGGTTCATTAGGATTTATTGTTGTGTAAGGGGGGTTTATGCAAGTTGTGTATTTGGGCCCTATATATAGGGAACTATTTTCATGATTAGGGTTTAATGAATGATTAAGAATTTCTTTTCCCCCCAGATCTTATTCTTCCTCCTCCTCCTCCCCTTCTCTTCTTCCTGTGTCTCTAGAACCTCTTCTTCCTTCTTCCTCTCTTGTTCTTCCTTCTCCTCCTCTTTTTCCGCATTTGTGCGGCATCACTTAGATTTCAACCCCATAAGAAATCTGTTGTTTGCCAATAGTACTACAACTAGCAGGAAATAAAGCTGTTGCTTTAAAATGAAGCATTAATAAAATCGCCTTGCTCAAGTCTTTTTTTTTTTCTAGACCGTAGAGTCCGCTTTCCTTCCCTGAGGAATTTGATACATAGAACATTCACATAGATTCTGAAATCATTATGCTTAAAAATAATACATTTGTTGCTCACTCATATGTATACATAGCTTAAATATTGAAAATCATGGCTCCCGCGAGCCCTACTGCCGGCCACTCGCATGAGGCACCATTCTCATGAGTAGCCCGACAGTCCTATGCATGGTGCTACTACTACGCCCTCCCGGCGTCCCAACTCTGCCCCACTGGCACATATCATTACTACGCCCTCCCGGCGTCCCATTTCTGCCCTACTGGGCACATATCATAGCTACGCCCGCTGCTGTTCCACCGTTAGGAGAAGTTTAGTGGTTGGTTGTAGGTGCCAGCCCAAATCAGGCCAGGAAAAGCTTCAGGGAGGGAGAGAGGAAGCTAGGGAAGAGAGAGAGCTACTTGGGGAATCCAAAAAAATTGTGGAAGAAGGTTTAAAGTAAAGAGGAAGAGCAACTTGCTGTTGGGCTGCAGAACAGAAATACAGAAATTCTGGTGCATCCAGGCGTCCCAGCGAATTTCAGGTGAGTTTTCCAAACTTTTTAGTGATTCTAATTGTATTCCCACGTAGGAGGGTGATAAAGGAAGATTTTAGTTATTTTAGATGAATTTTTAGGTATGAAAAAGGATTTGAACTATGCTTCCGAAGTTGTTGAAAGCTGTCTGAAATTCTGCAGAATGAAGCGATGGGATTTCTTTGTGTTTTAGGTGATTAAATTGTTATTTAAAGCTGAAAGTTTGTAGGTTGTGTTAGGGATTTCCTAGTCCTAACACAGAGCCTAATAGGTGGAATTGATTGTTTAAGAACCTCCGGGAGTTAAGAGGTTTAATTGGCTCGAAAATAGAACAAACAAGCTGAAAACAGGGAAATTGAATTCTGATTTATTTTTGATGTTAAGTAGTTGTTTGGTAGCTGAAAATTTATAGATGATATAGAAGGTTTTCTAGTCCTAACCCAGGGTATCAAAGGGGGGGATAAAAGCTTGGAAACCTTTGAGAATTGAGAGGTTTTATTTATCCTAAAACAAGACAAGCAAGGTAAAAATCAGAAAGTTGAGATGAGGGTGTTGGATTTCTTTTTGAAACATGCATAATCATGTTGCATCATATAGGTTATAATTTTGATCGACTCTTTTAATTGTTTAGGAGGAGAAGAGAGTCCCGGAAGTGTGCCGGGAGTATCAAGCACTAGGGTGATGCATTAGCCATCACAAGGTGAGTGGTTTTCTTCTTAACTATGGTAGTTTATTTTGTAATTCTAGAGAAATGAATGATGTCTCCAAATTCAGAATGAATATGCTACAGAATGAAAATAAGAAGTATTAATTCTTATGATTAAATTGCTTTTTATTAGTGGATAAATGATCTGATTTGGAAAATATATGCTATGCTTGAAAATACTTTAAATTCATGTTTGTTGATTCGTAAGTTTATGAACTTGTTTGGGAATGGATTAACCCAAACAGTTCCGGGACTCTTTTCTCCTCCTAAACAATTAAAAGAGTCGATCAAAATTATAACCTATATGATGCAACATGATTATGCATGTTCCAAAAAGAAATCCAACACCCACATCTCAACTTTCTGATTTTTACCTTGCTTGTCTTGTTTTAGGATAAATAAAACCTCTCAATTCTCAAAGGTTTCCAAGCTTTTATCCCCCTCTTTGATACCCTGGGTTAGGACTAGAAAACCTTCTATATCATCTATAAATTTTCAGCTACCAAACAACTACTTAACATCAAAAATAAATCAGAATTCAATTTCCCTGTTTTCAGCTTGTTTGTTCTATTTTCGAGCCAATTAAACCTCTTAACTCCCGGAGGTTCTTAAACAATCAATTCCACCTATTAGGCTCTGTGTTAGGACTAGGAAATCCCTAACACAACCTACAAACTTTCAGCTTTAAATAACAATTTAATCACCTAAAACACAAAGAAATCCCATTGCTTCATTCTGCAGAATTTCAGACAGCTTTCAACAACTTCGGAAGCATAGTTCAAATCCTTTTTCATACCTAAAAATTCATCTAAAATAACTAAAATCTTCATTATCACCCTCCTACGTGGGAATACAATTAGAATCACTAAAAAGTTTGGAAAACTCACCTGAAATTCGCTGGGAAGCCTGGGTGCACCAGAATTTCTGTATTTCTGTTCTGCAGCCCAACAGCAAGTTGCTCTTCCTCTTTACTTTAAACCTTCCTCCACAATTTCTTTGGATTCCCCAAGTAGCTCTCTCTCTTCCCTAGCTTCCTCTCTCCCTCCCTGGAGCTTTTCCTGGCCTGATTTGGGCTGGCACCTACAACCAACCACTAAACTTCTCCTAACGGTGGAACAGCAGCAGCACAAGTTGCTGCCTGCTGAAAACATGCTAGACACCCCCCCCCCCCCTCTTGACACGTTAGCTTCCCAGATACCTAACGTGTCAAAAGAGTGATTCCCAGGGGTTTTAAAAAACTAGGTTTCAGGCCACATCATGCTTCCTACTTTTTACTGAAATTTTGGACAAATCTAGGTCTGCAGTTTTCTGTAATGACAGGCTTCCGAGGGACTCACCTAACTTGTTTTGTTCCAGGCTGTAGGCTAATCCATTTGAGCTGAAATTTCAACAGTAAATCCCTCACTCAATGTAGATTATGTGTGTAAAATTTTACTTAGATTCATGGACTATATCCAGAGTTATTGCACTCTCAATCCGTGGAACCATAAAATTTTCTGTAACAGCTGAAATTCCGACCTTTTTGAATTGATTTTGAATCAAACTTCCTGGGAAATTTCCATCCAATTTGCATCACAAAATTTTTGATATTCCCTCACCTTTCATGTGCATTCGGATTCTCATAATAAACTAGGTTAAAATCATGAAAATGCTTAATAACTAGTAAAAAAATTACTTAAGCTGCCCTAACCCTGTTTCAGGGTGTTACACATAACCTATGTGGACTAGAGGACACTGCAGCACGGATCCATTGGGGCTGACCACGGGCCAATCGTGGTGTTTGTGATTAGATTTGAATTGATTGAACCCTTAGCCTGACGAGGACGTCAAGGCTTGAACGAGGAGGAGTATATGAGGACCCGTGCGGGTATGTGTTTAGTCCCACATCAGTTATTCACTGGGTAGATCTTGGGTACTTATACAGGATCAAAGAACCCAAATAATACCTTCCGGCTAGCCATTTTGGGTGAGATCCTGAGTTGTGACAAATGGTATCAGAGCGGACCCGGCCCATAATTTATGTGGACTAGGGAACACTGCAGCACGGATCCATTGGGGTTGACCACGGACCGATCGTGGTGTTTGTGATTAGATTTGAATGGATTTGAATCCTTAGCCTGACGAGAACGTCAGGACTTGAACGGGAGGAGTATGTGAGGATCCGTGCGGGCGTGTGTTTAGTCTCACATCGGTTATTTGTTAGGTAGATCTTGGGTACTTATACAGGATCAAGGAACCCAAATAATACCTTCCGGCTAGCCATTTTGGGTGAGGTCCTGGGTTGTTACAATTATAGTGCCTCTTTTAATTCCTAAGCAGTATCAAACAATAAAGCCCACAGATCTAAGCTCTTCGAATTTCATACATAAAATGCCAAGATTAAGAATGATACTTGATATGGTGGTGTCCCCAAAATATTTCTTCATAGTAGTAAAAATATCTATTTGGAAAAAAATTAAGAAGAGAGCAAGCTGCCGAAAAGAAGACCTTGGGTATGAAGAAAATTGCCAACACTCTACATCGTCCCATACCTGGCCTATGGTCACATCTTCTTCTCTCCTTATTTAGATGCAACTCATACTGCCATGTCAACTTCTTCCTCTCACCAATATCATTGCCTCCCCCCCCCCCCCCCCCCCCAACCACCACCCTCTTTACCTCCTCTTGCCCTTCCTCTTCGCTAGGGCTAGCCTTCCCTCAAGTAGAAAGAACACTTCCTCTCTCTCTTTTTCACCTTCCTCTTTGTTTGGATCATAACACTCTTCCATGGCTCATACCCTTCTTTCTACTGCCATCTAAGATGCCCACGAGCCCCACATTGATTTCCCCAACAACAATACTAGGATTAGACCTGACCACGGTTCGGTTCTAATTGGAAAACCGGACCGGAACTGAACCGGAAAGAACCGGACCAGAACCGGAACCGTGTCTCACGGTTCTTAACCGAACTGGAACCTTGAGGAATACGGTTCGGTTAAGGTTCCAGGTTTGATGGAACCGGAACCGGAACCGGCGGTTGGTTCCGGTTCGAATCGAAGAAAATGACTATTTTACCCCTCCTAACAACTAAAAAATGGCTAGTTTGAGGGCATTTTGGGAAACGAAAATTATCCCCAACACTATATATACCTCTCCAAATCAATTTTTTCACCACACCAGTCAATCTTCCAATCTCTCTCTCTCAATTTTTCACTCTCTCAATTATTCAATCTATTCCAATTCTCTACACATTCCATAACCTTCCCATATTTTCATTTTTTCCAATCCAATTATCAAAAATGTCTTCCTCCCGCTCAAATAAAGACAAGAAAATATATGTTCCAAACCCAAATTCTTGGGATCCAAATTACCGACCCCCCTCTATTGATGAGTAAATAATAAAATGAGGTACAAATTATCATTTTGTATTAATTACACAATCTATTTGTATTTATTTTTTTTCCAAATTAATTACACAATCTAGTTTTTTTCAAAATTTTATAATCGAAACCAGAACCGTCTAGAACCGGAACCGGAACCGGCGGTTCTAGAACCGGAACCGAACCGACTATTTTCGGTTCCGGTTAAGGTTCTAGGTTTTTGTGGAACTGGAACCGTGGTCAGGTCTAACTAGGACATGGGTATCTTGGAGGAGCGTATCGGGAAAATATGTTATTTATTATACACAAGGGCATTCTAGTCCGAGGGAGATTAAATGTGGGCTGGATTGCAAAAAGATCTTAATTTTCTTGTAAAATCAATTACTAAGTAGATTTTTTTTTTGTAAGACCTAACATTTACTCCCAAGTTCTAGGATTTATTCATGGAGATTTTTCCCACCATTGTTTATTTCTTTGCTTTATATGAACATGGTATGTTAACAAACTTTAATTCTTTATTCAACTATCTTATTTCTTACAATGAAAATCTCTTTTTTTTCAATTATATAATCATTTCCAAACTTCCACAAATTCTTTCTTTCTCTTTTGAATTTTCAATTCTCATTCTTACCCAAATTATTGCAGAACCACAAACTTATTAATAAGACTGTCACGTACCAATGAGCTGGTTGCCAAGTATGTCACCGTTCCATCTTTAGACGTTGCAGTCCAGGAGAAGAAACCTAGAGCAAGGGAAAGATCTCACACTCTATTCCCGTTGGGACAACATCCCTGTGACTAGCATCCTTTATCATCAGCTATCCAATATCGATTATTTTCATGTTACCTTTTGCTTTCGATATTGCCTAAGTCCAGCCCTCCTTCTAGCGCATCCTAACAGTGATCTCACATACTATATACCAATTTACCTCAAAATTGGTTATCTGAGTATTCAAGAATACAGGCCACCAACTTCTTAGGCTTTGTTTTCACTCTTGTACTGCAAAGGCCTGTAGCTACAATCAGCTCTTTTTCTTTTTCCTCCTTCCCTTTCTTAAGCAGGGCTGCAGGGTATTGCCCAGCTCAATTCAGTTGTAAATAACTACATCCAATGGCTTCAGCTTGGACCAGTTGGCTCAATACTGTCGATAAATGTCAACAGATGTGATCCTCTCTCAGTTGCCTGGCAAGTGTCAATCTTGAACCATGCATTGTGTATAGGATTTGGTACTGTATTTAAAACCAAAACAAAAATGAAAAATCAAGTACTGTATTTAATTACCCTTCCAGCCAAACATTCTTTGGCACAGCGAGCCAGCAGGAGATCCTTCCAAGCAGCAGCAAGTTCAGCGGACAGTGATGACAGTGAAGACTTTCTTCCACCAAGAAGCAGAGGACGGCCTGAATGATGTCAAAAATCAATTTTGATAGGCTTTTTGGCAAGGAAGTCTTGAGGCTGGGAGGGTCTCAACAACCAGTATCATATTTCAAGGACTCTTGTATTGCTCACCTAAACAGACAAGAATAGATCAAAGTGCCAAAGTGAACTCTCCCACCATCCAAGACAAGTAGCTATACGTACCAAATCATCTAATAAAGCATATGGTCTTTTCAAGGTTTATGATAGAACCTACATTGCTAGGAAAATTTCTTTGCATAAAGATTGAGGCTCCCCCTCCTATCAGGATAAGGAATATTTAAAAGTCACTTATCAAGTTACTGCCTCCTTGCGACAATTGAATATTAGCTCATATAACTGTGGACCAAAATTCCCAAAGTGATGTTTTCAATGCAGTCCACGGTTCATGCAATGTCCCTTGCTTGGTCTTCAGTTGGACCCTAAACTTGTATGTATTTCACCTTTAAGATATTCCCTGATGGAGGAGCTAGTAGATCATGTATGCAAATCCCATAACAAAGTTTGAGAAAAGCCAGCTATTATCCTATGACAGTCATGTATGCAGATTCGACCGACTCCACCATTTGCCTGAGGTTCAATCTGACCATATAAAGCCATCACCAAGCACTGCCATTTTTCTTATCTCATGTCCACAAAGAGATCGCATACAATGCAAACCATCCAAAGGAACAAAGCGAAGCAAGTGCATCATGACACCACATATTTCTTAACTGCCCAAATTGTCTCCGGGTCTTCCGAGCATGCGAGTTAGGGAATGCAAGCCAAACATCAGTATAGTTCTTGCTAGAACTCCAAATCAAGAACAGTAATGAAAAGAGACAAGCTTCTATTGAGAGAAGGATGTAAGCCTGTCCATTTGGTGTTAAAACTTAACATAGCCAAGCATTACAACAGAAAGATCTTATCACCACGGAGCATCAATAAACAGTACCACAACCAACATGACTCAAAGGAAAACAAGGTGGAGAGAGGGTTACGCTAGATAATATGCCAGAAAGAGAACAACGCTTATATACACAGCTTTCTTTATGCAACAAGAAAGGGCAAGACGGTAAGCATGAAAGATTCGTAAGTGAAAGAAGCCGACCCTGTGTACATGGTGTCCTTCTCCTTGAACTTTTCTGTCAGCCCCTGCCGTCCCAACAGTCCAAACAAGAAAAAAATGGAAATACTCAATTCGAGGTCTAAACTATAGAGGACAACAGAAAATTACAATCATCAAAGAAAATTGTGTATATCAGAAATTAACGAATGAATTAATGAATTACCTTAACAGTAAGGCAACATCTGCAAGGCATTCGAAGATAGCACGAGTGAGTCGAAGTGTTAGTAAACCATGTAAAAGATAAACTATAACAGAAAGTAATCCCCACAACATTTCAAGTGTAAGCCTAAATTGCCTTTCCCATGCATATCATGTTAACCACAAATTGATTCAGGAAGAAAAAAAAATCTTACTCAATGAAGTTATCATATTCAATGGCTTTGTTTTTGCCTCCAGATTTATCAAACTTGGACACAAGCAGGTCCAGAACCACCGGTGAAACAGCAAATCCAAGACTTAGAAGAGCTTCTCGTAGCTCTGATGCATCAATCTTACCACTGCGATCCCGATCAAACCTCTCAAAGATGGCCTAGAAAAGTAAAACCTGTGAGCACCAATTAAAATAAGGGCTAGCCTTGTGCAACAAAAGATTCATAGATCTTGTACCCTCCAGTTCTGAAGGCTATAGAACACTGAGGTGAACTCCTTTGGCCCTGCAAAGTAACAAAGTCATACATAACATACTTTACCATGGAGTTGCTAGATGGGAGGGCAAAAGCTATTATTTAGAACAATAGTAAGCAGCATCTGGGTGTAGTTGGGGCTCTAAAGACAGAAGCCCCATTCTTAAAAAAATAATGGCACAATAATCTTGTTTCTATAATTTTAAAAGCCAACCCAGGGGGGTAGAGGAATAGTAGCACAAACAAATATTACCAGAACTGAACTGCCTTAGCTGGTTGGATGGGTAAACCTATGCATCAGCAGCCATGCCAGTCTGCTTCGCTCAAGAGACGAGAAATGCAACCAAACTAGAAAATACCGTGCAATCTAGTGGTCATTTTTGTGAACCATCAAACTGTGCCATTCTCAAAGAACTGCAAGGTTCTTAGCAAATCACTAGTTTGCTGTCAATTTAAAACTAATTCGACTAGACATTTAAGGATGTTGCTGTGCATTCCTATTACCTATTTAAGGACAGGCTCAAAATTGAAATAAAGAACTAAGAATGCTACTGCAAGTTAACAGCTACATATATGGTTTACCAAATCTCCTCTCAAAACAGATGAGTTCTTCCAAATAATAGTCTTTTGCTTTTCAGGTGGGGAGCTCAGCTGAAGATCCCAAATCTGGATTATGTGCTCAATACAATTTTATCATACCATTTATTGAAATGTTGTGTGACTGTGGAATTACTGTTCAAAAGGAAACTTAGCATTTATACATTCCAAGAGGATTATGGTAACTGAAAATTGAAAATGATTATGATTAATCTGATGCAGATATATGCACTGATTCAAGCAAAATCAAACATAAAAGCAACAGCAACAAATGCAAGAGTTGTGGATTTCAATAAATAACTCTGAATCATTCATAAAAATTATTAAGTAGACATATGATTATTCAAGAAGCCATCAGGGACCCGTACTTGTGCAAAATCAGTCAACTTGTCAATTATCTGAAGAGTAATGATACCATAGGCATAAAGTGCCAACTTGCATGAGAGGGAGAGCATTTTGTTTTAATGGTGGATGTCAAATCTTCATTCGTCTGGGGTAGGCACTTACTATCAAAATGTTAAAGGCACCATTTTAAGAATTAAAAAATGCAGGGGCCATTTTGAAGGGCAATGTATCCTCAAACAACAAACAAGAAAGTTTACGGAACCGTCTCAGTAGACAACTTAGTCGCACTATGACTAGACATAGCACCAAACAATAGAATTCCAAGGCTATCAAACATGCTTTTTTTTTGCATGAATACCCTTACCAACTTGCAGCTTACCTGTTTATCTTTGTAAACCACTTTTTGTGCAGCTATACCTCTCTACCTCCTTCTACCATCCACTCACATTCAGTCAACTATAATCGGCTGGGTAAAGACATACCCCACCAGCAAAAGTACCTCCACAAGTGAATTTAGAAGAGCTTTTATGCAAGGTTAGAAGGGTATGTTGCACACTTTGCATCTAAACAAAGTACATAAACGCACAACAACAATAATAATAAATAAATAAATAAATAAATAAAACTCTAGGGTATAAATGGGAAAGAAAATACTGGAGTTCAACCTATCCACAGATACCCACTTATACCTGCCCTTTGAAAGTAAAACCCGTCCTGTGTTTTGATATGCGAAAACCTATCCTTTACACCATATCTGAAGTTGATTGTTTCTCGCGTTAGAGCTTTTCATAGTGATTGTTTTATCAAAAGTGAAGACTTTTATTACCAAAGAAAATAAGTCTCGAGCTTTTTAACATTTTTTGATTTATTTTTTCTGCCTAGGAAAGTAATTTTTGCATATTTAGTTGACTATGAGAAAGTTGCACATCCAGAGTCATTTATGTTTGGTTGAACATCCACTTCTATGAAAATGTTTAATAAAGAAAAGACATTATCTCATTCTATTTAAAAACTTAAAGGTGTTTTTGAAAAAAAATTATCCCAATTTTTAGCTAGTAGAAATTAGAGAACATAGAATTTTTTCTATCAAATGTGGAAATCTTATTTCCATGAGAAAACCACTTTTCTATCTCTCTTCTTTGAAAACTCCAACCAACATGAGACACTTCGATACTTTCCCACGTTCTCTTCCTATGAACCAAACGAGTTCAAATTGTTACAAACCTAGTCACAACCCCAAACCAACAGCGCGGGCATGGTAGCGCCTGACCAGCCAGCGACGCTATTGTGCGCCTAGGGCTCCAGTTCGGCAATTCCAAAGAGGAATCCGGTCATAACATTAGGGTTTCGGAAAGAAGGGGAGACAAGGAGGGGGAAATCAGGGCTCACCTATCTTGCGAATGTTGGTGTTGGTGAAGAGGTACATGAGGAGGTGGACGGTCCGAATGCTGAAGCTCTGATTGTAGGAGGAGAGGACCTTCTGGAGCTCCTTGTCGTCGATGAAGCCGCTCCCGTCGCAGTCCGCCGCCTGGAAGCACGCCACCACGCTGGGATCCGTCCCCGGCGGGAACGCCGACGGCACCAGCGCCGCGAACGGGCTTCCATACGCCCCCGTCGGCGGCGGCGGCGGTGTCTGGTGCTGGTAGTAGCCGCCGCCGCTCCCGTAGCCTCCCTGGCCCTTGCCCTCCTTAGGGGGCTTCTCGCCGGCGGGGTCGTAAGGTGCGGACGGCGATGGTGCGGCGCCGTAGGGATTGGGTGGGGCGCCGTAGGGATTCGGGGGCGCGCCGTAGGGATTCGGGGGGGCGCCGTAAGGGTAGCCGGAACCCGGTGGCGGATACCCCGCCATCTCGAGTCGTGAGTTTTCTTAGGGGCGCGAGAGAGAGAGAGAGGGTTGGGAGAGTTGGAGTATGGAGGCAATCAGTTGCTTTCTGCCAATTGGTTTATATCGAGGAACCAAGAAACTGGCCTTCACTCCGTGATACCGAGTACACTTAAAGTCTTAAACCCAGGCTTGAAATAACGGCCGTTGCAGCGCTCGGATGCAGCAATGTTTCACAATTCGGATCCTATATTAGATTCGTTTGTTCGTGAAATTTTTGATAATATAATGTCTAAAAAAAAAAGTAGTCCATCATGAAAAAAATAATATATTTTAGAATAATTTATATTTAATTGAATATTTTTTTCTCAAAAAATTGTATAAAATACCTATTATTTTTTTAATAAAATAAAAGATATTATTCATGAATTTTGATGACTTAGGTGTATTTTTGGAGAAAAAAACTCATTTCCAACTAGAAATAGTTTTCCTATATCTCCCATATTTTTTTTCTTTTTCATAAAATATAATAATTTTATTCTATGAGAATACTATTTTTTTATTCCTTTTCTTAAAAACTCTATCCAAATAAGAGATATTTATTTATTTTCCATTGACCATTATTCTTTTCCTTCTTTTTCCGCAAACTAAACAAGTCCATCGTGTAAATAATAACAAAAAAAAAGCCGCTATAATATATAATATAAATTGGAAAGTAATCACTATTATAAATTACAAAGAGGTCCACTAGCACCTATTATCAAATAAAACTAATGAACTAAGCTCATTATCATATAATCTAGGACTCTTGGCTTGAATATTGATTTTGCCATTTACGATATAATTTAAAAAATATTTAGCCAATGCGACATGGGTTCAAAATGGATATTGTATTGCGATATAGAAAGCCTGCTCAATCTTTAACTAAATTAGTGTCAACATGAAATCCCCTCAATCGGATGTAGTCTAATTCAATCATAATAAATTATTAAATACTATATAGCTAATTATAATACAAATAGTGATTGCCATTTATATTTGTGCCGCTTCTTTTTAAAGTACTTCTTATTTTAAATTTTTCTACAATTTCCTTTAACAATTCTCTACCATCTAAAATAGTAATAGTATTTTATAAAATGATTATTGATTCAAAAATAATATCTTTTCCTCGTATTGGTCATTATTTTCGTTATAACAAAGCAAAATTATTTTAATATTAAAATTTGAAATTATACATTATGAGATAAATTTGACGGTTTTGTTCGGTCTTTTATAATAGAAAGAATAATGTTGCTATTGACACCTGGCCGGCCGTTCAATTGTGTGTGTGATTACTTTTTTTAAAAATGTACATGAGATTCGATGGGAATGAGAAGCCATCCATCCTGCCTGACAAAAAGGCTGAGCTATGGGCGCATGTAGCTGTAGTTTTCAACTTCCCAAAGTCGCACGTGTCGTGACGCGGAACTTAAGAACGGGGTTAGCCGCAACGGCAAAGTGCGCGTTTCCGTGCGACGGCGAAGACTTCAAAAGAATGGGGACAGTGCGGCAAAAACAACCGCCTCCTCTCCGGCGCCGTCATGCCGACGCATCCATTGGCGTCCGAGATTTTGATCATTAAAGAATAACTTTATATCACCTAGGCGAGATGGGTGCTTCGGATGGCATTTTTTCATAGTGATCGAGTAAATACAGAAGGAGAGATGACAGAGAGATGGATATCTTCTGCTTTGTGATATTCGTATGCTGACAAAAGATTGAGGCATTTTTCAAGCCGGTTATGTGTACCAGGAGGCAAATAGAATCGCAGACTGAATAGCATCCTTCGGAAAGCTTCTCTGAATATATTACATAGCTACCCCTCGATCTCTAAGCCATCTTCTTTTCCTCAACTCTATTGACTGTACTCATGCTAGAGCTATGTACCAAAAAAAAACAAAAAAAACTTTAGATGATAAAATAATTTGATTAGATAATTTTGGCTGCTACTATAAGCTTGTATCAACCCAGAAAGATCCGTTTCAAACATGGGGGACGGTCACCGTAGTTTTATGTGTTCAATTTTACGACTTAAAAGGTGTGGTAGGCCTGACATCTGTCCGTCAACTTGATGCTCCAATGTAGCATTGGCTGTGGATCATACATAGAGATGCTCTAAATTGTGCACAGGACGCAATTTATTGTGTCTTTTAATAGCGGATATCTATAGATGGCATGCCTTCATGGATCTGAACCAACGGTAGGGTGGCTGATGATGCACGGAACTATCAAATAGTCATTTCTTTGTGTGAGGAATAATGTCTAATCTTATGGGCCTCTTTGTCGAAGCAATTTGCTGATCCGAGGTGGCTCGATCCTGACCATTGACTCAAATTGCCGTTCAAACGTTGCTCGGTCCCTAACCGAGCCCAAGCATATTGGGCTGGGTCTCGGTCTGGGTCAGGGTCAGGCTTGATCCCTGCCCAACTCGACTCATTCAGCTAGTGGATTAGGTTTGGGTCCCAATAATGACCCAAAAAGTAACTCGGTTGGGTTCGAGCCTTAACTCTTGACCCGACCAATCTGTGCTAGGTTGGGCTGGGGCCCAACCCAGGTCCAAGCCCATGATGATTATGCCTACATGCAACAGCCAGCCCAGTATATGCCTTACTATTATCAGAACATAATAGATGGCCCATACTTTAGTGGGCGCCTGGCCATTTCGGCCCAATGTCCATTCCTGGTCACAGGCCACGCCTACTAAAACAATTGGATGTGTGCGATCCAAATCCACCTTGTTTAAATCCTTACTGGGCGGCCGTTTTTTTTTATTTTTTTGCTGAGGCGGGTGTTTCAGACAACACACATATCTAATAAAGATAGAAAACAGAATTCCCCATTCCCCAGTCGTCACATTAAACGTCATCAGCATGCAATCCACAAATCTGTTTTTTATTCTTTCATGGCCTACAGCAAAAGGGATGACCTGATACAAACATAAACTTCCTCTACCTAATACTCATCAAGCTATCTGCTTCAAAGGTAACCTAAGAAGAGAAATCAACATGGTAAACTTCAGTCATATCCGGGCGATACAATCCAAAGTTTTGTTCAGTCCCTGCAGGTTTCTGATTCTCATTAAACATAGCAAATAAGTACGTCTCGATCCCCTTCCCCGGCCTCTTGGGTGTCCCTGTCTTATTCAGTGCATAAGCCACCATATTATTGTTATACGTTCTCGCATTGTCCACCGTTGCACCGACGCCACCGCCACCTGACGGCCAACCAGTCTCTGAAACCACAATTTCAACGTTACTTCCTCCAGCCTTCTCCAACGCCGAGTACGTTGCATCCACTATCGCATCAAAGAGGTTGGTGTAGCCCAATTGGCCATCCTTCACCACCACCCCTTGAGCTGTGAATAGAGCGTAATCCAACCGGACTTCGTTGGGGCTGCCGGCGTAGGCGAAGTAGGGATAAGCATTGACAAGAAGTGGATACTTTTGGGCCTCCAAGAATGCTACGATTGGTGCCATGAAGGAACTTGCTGACTCTGAGAATGCACCTTGAGATGGAGGATATGATGTTCCTAGTACTGCTGTTGCCACTGCTGTTGTAACTGGAATTGAAATATTGGCAGCTTTCACTGCAGCATCAAGGTTTTGCATGGCAGGGAGGACGTGGCTTGCAAGGTCACCAGGGATGACTTCGTTTCCAGCATTTATGTAGCGGAAATTAACAGAATTTGCAAAAGGGATTACATTGGTTTGCACCCAATTGGTGGCATAGGATTGATTGCTAGCGAGACTCTGGAGATCTTGATTGTATGTTCCTAGGATGACTTCAATTTTGGAACCCTCAAGAGCTTTTAGAGCATTGAGGTCAGGGTTGAAAATTCGAAGCTTTTCGACATTTCTTGAGGTGTAGAGGGCAACCACCTTGTCAGGTGTTGGAAGGTTATTGCCCAGCATTCCATAGTTCACACCAATGCCTTGGGCTCCTGCATTCATCATTAGCATATTGTTAAATAACCAATTTATCTCGAAAACTTAGGTTGATAGAAAAAAAGGATCAACAATATATATCAGGCTAGCTTAACGGTACAAATTAACTATAAGTACTATTGGTAAACTTCACACCAAATTAAATAAAATTTCTTCTTTTTTTATATAAATGAGTTAAAATTGCCTTTGGTTGCGTAACATGAGCTACATCCAAATGGGGGAAAAAGTATAATAGTTTAAAAAAGAACAGCAAAAATGAGAAGAAAACTAAAATTTTGTATTGTCTAATTACGATATAGAAAGCAGAGGTCCTTTTCAAAAAAAAGAATATATCTAATTCAGATCGGATTTGGATGGAAATTTTTGTATCTATTACTAAAACTTGCGATGATTTTAGAAAGAGATATGGTCGGGTAATATCTACATATTTTAGTGCTAGTTCAGGAGAATTGCTAATGGAGGTCGCAATTGCTCTACAAGTGAGGGTAGAGCTGAGGTCAGTGATGATCTTAGTGATAACAAAAGACAGCGACCTCCATCAGCAAAAGTGCTTGGGGTTCTACTTTTTGACATTTTTCAGGCCGGAAATCTAGATTTAGGATATAATCCTATGACTACAAGTCATTGACAAAAAACAAGCGTATACAATCACTTGTCGCCTTGCAGAGAACAAGAAGCAAACTTGCATCACCCTTGAAAAGCCAGAATTGGCGTCAATTGTACGATAAAAGAAATTTGACCTTTGTTTTAGCACAAGCCCAATTTCTTTTGCCTTTTGCTTCCTCAGCGACAAAAATTGCCCACATATTAAGGCTTTACCAAGGAATCAGATGTCACAGACTGCCTTGGTCCATTATACGAATTAATGCCTTGTTTTTTTTTAATCCTTATAACAATGGATGATAATGAGAAATTTTAATCATCCAAACAAACAAACAGACAAGATTAAAATCATCAATGATCCCAAAAACATACCATATAACCATTTGGTCTTGATAGGAACTATCCATTATTACACAGCAAATGACGTCATATTACACCTATTGTGTGGGATTTGATTTGATTATATGCAATATATATTTTACATTCTTGATGCATATTGTGTGGGATTTGATTCTGTCATATTATGCGGGATTTGATTCTGTACAATATGTATTTTCTATTCTTGATGCATATTATGTGGGATTTGATTCTGTCATATTATGTGAGATTTGATTCTGTACAATATGTATTTTCCATTCTTGATAGATATTGTGTGGGATTTGATTTTCTTTTTTTGTATATATATATATATATGGTTGTTCATGCCACATGAATAATACAGAAAATTTCTTTCCTTTAGTGCCTCTCCTCTCGTTACCACTTTTATCACGTCATTTCTTTGCTCTATTACAGCCAAAATCTAGTATAATTTTCTCTACAAAATTAATATTGGCATAGCAATTTATATTGAACTAGATCTCAACTATGTCAAACCCTTTCTTATAACTATTATCATGTATAAAGCAGGCATCTATTAGCGTTATTTATATTTTATATATATATATATATATTATTAACAAATCCATGACAAAGTGTTCCAACAGTTGGATACCACCCCTCATGCTATCTGTATACAAATTGCTTAGCTTCTCAGCATTTCAGGGGTAATAATATGCATAAAATAAGCGTAGAGAATAATCACATGAAGCTTGGAAAGCAATAAAAGTAGAGAGACAGAGAGCTACGATGAACAACTAGTCGTATCATATACAATTGTGCCGTACCAATAGGAGAAAGATGTTTTACCTCGAAAAAAGAAAAAAGAAAAAAAAAAAGATGTCAACGGAATACCTGCAAGAGTACCGAAACTGAAGCTGGATGCGAGAAGCCACAGAACAAAAATACTACAAAGAAATCCGCCGTGATCCATAGTCACAAATCTCTGATCTCTCTCTCCCCCTCCCTCCCTCTTTCTCCCTCTCTCTCTCTCTCTCTCTCTCTCTCTCTCTCTCTCTCTGTGTGTGTGTGTGTGTGGGTGTGCCTATTGCTTACTAAAAATGGACACAAAATACTGGGGCTAGGGAGAGAGAGAGAGAGAGATTTATGTCAATGAGTTTGCTCGTAGGTCGCTCAAAGAAAACCTTTTATAGGGCCAGCAAGTAAAACTGCTCACCAAGAAAAACTATTGTATTCACTCCCCGCCGTCAACCTTTTCCAAGCGGGCAAGTAGAACTACCCACCAAAATATAGAACGCCTCCATCTCCAACATCCGCCTTGGTGGTCGACTAGAGCGAGTCATATGGTTCCAAACAAGGTTCGCTATACCGATTCGAATCGAATGGTTTAGAACATACCATATCGTCCACACCGGTTTGGTACTGCTACCTAGTATGGATAGTGTACTGATATTCGATATGCCAAAAAAATTCCATATCATACCGTACTATACCGATATTATGCTAATATGGTATCGGTATAGAGTCCGGTACTGAAATGGTAAACTCTGGTTCCAAGTATATATATATATTATTGGCACCAATCCTGGATATGTTCTTTCACCAAAGGACCGGGCCAGGTCCAAATCCAATAGGCCAAAAAAATATATATATAGCACCAGAGAGTGCCTACATTCGGAAGCGTGGTCAAATGTTAGGTAGTGGTTGGCCGGATTTAGTTGAATTTCCATGACGGTCTTCATGTGAGAGACATCAGCGAAGACTTTGTCCAAATGTGAATGCATAGTGAGATTATTGGCTCCCTAGATGTCTGCACTGTTGGGATTCATGGCAATTGTTGCCAATATTAGTGCGTCCCCTAATGGGTTAATGCCATGTAGCCTAATTGTGAAAGGATCCAAATTTGCCTAGATAAAACTAACAAAGAACAAAAACTCTCTTGCAGGACTTTGCTCGCACAATTTCTATTTACTTGGAATTTTAAATTATTCTTACATTTCTATTTTGATTTCCTATAGATATTTATTAGGTTAGATCCTATGTCGGTAGCAAAACATTTCATTTGTTCGCAAGATTCCTAAAATATAAAATATAAACAAAAATAAAGTTTTTCTAATTGTATACTAAGCTAGGAAGGAGAAGGAAGAAAAAAGAGCAGCTTATCCGCGAGCTGCCTCCATCCATCTCTAATACTCTAATGACAACCAAATCCTGCCCCTATAAAAAGAAGTCAACTTGTAACACATCGCCATCATCTTATGTCGCAGCGATCATATTAGCACAGAAGATGCCAAGACAAATAGTAGGTTGCATACAGACCACCATTTCATTATATCCCGAATAGCATATGAACAGGACTTTAAAAAAGGGAAACTCCAATTTGGATTTGGTGAACCATGAAGCTTATCAGCTTTATATTCATTATGATGGCTATAGATATATTTTTTTTTCCCATGCTTGACGTGGAGAATAAACTGACTCTAGACAGATTGGAATTAGATAAGCACACAAACAAGGATAACAGCTAATACAATTGGTAAGGTTGCTATCTGCTCGGTGCGGGTAGGGATAAAGATGACCAAAACTGAGGTGTTTTGGAGGTGTTATCTACGGTTTATTTGGATCCTACCCTTTTCTTATCTCAATCAAATTAAACATATATTAAGGCATGCAAGAGGTTGAGACAAGTTAGATAAACCGTTTGGAAGATCTCATACTGTAGTTTCATACCATACTTTTAGCTTCATTCAGCAAGCCTACATATATTTCATATTCATTAATGATTAATTGTGTAATTATTAGCAACTATCTCAAGAGAATGAGCTCGATTAATTTAATACATTAAATATAAGCAACAATTGTGGAGCGGCTGGATTGTGACCTCAGCATTGTTAACCTTTTGGTTTTGTTTAATTCATGTTGCAAGTAGAGAGCTCATGACCATTGCTGATTTGCCGTATTAATACATAGAACTCTCTACTGAGCCTACCATGCTATCAGGGGCGGCCCAAAACATTTGGGAGCCTAAGGCGAACTTATTAGGAAAGGCCTTTTTTTTTTTAAATGATGAAAAAATTTTAATAAGTATAAAATACTTTAAAATTTTATTTAAAAATAACTCGTATAGCTTTTTGAGATGCAAAATTACTAATCAAATTTTTATAGTTCTATTGTTAATTCTTGAGTTGAATTTAATGTGGTTTTTTCTTTGTTTGTGACAACAAATCTATCTAGAGCTCCTTTTTGAGATTGAATGTGTTTATCAATTTTTCTTTTCTTTTTGAGTTTTTCATATCCACATTCATATTTTCTATTAGACATTTTAATATAAAAATAATATTATCAAATAAAGTAATTAAAAAAACACCACAAACAAATTAAGATATAAAAAAGTCGAAAATGATAAAATTTAATTGTGTCAAAAAAAACAAACTAAGATTCCGACAAGTAGTGCCGAACTTGATGGGGAGAAGAGGCCAAATAGTGCCAAACTCGGCGGCGAGAAAAGGCCGAGCCGCCGAAATCACAACCAACCTACAATTGGACCAAAAAAAATAATTATAGTGTCTCTAACTTAATTAAATCAAAATTAATTGGACCAAAAAATTAATCAATTGGCCATATATTTTCTGGCCTTTTTTCATTATTGTATAACATTAAATACAATAAGCCAATAACAACAACGATGGCATATGAAAGAAATCCTCTTTATATACAATTGCTCGGTGCTCACAGAACTATTAGATAATAAAATAACAATTAACAAATACTTCCATGTGAAATAGTAATTAGTGAATAGTGATTAGTCAATAGAAAACTCACCACTGCGGCGCTGCCTGGGATTTGGCCTTTGGGAATTGGGATGCTAACGGAGGAGCCGACGAGGCCGGAGCTACGGAGCGGCGAAGCCCGGAGGTCGGAGGAGCCAAGGACGGCGAGGAGAGCTAGATCTGGACTCTGGAGCAGGGGCGGCCCAAGAGCTAGAGTTTAGAGAGGAGATCTGGCCGGCGGCTCGCCACTCACTACCGTGACGGCGTCGCCAGGTTCTTGCCTTCTTGGAGCCGGAGGAGAACGGTGGCCTTTAGAAGTTTAGAGGCTAGAGCGGAGCCGAGGAGCCGGAGCCTGGAGCCTGGAGGCCGGAGGCTGGAGGTCGGAGGAGCCGAGGACAGCGAGCAGAGCTGGAGAGGAGATCCGGACTCCGGAGTCCGAAGCAGGGGCGGTCGAGCCTCAAGCCGTCGACGGTCGAGCCTCCCGGCTGCCGGCAGAGAAGGGAACTAGGGAGAGGAGAACTGAAGGTACGCTCCTTTTTTTCGCTTTGAAGGGTTCAGCCGTTTAGCAAAAAAAAAAAAGCATCAGTGGAGAAGGGGAGAGAGTCGGAGAGAAGGGGGAGGATCGTTGCCTCTCTCAGCTGTCGTAGGCTCATAGCCATGCCCATCTACCAGCTGTAGCCTGTAGACTCTCAGCTGTCTGTCGTTGCCTCATCGGGGAGATGGGGCTTGGGGACGCACTGTAGCGGGCCAGCAGCGGAGCCGTCGCCCGTCACCCTGCTACTCTGCCAGCTTTCGGATGTGAAAGCTCAAAAAAAAAAAATCTCTCCACGAGTCCACGGGCAGAGCGGGGCGGGGGCCTTCCATGAGCCGGGGGCCTTAGGCGACCGCCTCGGTTGCCTAAGGCTCGAGCCGGCACTGCATGCTATACTAGTACCATACCGAGCTTCGGTATGGTACAAGTATAGAACCAACTTGTACTAGGCGGAACTCATCAATGTCATACCAACCCCGAATCCAGTTTTGGGCGATACCAGATCAAACCGTAAAAACAAAAGATCTCCTAGTCCAATGTCGATACTGTATCATATTGGACATACCGTACTATTTTGGTACAAAACTCAACTTGGGTACAAAATATCTTGATGAAGACATTATTTAGATGACTATTTTTTGGTTGGATATATTTGGGAGATTCCCCTCAAGGCAAAATAAACAATATTGAAAAAATTGTGTTTTTTAATAGAGGGCGAAGAATAGATTCCAAGTAATTGAAGAAGGTTTGCCTTTCTGAGGTTGGGTGTGCCATTGATATCTTGGTAGAGGATATTCCCTTGAAGTGTCTTCAATTCTAATCATGGGGAATTTTAGTGGTAAGTTTGGCTGTTCTTCTTAGCTTAAATGGTTCGTGTAGGGCTGGCCCCATTATGTGGCCCAGAGTGGGTGCAAGTTGGAGCTGCCATGGCTTATAGCTAGAGCAATAGGAGGGGGCTCCGATAAGAGAACAGTCAGGATAACGAGCGCTCCACCCGCCATGCAGGCGACAGGAGCAGCAGGTAAGTGCTTGGTTGTTTTGTTATGGGGTTCCGATAAAGATGCCTAGATATGGTGGACGAAATAAATAAAATCCTATTAAGATATAAGAAAATAATAAAAAAAAATCACGATCTAATTAAAGGAATGAAGAAATTTCTACAATCTGATTAACTTAAATTTTTTAAACAAATATTAGAAAATCGAGAGATTGGAGGAAGTAGAGCCTAAATCTCTGGCGGAAGTAGAGCCTAAATCTCTCTTTTTTTTATTAATAATGATAAAATTGGGTTACAAGACTTCTATTTATACTATTTAGTTCTGTCTTTATATGGTCTTGGCCATATCCCTCTTTTATATAAAAGAGATCACAACTTTTGATAGAAATGATCAATAGAAATAATTATGAAAAATTAAAAATTCTATAAGATGTAGATGTTAACTTCTATATTAATTTTCTGTTCAACCACTTACACTTAATTTTTCTCAAATTACAAGATATGCTTGTTCAAAGTCCTTCCTAAAAAAGAAATTCTAACTTTGATCAACTCATTTCGACGCCCGAATAATGGAATTTGCTCTTGATTGCTCAGTACGCTGGACCTTTTAAAATTAGCATCACAATGTAGAGCCCGAGAAATTTTCAAATTTAAAAAAGAAGAAAGAAAAAATCGTGGACATATTGACAAAGTTAAATACCATTTAAGAGGGCATAAACATCCCTCCAAAGAAAGAGGCGGGTGTCATGGTATTTGTATGACATTATCACACACACATGCACTGAAAAATGGAATACTGCTAGGTGTGTGTTATTATTTCTGAGTTCTAATTTTCTAGCTGTGGTATTAATATATATATAATTTATATTTCTTGTTTGAATAATTCTTGCAGACCTACCTGGTTTCAACCTTGGGGAGCATAATTCCAGATACATGATATACTTGCTACAGTAGTTCTTATCCTTCTTGACATTCTACAAAACTATATCTCAATCATTACATCTATTTTACCAAAAAATAATTATATCTATAACATGAGGATTCTAATAAAAAAAAGACATGCTATACATGTCTAGTTGTAAACTCTGCTGGTTCTTTTATCTATCTATCTATCTATCTATCTATATATATATATATATATAAACTTAGGTTCCAAGTTTGAAAGAAGGAAGAATCTGATTTAGGAGTCAAGGGTGGATTAACTAACACAACAAAACCCAACTCAACTTCATTTTAAATTATAATATTTTAAAATATGATTAGTTGCTAGACCATATAAAGTCTAATGATAAGCTCCCACCTAACTTATTG
Source organism: Phoenix dactylifera (assembly GCF_051530095.1). Classification (NCBI taxonomy): domain Eukaryota; kingdom Viridiplantae; phylum Streptophyta; class Magnoliopsida; order Arecales; family Arecaceae; genus Phoenix; species Phoenix dactylifera. The sequence goes on from NC_143197.1 coordinate 24,687,144, forward strand.
AGGATTTCAAAGACCCAGGAAGCCAAAAGCTTCAGGGGATATGAGTCTGTCCCACTCAACATAGGGACATCCCATCACGGTATTGCATTCTTGTCCATGATAATATTTCTGACCAATGACCATCCAATGGTAGAAATATGCACCATAGTCATGGCTTGTCTTAGTGAGCTGAAACCCTAGACCCACCACTCCAAGCTACTAATTTACCATTGGCTAATAATATCTATAATTGTTTTAGGATCATCTATTTCAGGTCTAAGATGAGCAAAAATCATGGCAAGTGGATTGGATTGACCCGCCTCTGATACACAACTGATTTGAAATTAATCCAGTTTGATCCAAATTAAAGTTATTCGAATTATACTTGAATTCAAAAAACATAATCCATCTCATATATAAATTGGATTTCTACAACTGAATTTCCAATCTACCGAGAACCAAATCGAAAACTAGTGTTTTATATATTTCAGAACCCTTCTTGAATATAAAAAATTGATTTTTATAACATATTAGTTGATATTTTTTTATAATATCCGAAATCATATATTATAATATAATCAGATAATTAATTTATATACATTTATCATAATTTATTTGCCAATTATTTTAATTTAATTTGACTAGAAGATCAATCCGATCTCAAAAAAATTAGGTTGGATTTGATCTCACTTTTAATTTAATTTAATTTAAATACATATTAAATCTGGGTTGTGCCCATCAAAAAAATAAGGTTGGATTTGATCTAAATTTTAATTTAATTTAATTTAAATATATATTAAATCCTCCCAATCTTCTTGATGATTTGATGACATTCTTAGCTTTAGTTCGCGAATGTTAGAAATTTTGAGAAATTCATCTTTTAGTGGATTTTAAAGTAGATTTATTGTTGGTAATCTTTCTTGGGGAAGTTTATGGCATTTAGGTTTCTCAGGGAGTTAATGCTTAAGTTGTCTATTAACGTTCATTCTGCAAATTCTGGATCATGGAATATTTGAGAGCAAAGAAGCTGCTTTATGTAACACAAATACTATAACAAAAATCAGAACTTTGAGCATCTGTGTTAGTAACTCATTGAATGAATTTTCAGTTTCAGGAAATTTTGTTATGTAATTATTATCAGTGCACAAAAGAAGTGTCTGCGTTTCTTAGACTGGATGATCAAAATATTTAATGTACAATAGCCATATTATTCATACTTATGATGAAGTATTTCCACCTTAATCTGAGAAACCTATTTTTGTGGATTGATTGTGAAGAAATATATGCTTTGACTAAAGGCTGATGGCGGTAGAAACAGACGAGTGTGGCACGTAAAAAGCCAAATGGAATCAGTCATATGTGGGGAGTATTCCCGATCGATATCATATTTATTGATATATTAATACAAAAAATGAGGGGAAAACATCTACTTTGATTATTATTTTTTTGTTTTTTTTATTAGAACTATGAATGTTGACACTGAGAGCAAGGTCTGCCATATCAGCATGCATCGACAGTACCCTACCATATCAGTAAGGTACCGATATGGTACCGAGATTTGGTTTGGTATATAAGTCGAACCGGTCCAAATCGAGCAAAACCAACCCATACCACTAAGTTTTGAGCAGAAGCATGACCAAAAGTAATTAAAAAAAAAAAAAAAAGGCCGAAACTATCTTGCATACTATACCGACTATACCATACTAAACTGGTAACGTACAGGTATGATACCTAATGCCGAAATTGCGAACCTCGACAGAGGCTTAGATATAATTGAGAGTTTTATGAGGTTGTATATGAGTATCTTCTCAAGAATTTGGGCTATATAATGGCTGCTGGAAGATCCATTCATAGTAAATAATTTGTTGGGATTCTGTAATGAACTTGTTGCACCAAATTGTAAAGTTTGATAACCTATTTTTGGGCAGAGCCTTGTACCACTCATGGGCTTGCAACTCAAATGAATCACAAAAGTTATTCAACACATCTTACATGACTGAAACTTTGGGTTCTACCATGACTGTCTCAATGTGGCTTAATAAATAATGGCCTAAACAATATGCACAAAATTTCACTAACTGTGAAGTGTGCTTACCAATAGATACTTTATATGCCGCAGCTCTAACAAGCCCATTACAAATTGAAATAATAACATGCATGACATAAATCTCCTTCGAATCACATGGTAACTCGAATAAGAGAAGATTCTCGATCAAGGTTGGCCAAGAAGTGACGGTCTGTAGAGAGCATGGCTCTGCCCCATCTCAATCCGTTCGCGAGGATCATACATGGCCTCATCTCTTAATGCCTGAAGAATTGCCTTTGGTGGAAGTTCCCTGCACAAGCAAACATGCTGAATTTTACAGAAATGTAGTTTAAACTAGCATCCTAAGTATTGAAACATATTTCCAGCATTGAAAGGAATAACCATGTACTGTAACAGATAAACATGCATACAAACTATCTAAATAAAATCACACAAGAGAAATATGTTTTAACCTTAACCTTTTTATTAATATCTTGTAAAGTGTTTTCAGGATGGGGCACAGCTCAACAGGAGCAACAGGCTTGTTTTCTTCAGGATGTAACACATTCAAGCTCGATTCACTTAGGAGTTCATAAAACGCATCGACAGCAGAGACACCCTGAAAAGATCAAAATAAGGATTTTCAGACAGGTGGCTTGGTAAAAGGCATACACATTCTATAAGAAACCACTAACCACAGCAAATCCCGTGAGATCTAATAACCTAAATCTTAAGTTTTGCGCACACATGATATGTGCAGTAAGGTTACTGTTTTGTGCTATACTGCTCGAGAGAAAGCATAGAGCACAAGAATCAAGAGACACACCTGAATAGTCCCTTTTCCTTTGATACTATCACCCATGTCCAGACTCAGCTCCCCCTTGGCTAGCATCTGCCCATACCAAGCGTTGCGACCTTTCAACAAGGTTACGTAGGTGTCCGCAAGCAATGGACCAGCAAGTTTCTCCGGTTCTTCTGCCAATAGGTGTGTGATGAATATCATTTCAGATGTGCAGTGTGCGAAATATACTGATTTGCTAGTCGCACTCTCATTGGTTAGAGCCGCTACCATCCCTGATGAAGAAATGCAGTGAGGTAAAGAATCGACTTAAAGGGAGGGGAAAAAAGAGATAGCAAGGCAAACAATTACACTTCCAACAATGCAACAGCTAAAAGCTTCTCACAAAAATGAATTACCTCTTCCCAGAAAAAGGTAATACATATGATGATGAGAAAATGCAGAAGAAGGAACTTAAATCAATATGCTTATATCCCCTACATAAACTGAAAAAAGTGGCATTAAGACATCTGTAAATATGAAACTGAAGGAATTTCCAATATGCCCAAAACTTTCTTTCCACAAGATGCAAGATATAGTATACAATCAAACCCCGCCACATTGAACATAACCCTTCAGGAGCTTGGCAGTGCTACAACTTGCTTTATTCAGTAGACTCAAGCAAATCTACAATGCAGTAGGGATCTCGATCAGAGAAACAGAATTACAGATAACCTACAACCAGATTTATCGTGGATCAGACTCCAGCAGAACCATCTAGAAAAAAGAACTCAGACAGAGTAAACATCATCTAAGAATCCAACCATTACATGTAACTTGCCATAATGCAATCAACAAAATGTTGCCTCTATAGAATCATATATTTTCATGGTAAAATACCAAACTACCAAATTTATGACAAATTTCCAGGACTTACATTATTGACGTTATGATCAAATACATACATAGGTTGAGAAATAAGGTTTAATCAACATATTGAACTACTGCTAGTATATTTGGTATCCATAGAACCTCCAATTCAAATACATCTACAAGGTTGAAAAGACAAAATTCCAGTTCAACATAGCCATGAAAGATTAGATCAGAGAATTTAATCATAATAAACAGGCCAAATTTCATATATTTTCAGCTGCATTCCATGCAAGTGATAGATTTGGAGTTTAGAACCTATTTTTGGTAACAAAGGTTTATGAAGTGGGACTTCAATTCCAATTCCTTTTCTTTTGTAGTACAACTATGCCTCGTCAACAAAATATTTTAGAAATCACCCAGCAGAAACAACTTTAACTATTCTTCATAAGGGATCAGGAATGCTCCTGAATTATTGATGATCTGTTCTAGGTTGCGGTTGACCTTGTATATCAATTGTTAGAAAGAAGATTTGCCATATTAATAATGCCATTTTATATAGTTAACAGCCTATTCAGGAAACACCCCTGCTGATGGCATCAAGTAGATGAAAAGGTCAACTTTCCATGTTGTGCATCTAATTTCAACATTTTAACCTAATGCATACAGCATTTTCGTCTGATATCAGCTCTTCATGTCTCAATAATGTCCAAGTCAAGTATATTAAACCATTTATCATGTAATATCATAAAAGAAGACTCAAAAATGTTTACAGTTAACAATCTACAACAAGTTAATGCCAGATGTTGAAATATAACTATGTAAAAAGGTTGTGCCAAATAAAAATATGACATACCAGAAAATGTTGTGCCAAATAATGCCAGACATTGAAATACGCTAATCAAAGTTACAGAATGCCAACACATTATGTTCAATATCTGATATGCCCAATATTGCAAGATACTCAGTGGACAAAATATCTCAAACTATGAGATATTGTGGTCGAGGTTTTCTTTGACTACAGATGGTGTTCAGGTATCTATTGTGAAAAGTTGTGCAAACAATTTATATGACAAGGAGCCAGAATGAGGTGAGGCCCTGAACTATTCAACAATTGCATAATGAAATAGAGAAATCTCAAGTTTTGTATTATCTTAAACTTTCTGGGTGAGAATGGAAAGAATAATTGAAAAGTTTTCAATAATTCTTAATTTTTCCCTTAGCCAGATGGTTCTCAAATTATTTTGGTAAACAAACTAATTCAGAAATACTCCATATAAGCAATTTATTCACAAATTTTATGATCTATTCGCAAAAGTATTCACAACAAATCAAAGACACCATTATGAATTAAAATTTAATGCTGGTGCTACACATTGTCACCAGCGGGTTTAGTTTCGTGTTTGTTTATTGTTCTTACCTCTCCTATTCTTGCTTTCATGTGAATAAGTATATAAATATTTCATTATCTTTCTTTGCTTTATTTTTGTTAATATTTTTGTATTTTTTAACTATTTGAATTCTTTCTGAACTTGTGCCAAATTTTCTGGATATTTTTTGAGTTCCAAATGTTCACCTCAAGCCAGTTTTTCCAGAATCCCAAACTTGTGACTATATTAATGAGATGCTCACAGAAATAAATCAATGTTTAAATTGCATTGCTTAAGCTTTTAAAACTACTCGTATTCATCACTTTACCACAGAAATAGCAAGGTAACAAAAATCTATTACCAGCGCCAATAGCGTACACATTCTTCAGTCCTCCCATGACCTCATGTGTGACAAGATCACTGTTGTCCCACACAATGAAATGTGGCTGCCTCAAAAACTTAGCAAGGGGTTTCCTCCACTTATTAGCTCCACATATTCGAGCGTTAGCATATTCCTTGTTATAAATCTCCGAAGCAATATTTGGGCCTCCAAGATACAGAATGTTCTCGATTGGAACCCCAGCTGCAAGGCAGACAAGTGCATAGAAGAAACCAACATGATTGTAAGTTGTAACATACCTGAAGGAAAAATGGTCTCAAAGGTACAAGAAATATCCAAAACTACACCAGGTGCAGAAAATAACATTAATAATGCAAATAAAATAATCACAGAAATGTTAATAATAACAGAAAAACATTTTTTCCCTAAAAAATGGAGGATGTATAGTTTGTTGAAGATAAAACACACATACACAAGCACTCAAACAAAGCAGAAAGAAAAAAATTTTGTTAACTATAATCCAAAAAAACATATTAATATCCATTAGTAGTCTTGTGATCCAAAAGATGAACAATATTGAAGGGAAACAAAAATACTAATAGCCAGCAGTTTCTTCAATCATAACATAGGACATTTTCATCTGTTTCTGATGAGAGTTATTAAAAAATATTGGCATCTACCGTATTGTAATAAATCATGACAAGATAGGGATGCAAACCATTTTGATTTCCCTCAATGAACATCTATTTTGTTCTAGAATGGCATCTTTCATAGTCAGTTAACTCTAAAAATTTGATTAACTCTACATTGTGTTCCTTTATTTCTAATATTATATATATATATAAAAGTTCACTAGCATTTCAGGTATAGTTTTAACAAAGAAAAAATAGTGGCATGATAGAATTTGAAAACTTGGTGTTTCAACACTATATATCCAGAGCAGTTGAAGTTCCAAATATGTCAATTATATTTTTCTTGCATGCGATAAAGCCAACAACCTATGAATAACATTGAGCAGCAATCAATCTGTATATGATGTGATCATTGAGCTGGTAATGAACTAACATGCATAAATGGTTGAGGAGAAAAACCTTACTTGCATGGCTAATCATCTGAGTAGGAGTTATTATACGTGGAACCGGATCTAGATCTGCCTCTATGCCCTTTGCCAAAGATATAATAATAGGAACCCTAATCCTCTCCTTCCAATACCTACTGATCTCCTCAAACATCTCGCGTGTCTCTGTCGATGGCAAACCATTCACCACAATGTCTGCATCCCAGACTGCCTCCTGCAAATTAGTCACAACCTTCAGTGGACAAAGCGGTGTGTCAATCATGTTCAAGCAGAAGCCATCCCTTAAAATTTCATCTGCATAGAGTGTGCGATCCCCGAGCCTCGCCTCAACATATTTCAAGTAAGCACATCGCTGGATCAAACGCCTTAAGACATCCTCCCTTGAATTGATCACCTCAAACAGATGCTCTGCGGTAGACCTGTCAACAGATCTCCCAGGCCTTCTCCATATTCTTATCTGGACCTTATCGCGGAAGTGGCCATAGGCATCCTGCAGAAGGGCAGCAAAGGCACTGCCCCAAGCACCAGCACCAATGCCAACAACCTTTAGCAGATTGCCTTCTGATTTGCCGAGCAGCCGACGGAGCTCGTCGAGCTTCTCCTCCACACCATTGGAGTAGTGAACAGACCCATTAGAGTGAGGAGGAGACCTGTGGGCTCCTTCTACACTGCCAACCATCTCTGTTCAAGCAAAACAGTGAACACACACCACAAACTTTCACAATTTTAAGATGAATGATTACTCAAAACAAATCCACTACAAGGAAAAAGACTCCCCCCCGCCCCGCTTTAATGCTTCTCACCAGAAAAATCTTTCCTTTTCCTTTACTTTTTTTTTAAAAACTTTTCTTTCTCTCTTCCCAATATAAACATAAAATTTATCAAAAAAGACCAGATACGAAATCAAATGCAAAACCTCATAAGAACTCAAAAAGTATCGAATTTTGACAAGAGAAACTTCCTTCGACCCCTGCGAGTGGAACAATCCAAAGCAAACAATCTTAAATCGCGTTCTCACAGGGGCCTTTTTCCCTCACACACACAAATTTTTCTTAACCTGCATCAAATTCCTACCGAAACGAAAGCCGAAAACGCCCAGCGATCAATTCACACGCAACTTTGAACCGACGTCGGGTTTTGGTCATCTAACCTCAACGAACGCGAAGAACCGCCCTTCACTTTGGCTTCCGTGTCAGAAGCTCCAAGAGCCGACGCTTCTCTTTGGCTCGGGCCCTTTTCTTTCTCTCTCTCCACTGTTCTCTGGTTTTTTCCCGCGGAGTTTAACCGAAAGCAAATTGGTTGGGAGAGGGGGAGTAGGTGGGCGCCTTCAAATTCCTGTACAAATGGAAAGCGAAAGAAATTGAAGTTCGGAAAGCGGAGGCTTTGACGAGTTCCGATGGGACGTGAAAATGGGAATTGCGATGGGTGGGGAAAGGAACAAAAATTATATTGGGCGCCTTGGACTACGTTATGGGCCTCTTATTTTGTTCCATCTTAAACAAAATTTATTAATTTTATAATTTAAAAAAATATAAAATAATTAATTATTTGATATATATTATCTGGCCATAAAAAGTATATTTTAAAAATTATAAATTAATTTATCTAAAAATATATATTGAATCTTGTAACTCTTGTTAAGTATGTATCAGATAAGTTTATACTATGTATCAGAAAGTTAACGAGTGTGTATCATTAGCTATGTAGTGTGCATTGGTAAATATGATATTCTAAAAACTATGTATTACTTTGTTTAAAATTATGTATTGAGTTGTTATATAAATAATTTATTAAGTATATATTATTTGTCCGTGTACTATATATTAGTAAACACCATATTCTATAGATTATGTATCAATTTATCTATATATATATATATATATTTAATTGCTAAATAACTAATTTATTTAGTGTATTATTTGGTATTTTTTATTTTTTTAAATCACGAAACAAACAACTGCATCGAAGGTATTTATGACTTTTGAATATTTGCACTGAAAAAATGTGGCAAAATAGAAATCTCTCCCCCCCCCCCCCCCCCCCCCCCCCCCCCTCTCTCTCTCTCTCTCTCTCTCTCTATATATATATATATATATATATATATATATATAGTCTCCAGTGCCTGCGCGTACGATTTTTATTCATGCAGAAAGCATGGGACTTGGGTCAAGACACCGCGCCTGGTTGGGTGGGAGCATTAAAAGTCAGCGATGGCGCCACCTTTCTGCATGTGAAATCAACCTTATGGTAATATATTATAATATTTTTTAGTTTTTCCCTTATTCTTGTTGTCACCTTCTATATTTTTGAGTTTTTTTAGTATTTTTTTTCCGAGGGCGAGGAGAACCTCATCCGCATAGCAAACCCATTGGTCCTTTTCCGCGAGAAAATGTTCGATACGGGTAGACAAATTTTACTCATATCCTCTCCATCCGCGAAGGAGCTCCACCAATGTGTCAGCCCCTTTCACGTATGAGTATGTCACACCAGCACCGTCTAAATACCGGCGGACCAGATGGCGACTTCGTCGGACAAAGCAGGTGGAGGGCATCCGATCTCTGTATTTAATCGACGCCTACGCATTTCGAAGCTGGGCCACTTCGGTAGATTAGCTGAATGGCTCTTTAAGAGTATTCTCTATAAATAGAGTAGAGTTATTCTATTGCTTATATATTATTTACGGATTTCATGTTTTAATTATCAGTTGTTCTTGACTTAAGGATGCCAAATGTCATCCTTGATGGTACTTGTTTTGGAATTATTTTTTTTATTATTGCTTCTTTTGCAATATATCTTGACGCGGATGAGTATTTAAAATCTTCATTAATTAAATATCATAATTTTGTTATTAATTTAATTTTTAGTGATTACGGTTCTTTCTAAGCTTTTTTTTTATTTTTGAAAATTTAACTCTTATTAAATTATTTTTGAACATCGAACTTGTCACTATGGTGAGCTCGTTCCTACTAGATCTTTAAAATGCATTTTGGAGACAAATTTAAAATATTTGTACATGAATTCGTCTCCAAAATATCCGCATATGTGCAATTAAAACTGTTCATGTAGGTTTCAAATTCTAAGGCAAAAATTGACTATTGATCAGTAATCCGAGCGGGTGACTTGTAGCGAGCAGCATTTTAAATTGATAAGTTGGCGTACAAGTGAAGTTGGAGTGAAATCGTCTTTCTCTCTCTCTCTCTCTATCTTAAATTTCAGGGCCATAAAATAAATAAAATCAAGAAAAAATTAACGGCCGGTCCATCCTTCGATCGGACTCTAATTTTGAGTCCATATTGACCAGTTTTATAACAACTCGTCCAACATTATGCTGATATTTAACCAGCTTTATTCTTAAGACAAAAATACCCCTTCATCTTCCGCTCTTCCTCTCTTCTCCTGTTTCCAACCTTAAGTCCGACTCTCTAACCCACCGGCAATTCGTTCTCTATTTTCCCACTGTTAATCCATTCCCCTCATTGGAAGAGAAAACCCTTCTGCTCTCCCGCTCGTCCGCTCTTCTTTTAATCCCTAGTTTCCCACTCCAATTTTGCGAGTTCGACTCTATTTTCTCTCCGTTGCGAGTTCAACTGCATGATAATGGACAAGCATCGGCATTGACAATTATCAAAGGATAAGATTTAGGGCATTCAAAATTAGTTAGATAATTTCTAGGTTGAAAATTTAGAATAGATGCTGAAAATCTGATTCTTGAAGTTGTCTTTTAGGTGACGGATACAATATGAGTAGTAACTACCAGAAAAGTACTTCGGCACTGATTTAATAATTTTTTATTGCTTCTTTCAAAATCCGACAAAACCAGTCCCAATTGTCAACAATCTTTGTATTGACCACATCATAAGCTATAGAAAACATATCCTCATTGGCATCTTTGGAAGTCGCGCCAAATAGTACACCTCCATCCTTATGCTTTATAAACATTCCATCTATAAAAATCATAGATCAACATCCTTGTATGAAACTCGTTATTAAAGCATGAAATGAAATGCATAGGCGTCTGAATCGACCTTCATTTGTTTCATACTCCGCTATGCTGTCGGGGTTGGTCTGAAGAATGGCATCATATACCAGCGTATCTGATCATAAGATAGTGATCTGTGACTATAAAGCTCCTTCATAGCCACATCTTTTCCATGCCAAGCTTGATAATACGGCAATTCAACACCATATTCTTGACAAATATCCTTTACGATATCATTTGGCTTATATAATGGCATATTTTGAAGTTTATCTTTAATAATGTTCGAAACCCAATGTTTCGAAGCCTTAGAATGAGACCGAACTTGCAACCTTTCTCCGCATGCATGCTTACTGTTCATTTTTTTAATTTCAAATCTTTCTTGATTCCCAAGTTGAGAGGCATGGATACACCATTCACATTCTTCATATGCACATTCCATGGTCACTCGCTGACGATCGTTCTTCATAAACAAAAAAATCTCTATAATTTGTGATACATAAGTTGTAAAATATGTCACGAATAGTTTCTACATCCTTGAACTCCTCACTAACACCCTCTATAGAGGTTTTTCAAGCATCTAAAGAATTTCTTTGACTAGGTTCCTTTTCAATTGTGGCTCTTGTTTCTTCAACAACTCGACCGAAATTACTTGAGCTGCCAAAATAGGTAAAGCGCGAGGAGCCACTCTTTGGATTATTTTTGGATCTGCAACTACACTCAACATTCTGGGATGGAATAAGTTAGACAAAAATTCAGCATACTAACTAACAATTTTTTCCTTAAGATGTACAAACTAAGAAGTTAAATATGCAATACAATACTAATTTAAACTAAGAATAGCAAAATAGAAAGAGATGGAAATATCTTGTGCATTACCTCATATCGATTACCACACCAGCAGCTTTGGTCAAGCATGGAGAATAACTAACAACCATCTCGATCACCGATGCATTTAAGTTGACATGTATTTGATGCATATTCCCAACATCCTTATCGCTCATTAGCGTAACAAGCATTCTAGACTTGTTTGGAATATAAAATTTAACTTCTACCATTATAACAGATAAATATTTCTATATTTTCACTATTTTCTTATAAATTTGATTGACATTTGTGTCCTCAAAGATGAAAATAATAAGGGCTTCACTGCCATAAGAACAAACAGCCATGAAAACTGGGCTACATATGTTCTTTGAAGCCAATGACAACGGAAAAGGAGGGAGGGATGAAGGGATGCTTCAGAATGCTATTTCAACAATGAAGCAAAGGGAATGCTGCCACGGAACTATTTTCAATTCAGCATAGCAATGGTAAACAGAGAAGAAGAGAACCCAAGAAATCAAAATCTCGGCAATAACAAACAGAGAAGAAGAGAAACAAATGGAAACCAAAACAGGCTTTTCTTTGAATCGCAATCGGTTAGGGGATCTTTGAATCGCAATCGGCCAGGAGATCTCTAGATCTCGGCAAAGACAAACAGATAAGAAGATAATCTAGGATATCTCTTCACTCGGCAATGGCAAAAAGAGAAGAAGAGAGCGGTGTCGCAGGGGATATCAGGATATCATAAATGGAATTCTTTCCATATTTAAACCATTTCCGTGGGGTCGTGAGGGCATCTTCGGAATTTAAAAAAAAGAAAATCGCTATTAGGGACCAAGAATTAAGATTAGCGAAATTCTTGGATTGAAAATAGCAGTTTCGGTCAACAGGGACTCTCTGTTATACCAGAGTCATCGGGAAGGTGGGAAATTAATTTTCGCTAAAATCAATTGTAATTCTTTTCTCTAAGGTTGCGATCGACTTCAATTCAAGCAGAAGTTAATTTGAAAGTGACCTAATGTGACATGTTTATCTCAATTGGATTGGATCTTGGTAAGATAAGCCCGTATTAAGGAGAATATATGTCTATATCAACGAGAACTGAATTAAACCTAACTTGACAATACCCTATATTATATGAAATCAACTTAAAATAACAAATTATTAAAGCAATCCAATTCTTCTAAAGCTAACCCATGTGCCTATTAAAAAAAAGGATGTCCAAGCCAAAACGACTGGTAATGTAAAGTTAAAGAATTTGAGTTGAACTAGCACATTTTCAATTAGAACAGATGTTAGGAGAATCTCAGGACTAAGTATCTAGTAGCTGGCCATCAAATTAATTGCTTCCACCTTATAAATAGATGAGTGTTAGTCCTTTAAATGATTAAAGTTATTGTACAAGATTATAAAGAGTTAGCCAAACATTTTGAAGAGTTATACATGTGTACAAAATCATATGGGACGATAGACAGACGATTATTCTTGCTTCGGGTTTTGCAACTTCTTGTGCCATACAAATTATACAAGTTTCCATTTTTTTTAAAGATATTCATGGGAAAAATTTTCTTGAAGTATTTTTTATGCTTTGTTTAGATGGTGGTATAAGTACTTTTTAATATAAAATAAAAATAAAGGAGGTCACTGCAAATATTTATATCGATACTCAAAAGGAAAAAGATGTGCACGGTCACTATTGAGGCAGCCCGATCCATTGGCATTTTTTGTGTAATTGATAATTATTGGTTCAAAGGAAATAATTAAAGTGCAATGTTTACTTAGATACACAATTGAAGTATTTATGAATGTCACCCATGTAGATTTATAATCTTGATAGTCATATTTCTTAGAATACACAACTAGTTTGAAAGGGTGCGAAAGATAAAATCATCTAAATAGTTTCAAATAACAGATTTATTTATCTTTATCCATGTTGCCATCTAAGGAGGGAGTACTAATTGGGCTATCTTTTTCTCATCCCATGATATCATTTTCTAGTTATTAAATACTTAAATAGGATTAAATGAATGTGGAATGTGATGGGTGGTATAATTGATTTGTTATATGAGAGAATGGCTGGTTCATTAAGGCAAAGAATACCGGAGAAATGATAAACCTATACCTTGTTGTCCCTTCTCATAAGAAAAAATTCTATGTTCGGGCTCTAAAGGTTCTTCTCTTAATTGTTTGGCATAAATATTTTTCTGATACATTTCTATAAAATAATTGCATTGCCTGCAATAATTTTAAAAGAAATACCCAAAAAAATGATCTTTAAATGTGATTATGCTCTGCCGGGTATCGAAAAGCACTCCTAAAAATCACCCTAAAATTGTAATACACATATTTTGAATTGACAAGGAAAAATAGGATTTTGCCCTCGAAAAATCCAAACTCTTAATTAATTAAATACCAAATGACTCCGGTATAACATTTTTTTGTGGAAAATTTTGGAACACTGCCTTTCTTATGGTAATTAGTGGCAACAATGAACTTCATATTGAGTATAATGACTTAATATATTGCAATATATGTTGCAATCTCTCTTTTGTATTTTATTTTTTATAATTGAGAATGAAATATTTAATTCAACTCGGGAAAGTAAACTAGTTGTTGCCATGGTGGTCCCACTTGTTTGCCTAAAATGTTGAGGTTTCGTATTCAAGGGTGGTGCATCTCCAACAATTTGTCCCTGGATAATTATGATGCAGTTGTAAACTTATCTAATTTGCACCAATAATGCTTGCCATTTAAAGCATGACTTTGATAGGAACTAAAATGACATTCGAACCAAAACAATTAAACCATCAACCATAAATCTCAGTGACATAATACCTGTTTGATTTTTATTACTCCAATGTGCCTCGTAGCAAATTTCATCCTGAAGAATCTATAAGTTTTCCCCATATCCGCTACTAGACTGAAAGCTCTTCCAAACTTCTTTGCATAATTCTTGTTTCAGCCACTTGCATTGGTCCACCAATATAGACTCACATCATATTTACTGCACACATTTTTGTGCTAGATTTCTCTTGAGCTCATTCAATGCTAATTTCATCATATCCTTTTTGGTAGGAGTCCAAAAATAATAAAACCAGATAAAGGATTAGTGCTATGATTACTGAGTTAATGGAAGAAGGAAAAAAACAAAACGAAAATCTCACATCCATTTTCTCCTAGAATATTTGGGGTGGCCAGAATATTGCTATGGATTTCCTCTAGTAAGGTACTCATGAGACGTCCAAATTGGAATGAAAGAAATGTTACAATGAAATGATTTTTTTTTTTTATTTTGTACCACATACGAATGTCCGGATTCCTATATCATGGGTTCCACTCCGGATCTACCTATCTTCTTCTCCCAAGCTATTAAAACTTTAAACAAGGCAAATGTTGCGGTATAATCATGATATGGTGGCATTAGAAATGCTAAAAGGGTAAAGAGTCGTACATGAACCTCGTTTCCTAGTTTTATCAACCTAAGAAGTATACAAGCAATAAAAAATGCATTGATCTGCAAGCATGATATATATTAACAAATATTTTCAGAGACAACAAGTGTACAAAACTATCAACAAAATTAAGAAATCCATATTTTGAACAGCAGGGATTCACCTTCTAGTTTGAATCTTAGATCATTGTCATGCATCAAAGCTTAAAACATTTTATTCTTCAAAGAAATTAAAACAAAAATTAACTCATAGATCCAAAAACTTTGTTTGCACAAGCAATATCTCCCAACGTGCGGCAAAGCCTCTGCAATCTGAATTGCAGTTAATCTGCTCTCTCTTGTAAATGTGGCAAGCTCAGAGAGGTTCAAAGTGATGCTCTTAGCTCTGCTATACATCTTCTGGACCAGAAGGGATTGGTTCGTAGCCATTGGGCTTATCAGCAGTCTTGCAAGGTTCAACTCGGATGCACTTCAAGATTATGGCAACGATCAAGCTGATTGACCCTAGCAGGATGCTGAGCAACCATAATTCCCAGCTAAGTGGTACTGTGCTTGCAAAAGCGCCAAGGAATTCCACTATTATTACTTGAAATATGACCGTTGAAGCTATGATAGCCAAAAAGATCCAACTGCTGAAAATTCCGCTAAAAACATTGATCTTATCCATCTCCCGGCTGTTTATTTCATTAAACACCTGATTCATTAAGGTTCAGAGAATACAATTATCAACTAGTGGTGATCGCTGTTGGTTGTAAAACAAAAAAACCTATCATGAGAAAACTATGATCTGGAGCTATTTCAATTCCAGAAGCAACTACAAAGATACAAGTAAAATAATAAAAAAACAAAATAAATTAACTGACATCAAGCATGTGCCATGCTTGTTAGAGAGGTGTATGCTAAGTTGCATGGGAAAAAGAGAATACTGGTAGAATGGGAAGTAGATGTGACATGAGTAAACTCATCAAATCTTTTCCTTTGCTAATTTGTTTCGTGCCTAGTATACCACACACCAAGCCAAACTCTCTGAAATCCTTGACATGAACATACAGTAAATGTGTAGCAATCCAACAACAAAGCCAAGTATAAAGGACTACATTTCCTGTTTGAGACCTCTGTAAACATGGCACAACCAACTTGATCAACAGGGCGGATTTAACGAACATGTGAACCTCTGCCATGTGATATACTCCTCAACAAGCCCACTCTTGGACTTCGTTAACAAAGGTGGCAATACTCCCTAAGAACAAACCTCTGTATCACATAGATTATTAAAGACCTTGTAGGACGTCTCATGGAAGCTCTTTGAATATGGTGTGAACATTCCCCTGAACATGTCGTAGACTAAGATGTTGTCGCTAGTGACTCGTAGCTTTAGGAAGACAAGACAATGCTTCAATGGCTAAGTTCATTAACTGGAAAAGATAATAATAAGACAACTCATCACTGGGTAAATATAAATGGTCATACATGCCTTATCCCATAAACTTTTAATGAACAGCATGAAATCTGTTGGTCACTATTGAATGCCAAGTAACACAGATCAGAAAATTCTCCAGATCAACTCACCTTCTCTGCCAAGTCTTCTACAATCTCGGATCCTTACTGCCAATTATTCAACTTGTCTTTCCCATCCTCACATCACCAGGATAACCTGGAGCTGCATAGCATGTCCAGTCCAAATTGAACGGTTGGCTTCTACTGTCCTTAGTTGCTTTCAATCCTATATTTTCCTTAATATAAACTTATTTTAACTAAACCTCCTTGTTTTACCATCTATCCACCTTAGCATTTCGATGCATTCTAAACATCTTACCAATGCCCTCTGCATTGTGCAAATTCTCTTCATAGTACAGATCTGTGAAAGACCATGCAAAATTAGCATTCGCAGAAGGTTTGATTGAGTAATCAATCAACACTCTACAGGTGTATCTCCATTCTTGTTAATCCTATTCAAACTCTCTTTCTCTACCTCTCCCTCCCCAACAATATTTGTAAAATGTAGAATAGATCTAAGGAAGCGAAAGCAAATGGTTCATGAACTTTTCTGTTCCAATATTCACATCAAAATTATCCATGACACTACATAATTACCAACTTTGTATCCTACTAGATCAAAAGGCAAAACCTCCTGGGATCAATGATAACAGAATTTGCTTCCTAATAGAGGTGTATTTGTTGGTTGCAGTGGCCCGTGATTTCAGATGAAAAAAAAAGACCGTGTATCTTTTTAGATGAATGTACATATATACTATTTGGCAATAACTATTTGTGTAAAACACCTTTCAAACACCCATTGTAAATGCATTGGACAAATTGATTCCTAAAAGCAAGGTTTGTCATACCAATCTATACTGCCCCATATCGGGTGTACTTTATCATACTATACCAGTAAGATAATGGCAGTATTGAGGTTTTGTTTGGCATATAAAAAGAACCGGTCCAATCTAGTCCAAATCGAGCAGAAATGCGCAGTAACACCCGTATCTGTGTTGTACCGACAGACCGGTTTTAGGTGACGCCACAGGTAGGTATGAGAAAATGTTGTGTTTGTTAGTACAGTGTGTTTATTGTATCGTACCAAACCATACTAGTAAGATACTGGTACCCGTACAATGAAACTTTCCTAAAAGTTAGCATGGCTAAAAGCTAACCATCATGTCAACTCTGTATATTATTCTATTTTATTATTCCTAAATTATGTATTAGGATACAAGTTAAACTGATTTACATCAGTTTGAAATCATACTAGAAAATCAAAAACTATAGAAAATACAAAAGCAAATATAGTATAAATAATAAATTAAAAGAACATAAGTAATACAAACATAGATATGGCCCCAAGTCTAGGAGTGTCAATGGGAATGGTAGCCTAGCAGTCCAGCAAGCTTGGCTCACTCTAGATTGGATCTGGGACTCGTAGAATTTGTGCCTTAGAATTTTTGACATGTTCAATGGAAGGGCTAGGCTTGGGATTGGCTATCACGCTAACTTATTGAAAAGGAATTATGATAATATATGCACTTCTTAAATCAAATGTAGTATTAACAATATAAGAACTTCTTATATGGATATACATATATCAAGGATTGCCGAACCGGTACCAGGTGTCGTACCGGTCGGTGCCCGGTCCGGCTTGGTACCAGGCCCATACCGAGATAAAACCAGCTGCAGCCGGAGAAGATGAAGAGAAAGAGAGAGCAAGCGGGCGAGGGAGAAGGAGCAGCGCGGACGCCTGTGGAGGGCCGGGGGGGGGGGTGAGGGGGGGCGGCAGAGGCCGCGGAACATACTGGCAAGCAAGTATCCGCTTATCTTCCTCCACGAAAAGCAGTCTTCTTGAAAGAAAGAACATCCACTGAATTCACTTCAAGTTCGAACCCATGGAAAGATCTACCTCTCACCCGGTTGAACCGTCGGGTTCACTGGTTGCCAACAACTTCTAGTTTCATTCTTTTCTTGTAGTCTCGTTACACAACACAACCTCCTTGGTTCCGGATTCCTTAACACACACACACACACACACACACACACACATATATATATATATATTACGGTATAAAAAAAGGTAATAGATGTATGTATATTCCTCCTTTCTGCTTGTTAAACTCTCCTTGCTTTCTCTATAAGTTTGACAATGGAAAATGGGCAAAAATATGCTCGATAAAAAATGATATCCTAAGCAAATTATTAATGGATGAGCTAAGCTTCGGCAAAGTTGCGTCTCTTTTTAGATCGCCGAAAAATTCTACAGAACAACAAGGCATACTTGTATAGCTTGAGTATTAGGCCATGAACAGATTTCACGAAAAAAGTAAAGTGTAGCATAAATAAGAATGCTAAGGTGGATCTATTGTAAAACTAGAAATAATATATTGAGAAATAAATATACTAGAGGAGCTACAGACAAATTAAAGATAAAGTGACGGAAAATCTATTAAGATGATATAGACATATACAACGAAGATTTGAAGAGACTCTAGTAAGGAGAGGAATTTTAATTTGTGTTGAAGGTTAAAGAAAAAGGAGAAAAAGACTAAGGATCAAGATATGCGGAACCAACCGAACCGATGTACCGGTAGAGACCAGTACCGGTTCGGTACCGAACCAGCCAACCACAAAAAAAAAAAAAATTGCGATGCGCGCACGCGTCCGCGTTTCAACCACGGAGTGGCATTAACACACGGGGCCGCGTGGGCTCGCTGCCCCGCATGCAAGCGCGGTTCCCTGCGCGTGGAATCGCGCGCAAGCGCGAGCGATTCCCCGCTCGCGTCTGCGCAGGCGCGCTGCCCCGCGCGCGGAGCCCTTTTTTTTTCGTTTTTTCCCCTTTCCTTCTTCTCCCTCCTTTCCGAACTCTCTTCCTCTCCTTTCTTCCCCTCTCTCCTCCTCTCTTTCCTCCCTTCTCCCGCGAGCAAAGAAGGGGCCGGAACCGCGAGCAAGACGGGTGATCCTTGTCGGCCCGAGGCGACAGATAGGCTTCTTCTCTTTTTCTTCTTCTTCCTCTTCTTCCTCTTCTTCTTCTTCTTCCTCTTTCTTCCTCTTCTTCTTCCCCGGTGCCGGTACTGGGCTTGTACCAATTCGAACCGGACCGGTTTGCACCAGTACCAGGTTGTACCGATGCGAACCACACTGGTTCGCACCGGTACGAGCAAGAAACCGTTCGGTTCCAACCCCTTTAGGGGTCGGAACCGAATTCAATGGTTGTACCGTACCGGTGCTAGCCGGTACCGGTACGGTACAGGCTGAACCGGTCGGTTCCGACGGTTCAACAGACCCTGCCAAGGATAACAGGTATGAAGATAGTAAGGATATGGAGAAGCTTGGAATAATGTCAAAGGCAGCCCTAAACATGAATACTTGGTGAATAAGAATTATAAAGCTAATCCTAAATAGTTGTGAAAAAGCTGGATTATGGCTATGGTTATAGTAACAAATAATCCACGTTCTTTGCATATAACGTGTATCAAGGTATGCCATCTCGGTACTAAGCCTTGTACCAATACCACCCTATCACTATGTCGGTATGCTTGGTACGGAAGTCGGTTCGGCATACCGAGTGTTGGTATGCCTCTCGTACCGTGTACTAGTACTAAATCGGTACAGTACCATATGCCCCATACTGCTCGGTTCAGTACGGTATGGCGTACTATGACATGTATCCCATGATTTTAAGCTCAAGTAAGTGAGTATCAACTGCTGCTTGATGATAACTTTTGCAATAATATTTGAAATTAAACTTTAGATATGTGCACCACACTGTGCATGAAAATCACAATTGCATTTCTAGTTCACCAAATTTAACCTTAAGCTAAATATTAATCATGCTTTCAGTAATATTCTAGTAGTACACACTTTTTAGACCTATTTAACTTCATTGAAGTCAAATTTGTACTACCCAATACTTTTATTTCCTTATGAGTGTTGACCCACATGGAAAAAATTAACGGATTTTTTTAAAAGATAAGCTATAATGTTGAGCTTGCAACATAATTCCTCAAGATCATTAATAAATTAGGAAACTACATGTGAGATGGTTACCTGGCAAAACACAAACGAGTTGAATATTAGTGTATTGAGAATGGAGTCAGCATTTGAACCCTTAATGTTCAGAAGCCATTTCCCAGCAAACATGAGAGTTCCAAGTACAACCAGCTGATACAAACTCTGGCCAATGATATTTCTCCACATGGTCCTAGTTATAAAACTTTCACCTCGTTTAACTGGTGGCCTTTCCATCATCTCATCATTTGGAGGTTCTGTTGCTAATGCCAAGGCACCAAGGGTATCCATAATCATGTTGACCCAAAGCAACTGGACAGCAGTGAGAGGAGTGCTCCCTACATTTCAAAAAGAAGATAACCAATGTGCCAATTCTAGAGCGGAAAAACTAACTATATTTGATAGAGCTTTCAAAACATGGCAATAAAGAGAATTTTGACATCTTCTGTACCTGTGATGCATGCTGAAACAAAATTGACAATTAGAGCAACCACATTAACTGTCAACTGGAATTGCACAAACTTTTGAATGTTGATGTAAACTGCACGACCCCATCGGGCCACATTTATAATAGTTGCAAAATTATCATCCAATACAATAACATCAGCACTCTCTTTTGCAACCTGCACATGAAATATGTGCAGCTGGAGTTGGTATCATTCTCGTTAAGGCATCAGTGGCAAGAACTTCTAATTTAGACATAGCAGATAGATTAAATAGTAACAGTATCAACTGAATAAGCACAAATTTAAACAGGTTGCTGTCCCACAGACTGAGAACAAAAAGCTAGACCTAACATTAACAGAATCAACAAGGGGATTCAGACTAGCAATGGGCCCTAAAAATTCATGTGCATGTTACTCTCTAGATTCCCTCATTGAAATACTACTCAAATAGCTAATAAAAACTTAGGATCTATCTAATATATGGGTGGGAATTTTTGACCCAACCCCGAAGTGCTACCTATCCAACTTGCTAAAAAATTAGGCATGGCTCATCATACTTTATCTGCAAGTCAGCCACAGGTCAGGTAATAATGGCCCCAGATCTGTTGAGGACATGTAGCACTTGCATGAACCTTCAGGACAACGTAATAAGACCACACCAATGCATGGTTAGCATTAGAGAATACTATGTACAGGTTGTTATTAATGCAGAAAGTTGCAATCTATTAGAACTTTTCTGTGGATTATTAATGCTATGCCCACAAGTAATAATTAATAAGTTCCATTGTTGTACTATCATATCCAGGAAATTGAAGAAATTGGGAAGTATAGTAAAGTTGCCATAAATCAAATATGCCTGTGTTTTAAGTTGAGTAGAGGATTTTGCACTTTAGAGGGCTATGAAAAGTTGGTATTCGGCATGCTAGAGGATTTCGCACTTTAGAGGGCTATGAAAAGTTGGTATTCGGCATGCATATGGGAAGGTCATGTGGGTTGATAATTTGAATAGAGATGTAGGTGTGGGTTACATAAAAATGATTGACTAGCAAGATGGGTCAGTTGTAAATGATGCCCACATATCTTAGTGTATAAGATTGACCCTATCCCGATAGCAGATCCATTTTACCCTGTATGATTTTTCATAGATCTTGAGTGCTGCTTTGGGATAAGTGGACCTCAAGGATGTTACATCTTAAATTGTTAAACAATCTAGAAGATATTTGCCCAAGGCTACAACTTGGTGGAGGGGGGAATGTTGGATTGGGTTGAGGGCAAACCTAACCCAACTCAACCTCTAACCCTCCAAACCCTAACTCAACCCAACCAGGTCTCAGGTTGGAATTTCTCTAACCTAGCCCAACCTAATCCCATCTTATGTGTCAGGTCGATCAAGTCAGGTTGGTTAGGACATGTTAATCGGGCTGAATCGAGATGAATAAGAAATTTAAGATGGGGAAAAGGTATGGGATGTTTTTGTTAGATTAATAGTTGTTGGCACGAGGCCTTAATCATTCATCAACTTCAATGATATATTTTTGGACATAATTTAATAAAATTAAGAATATAATCATATAAAACATAAAAGTAACCTATGTGAAACATAAATATGAATTTGAAACATATATATATTATTTATTAATGTATATATTGGGTTGGGTTGGTTAGTGTTGGGTCAGGGTCGGGTTCAACATGCGTTGAAGGTCCACCCTAACCTAACTCAACCTAGGGTTGGGTTGCGATTTTTAATCCCAAGCCCAACTTCAATTTATAAAATAAGAACTCAACCCTTCCCAATGAGCAGATTGTGCAAGCAGGTTTCAGTTGAGCCTAACCCAAACTGCAACCCTATAATTGTCTAATAGTCGGAAACATCAAGATACAATACGATGCATAAGGCATGTATCCCCTAGCTGTGACCAATTTGAAGCTTCTAAAATTATGTTATTTGATTTGTACTTTATAATCTTCACATAAATCTATTTTTGAAACTAAGCTAGCCATGTCTTATCATAAGGGATGATGTAATCATCATCCCTTGATTAGAAATGATATCACGAGGTTCCTCAAAATGCTGCCAAAGGATGGTCATGAGGTGAGATGAATGTTTTGTTAATTACATAAAGAACTTGGTGCTTGCATTTTCTTCCAAGATTGAACGATATTTACATATAGAACAACCTTTAAGGAACCAATCAACCAATGTACGCTGTCTCGGTACCGAGTCCCCTACTGGTGCCACGCTATCACTATGTCGGTATGGTACTAGGCCTGTTCGGCATATCGGGTGTCAATATGCTCCTCATAATGGATAATGGTATTGAATCAGTACGAAACGCCCCATACCGCCCGATCGGTATGGTATGATGTACCATGCAATCAGTAGTTGGGGTAATCGTTGTAACCAATGGGAGGTATAACACAATGTTTAGTAAGCAAGCGTGTAAATATTATTTGCTTGTAATGTATAATTTGCTTGCACCCACGAATTTATTTTGAATCTGTTTTTCTATAGCTAGGAGGGGGTACTCATCATTTACGTTCCCTATTGACCTCATTTAATATATGAAATATGAATGCATTCTCTATTTTTCATATGAGCTATAGGAATTGGCTATTCACCAGTGGTCAAAAAGCATGCATAATGCTGGTACAAGTTGAAGTCCAAGGTTGAAGAATATACTAAAAATCAAGTAGGTAAATAGGAAAACTAACAACAATTGGATTGCTTGATCATGCACCCTAACAATGCATGACAACTGATTGCATGCATACAACCAATTCTTGCATTATAAAAATTCCAGCATGAAAATCATGTTTTCCATTGGGGTAATGCTTAGCATCCAAATCACCAAAATCACTTCAAGAAGTTCCAACAATTGATGACCAATAGTGGGGTCACCGGTTCATGATGTCAATCTCCAAGCTTTAGTAGGATGCCCTCAATTCTCTTTCTCTCTCCATTGTCACTTTGCACAGAGGAGCAATAAAGCAAACACTGGAATCCCTTAGTTTCTGGATCTCGTTAAGAATCTATAGCTTCTTGTAGAAAACGCATTATGGTAGCCACTAGGACTTCAAATAGTAGTAAGGTGGGAACCTTAGGTCAACTAGGGATACTAACTATGCTCTAAACCTGTACGTTTCCTATCCAAGTAATTATAAATCAAGAACAAGTCTAGGGAATATTATGTTAACCTTTAATTTAAATTCCAGTGTATACAAAGCCCTTTCCCATGTTTCTATGTTCCACATGGCCCTTAGGAAACATCTATTAACATTATTCAACATGGTTTTCAGTAATCAAACGTACCAGCTGGCACGAGGCATACCGTTCTGACCTGCTATAGTATTGGTCATGTACAAGGGCTTGGTATGAGTTGTACGGGCACCCGGTACAGCAATTGTACTGACTCCAACAGTGTACCACATGTTGTTATGGGATGTATGATAACTGGTATTGGTAAGTTATCAATATGGTATACATTACCCAAATTAAAAACTTTGTTGTACAAACCATAAGAGCACATACCTACTCCACTAGGGTCCAAGACATGATAAAATATATAAAAAAGACATTGCCCTCAAACAAAAGTGTATTAAATTACTTTTAGGAAACATTATACAATAACAACGCATTTTCTAATCCTTGTCTAGATAAAAATAGACCACATGAATCTAGGATTTTCTGTTTGATCACATCTTAATACACATTTGACTTGCAGTCTTACTGGACAAACCATTGCGAGTCTCGGTTAATCAAAACCATCCCATTCCCATAAGCTTTGACAAGTGTTGCAGTGTTAGTTAACTCCAATGACAATTTGTATCAAATTTTTAGCTAGTAGTCTTGCCCTTAGGTTTAAGGATAATTTTAATTGTTTGAAATTGCGAACCTAACATCTCAACTTGAAAGCAAGGTTTCAAGAGATGAATTGAAAAATCAATAACTATAAATGCGAGACACAACAACATGTTAGTCCAAGCATGCAGAGCCCGATGACTATACTGGATGCATCCAAAATGCCATCTAAATGTCATATTTTCTTATCTTTAAAGATGAATCTGAGATGAAGAAACCCAATTTCATGAAGACGATCAAGAACAGATGCACGTAAAGTTAAACTAAGTCATAACGTGGCGTTTAGGGCAAGCAAGTGCGAAATGTAGTGGAATATAGAATGAATAAGGACAGGTTTCATAAATCGGATGATCAAGGCAATATATAGGATGAGGAGGTTCCTAATCCTGGGTGAATACAAAGTTCATCAAATATGTGAACCACAGTTAGATGGGGGCAGGTGATTAACCCAGCACACACAGACTCTTGCTATCACAAGGAAAAGTTAAAAATATAGATAATTAGAAAGAGGATCATAAAGTGCAACAGCATGACACATAAAAGGAATACTTATAAAGCACGATAGTCCTACCATGGTTTTTCAAGTGCTAGTCCATACCTGCTAATACATACCATGCCAACTAGTGCAGAACAATATGTGTACCATGATCCCTTGCATATCGTAAGGTATCTACCCTTGCCCAATTGACACTGGTCAATGACTGATCCAAAAAAATCTTTAGAAAAGAAAAAAGAAACATGGACAGTATACGCCGACAAGGCACAGCATATGCCATGGTTGGTACATCTTATGCCAATGGCACTTAAAATCTTGGAAAATATAAACAATCATGTCATGGTCATGGGTTCTATTTGAAATTTTGAAGGCATAGCAGGGGCACTAGTGAATATTTTGGTCAAGGCAATAAGATGAAGTCCTATGCCGGTATGCAGCTAGATAAGTGAATCCCAAGGTTTAAGAGCCTGCTTCAGATTTTGATTGCAAATTGGTTGAATCAGTTTTATTGGTGGCAGTTCTGGCGACAAATAATTTTAAGACAAATACATTCAAGAAAGTTCATAAATCACAAAAATACAAAATAATGAAGACAAGTAAAAGTGTAAAATATCTTAAGATTATGTATCTAACACAGAACATTGTACTGTCCAATATTAATATCAATTGAATCTTCCAATGTATAGTTTCAGTTTTTTTCAGAAGATAAATTACAGAAATTAAGACAGAATAATTTAAAAGCATGTTCCATATTGGTCTGGACTGCAATATATTATCTGATTCCTAGGTGGCAACCTAATATATGAAAACCTAAGTGTCTATATAAGTAGAAGCCTGGAATAAAACAACAATAGAATGGAAAGTAAGGAAATCTAAGGACTTATTTTTTACTAAAAAATTGCATGATAAACCTATAAAGTATGCACACAAAGATGACAATTGATAATTCCATTACATACAAGAAAATCTTAACAAATATGTCACAGGTTTTGGAACCTGGCACCTTATCAAGGAGATTTGAGCTCCAACATTGTAAATCCACTCTACAGGATTTCACCCATAGCTTATGGCTTCATATAATTCTTAGGCCTTGCCTTCCAGTGTCTATCTTGCACATTGCCCTAAATCATGCAACTGCCAAAGTATCTAATCTGCAATAGCTTCATTGAATCTAAAGTTACAGCCCACCACTAGTGCCATGCCAAAATGCCCAATAGTGTTCCACGGAGAACCACCAATGTCATGTCATTCGAACATGAAGTAGGACTTCAAGACCAAAAGGGGCCTTTGATATGATTTCAATGAAAAATGAAAAGCATATCAAAACAAATAAAACTTTTTTCAGTGTAAATATATAAGCCTTTACAGGATATCCCTGTCAAAGGTTTTATTTCGGTTGATTAGAGGAACCACTTTTCCTTTCCAATCGAATAATAGGCTCCGGTACTTTTAGGTCTGTCGTTATAGAATGATCAAATGGGACAAACTACAAAAGATTTCTGAAATTGGTTAAAGTTGATTATGAAAGTCTAATAAATGCCAATAACATGGGAACAAAGTAACAAGCACCAATGAAGAAAACCAGTCAGACATAAGAAACATAGGAAAATATATAGAAATCTTCATACATATGTATACACAATATATATGCATGTAAGTATGTATGTATGTATATATGTATGTGTGTGTGTATATATGTATCAATCTATCTATTTATATATATATATATATATATAGAGAGAGAGAGAGAGAGAGAGAGAGAGAGACCAACCGCAAAATATAGATATATCTATGTATGTATGTATGTATGTATGTATGTATACATGTGTGTGTGTGTGTGAGGCGTGTGCGCGCGCATGTGAGGCCAACTGCAAAATATACCTCTGTGCCTGCAATACCCATTGCAAGACCAATGTCTGCCTCATGCAGTGCTGGGGCATCATTTGTTCCATCACCAGTAACTGCAACAACTTCATGAAACATACTTCTCAATTTTGTCACCAATGTATGTTTATCCAACGGCAAAGATCGGCCCATTACCTGAACATGGCTGTATCAATATAAGAAAGAACATGGGTTTGGCATATGAATAAAGATTTAGAATATAAAAAGAACCTGAAGTTTAGGTATCAAGTCTTTCATTTCCTCAGGATTTTTGTTGCGAAAATCTGCTCCTTCTATGGCCAAACCATCATCTGTCAATATTCCACATTCCTTGGCTATAGCTTTAGCTGTATTGATGTTGTCCCCAGTTACCATTCGGACAGTAATACCTGCAGCTATACAGGTCTGAACTGCATCCCTGACTCCAGGCCGGACTGGATCTTTAATGCCAAACACAGCTATCAGTGTATAACCATCAGCAGGGATTTCATCCCCCTCATAAGTTTCATCCATATCCTTGAAGGCCAGGCAAAGTGTTCTTAAGGCTTCACAAGCAAATGTATTGATGATATCCAGTATATTCTTCATCTGCACTTCTGAAAGAGGTACACTGTTTCCATCACTGTCAATGATCTTGTCACACAACTGCAAGAGGATTTCCGATGCACCCTTGCAGAAGGCACGAATCCTTCCACCGGGTAATGACACAAGAACAGACATCTTCTTCTTAACTGAATTAAAAGGCTCCACCTTTAATTTCTTGCAATCCCGGTGTTGAGCATCATGATCTCCTTCCAAGTCCAAGCCAAACTCTAATAATGCTGCTTCAGTTGGTGTACCCATTATGGTATTTTTACCATCTTTTCCTTTCACCACCTCAGAACCAGAATTTTCAAAAATGCATTGAAGAAGGATGCTAAATACTTTTTCAGAAATCACAGCTTTCAGATCATTAACAGTTCCCTTACCTCTAAATGACTTGGATACCTCACATATCCATATCTTATCGACTACCATGTGGTTAGTCGTCAAAGTTCCTGTTTTATCTGTACAAATGCAACCAGCAGAACCCATTGTTTCGCATGCTGACAGATGCCTAACTAGTGCTTTATCATACATTAGCTTCTTCATTGCAAAGGCAAGACTCAATGTCACAGCCAAAGGTAGCCCTTCAGGAACTGCAACGACAATTATAGTCACTGAAATTGCAAAATAATTCAGCAAAGTAAGCGCATCTTCTGGAAACCATTTCAACAACCCAACATGCATGCCCTTGTCCACTAAAAACCTAATTATCAGGACCACAAATGTTAGAGTCGCAAACACCAAACCAATCTTTCCAATGATGGTTGCAACACCATTTAGCTTAACCTGTAAAGGTGTTTCATCCTCTCCACCCTGGCTTAAAGTGCCCATCAACCTTCCCCACTCAGTGCGCATGCCTACTGCAGTCACCAGCATTTTAGCAGACCCATCTTGCACCGTCGTCCCAGCCAGAAGAAAAGGTTTTTCCTGAGTAATATATACTGGCTCACTTTCACCAGACAAACTTGATTCATCTATCAACAAGGAGTAACCAGACATAAATAGACCATCAGCTGGAACTTGATCACCTATTGACAGATGAACAATATCCCCAACTACCAAGTCATAAATAGATATCTTTTGTCTAGAACCATCTCTAGTTACATGAATAATTATGTTTTTCTTTTTCTTGTCTAATTCTTTAAATTGCAGAGATTGCTTGTAGTCACTGACAGCAGTAACTATGACAACTATGAATATGCTGAGAAGAATTCCCGACCCATCATACACACCCTTTGGCCATCCTTCTGTGGCAAGTCCAACAACTATAGAAATCAGAGCACATATCATAAGAATGATAAGAGTCAGGTCCTGTAGAGCATCCCATACAAACATCCAGAAGCTTCTAGAAGGCTTCTCTACATATCGATTAGCACCATATAAATTCTGTCTCATTGAAAAATCACTAGTGTTAATGCCATCATCTAGTGGGACATTAATTTTTCTTGATATCCCCTCAACTCCTCCATGCATCTTCAAGCTCTTAATATCATGTCCACTTGCAATGGATGCCAGTTCATCAGGGCTGATAGAAAAACCAGCTTTTATGACCTCTTCTGAAAGATGGTGTTCTTTTCTATTAGCAGCTGCAAAGCACAAAAAATAAATGATTGGTAAGAAGAGGTGATACCAAGAACCAAGAACTCTACAATTTAAAAATGACTGTTGATGAAGGTCATACCATCAATGAAATGAAATGCAGCTTGTTGTACATAGAGAGCAATCCGAATTTTTTCCTGGTAAAAAAAGGAAAGGAATAGAATAAACCAAATAAAGTTACACAATTTCTATAAATACAATAGACACAGATATTAGGAAAAACACAACTATTATAAATAAAATAGACATATTGTTGAAAAAACACTTAGGAGTTCGGATTGTATGAAATTTATAGCATATGGTGATCATATTTTTTTAGTCATTGCTTGTCCAAAAATGATTGCATGCTCATATACATCAAACATCTCAGGATAATTGAAGAGTCATTGGAGAAAAACTTTACAGACTTCTATGTTAAAATATTTTGAAGGTGTTACAAGTAGCTTATTTTCCTATTTCCAATTCTTGTATACCAATCTTGTATGTAAAGGTCAATTTGAGCATTCAACAGTCCGATGCCACCACTTTCTTATGGAAACCAAGATATGCTTGAATTTTTAGCCAAAGCAAATCTATTTTCAAGTCTACCTTTGACATGATCAGTCAGCTGATGCATATGTTGCGGACCCAGCTGATGGATGTTTCCAATATATTGCATCTGACACTAGATTATTAATGTAACCAAACATGAAAAACCCAAATACAAGGTCCAACTAATAATGGAGGTCCAATAGTACAAAATAAACAAAAAAGAAAATCACAATAAGGATCCAAAAGAACTAGGATTATTTTAGCCAATATTGTCATGTGCCATACACATGTTTTCTTCAAGATAAGTGATCCTTATGAATAGCTATGATACCATTATCTATTTCTTTAAAAATAAATTTGATAAACATCTTCCTAGTTAATAAATTGTGCTAGTTTCCTGTTGTCTTAGAGTTTATGTAAGGGGGCACGTGACACATATATTAAAAGAAAGGGTATAAATATAAGAGGGAATGAAAGCACATGTTCACTCCATTCTGTCAAGGTGAAATTGCAAAATTAATGGTGGAGATGCATGGGCCCCACCCCAAGGAGATCATGTAAGACATAGAGAGATAAAATGAACCTTTCATAATACTTCAATGATCTATCAAATCAATGATTGCCAATACAAGTTAATTTTTTACCAAAATTTCATGGGTTCAAATGCTTCCAAGATCTGCAAGGAAACTGAAATCCATCTAAAACTTGAAATACAAATATTAAGAATTTATTTTCACCTATAAATGTTAAGGGAAGATTTTTCTCATGATAAATTGGTTTAGTTTAATCGTTTAGGAATAATAGTTAAATTGAAGTTGAATGTAAGTATCATCTCAGAACATTCGGTTATCCATCACCATTGTCATTTTTAAGATTATTACTGTGTCTGCCTGTTGAGAGGTCCGATATATGAGGCCTCATTGATGAGAACTTTAAAAGAGTCTCTTATTGGTACTGTTATGACATTCTTTGTGACACTACGTTCTAGGAACTCTTCAGAACTATCTAGATTTGTACATTCCCTGAATTGTTGAGTGGCATCAGATTTATCATCTGATATGCTCTGAATTGTCAACTTTATCAAGCGGTTCTGTTGTTCAGAATTATTGCTGCAAACAACTCAGGACATCCAATAATATCTTCCAAAAGTACAAGAACAATAGGTGAGAATGCACGATACAAGATTAGTGAGTGATTAAATAGCAATATTCTGCTGCTATGGGAGCTAACTACATTACATTCTCATGAAACATCCTATATATCAAAGGATGCATGCTGGGCTAGGCCACACACCGCTTGCTTGACACAAGCTGAATGGTTAGGAATTAGGATATATCCTGTTAAGCTACACACCAGAATGAGATTTTTTTTCTCGATAGTAATTGAATTTGAGGCCAAGTTGAAGCTTGGATAGACACGATGTGATCAAGAATAGTATGCATCTTGTGCAAATGGACCATTTGTTCGGAGAGATAGTTAATTATGATAATTGATCACTTCATTCCTGGTCAGTCTCTGGATGCTTCACGTGAAGGAATCCAACAAGTAAACAACTAGGACTATCATATTTCCAGCAAATAATCATATGGATGAATTGCCTTTTTTGAGTAGATATAAATGAATTGCCCCTTTGACTGTCAACTGGTTGAATCCTCAGTTTTTCCAATCTCTCCTGCTCGTTCGAAATGAAATATTCAAATTGTTTCTACATCTACTAAAGGCTATACATATGGCTTCTCAATCACAGACATACAACACACATATTTAACTTTGTGGTCCTGTCATTTATCCGATCTTTAGTACCTGCTTCTTCGAAAAAATATTAGCAAAAATATTTCTTATAGTGTTTCAGCTCAAAATGGATGGGCAAAAATTTTCTTTCTTTCTTTCTTTTTCCTTTTTGTGACTAGGAGCGGCTAATCCCCATCTTCTACCCCACACCCACTCCACCCCTGAAAAGCCAACCCCAATCAGAGTTGAACCTTCTTCCCCTTTTCCATGTGGCAAGGTTGATGCCATCCAAGCTATTTCTTGGTAGTGATGAGAGAAAAGCTTGTTGTTGAGGGCTTTTATATATTTGATCTTGCAGATGTAGCATCAAGATTAGCGATATACTAGCATTAAGAAGATAAATTTTGGGTTAATGTCTGTCAATGACATATCAGAGAAGAATCTTATTATTTCTTAACTTAATTTAACATCTTATGTTGAGATAAAGATTGCTGATTTAAATCACAGATTGCATTCAAGACTAACTAACCAATTCTAGTATCAACACAGGATAAAGTAATCTTGATTGGTCATTTAATAAGAAATAAGAGGAAACTAGCATGATAAAGGAAGTCAAAAATGTTTTGGCTGCAAGATATTTGATAGGAAGGGGATTGAATCTCAATTTATTTTGGCTTCTCCTCTTATCTTCCAATAAGAGCTAAAACTTGTACTAAAAGTACAATTAGAAGGTTTTTGTAGCCTTTGGGCTTAATGACTTGCTTAATAACTTGCTTAGGGGCCATTGCTTGGTGCAATGGTAAAGGCTTTAGCTGACACGTACAATGGCATGGGTTCGACCCCTGGAGTAGTCATTTTGTGTTTAAAAAGAAAAGGTCACATGTTAGGATTGTCCCTAGTTTCCCCTTCTAGTATCCCGGATTTTTGGAACATAACTGGGTAGTGGCCTTGTCTGGCTTACTGATTTACTTACTATCTGTCTAGCACTTCATGCATAATTTCATGATGAGGGCTATTTGTATAAATCAATCTTTCCAATTATATAATGACCTAGCCATATACCTTCAGATTTTAAATTTATAGTTCAGTTATTTGCACACAACATCTTCAACTCTAATGAAAATGATCCTATTTGAGAATCCAACGAGGAGATGGGGCTTCTCGCGAAATGATTGCGATTCCACTACTGTCAACAAAGAAATCCCCCTTTCTTTCTGATTGGATTGAACTGGGATTCCCGTTACTCTATCCAAATCAGGTTTTGGTAAGATGAAGAAGAAAAAAAAACTTTCTAGGGCATGAGAAGAGAAGAGATTCCTGGATGAGGTAACACATAGAACCAACAGGCCTCAAACATGGAATCAGCAACAATTTCCGAGTGATATTTCACAAGCAAGACCCTAAAGCAAGTGGGAGTCATGTGAGACATGAAACTTGGATTAAAAAGCCAGCAACCAGAATCTGATTTCCTGCCGTTTGGATTGTGACTCCTTCAAACAACCAATCCTATGGACATAAAAATGCAAAACCCCACCGTCATGGATAAGAGACGATGTCCGCCAGTTACAACAATCTCTGTTTGCTTAACAAATGCAAGAAGGACAATGGAACAAAATAGCACATCAAAAGTCTGAAGACCCATCCCTCCAATAATCTTTGTTGACAAAAGTCTGAATGAATAGGGTACGTCTGACACTAAGATTCAAAAAAAAAAAACCCTAGATCAGGCGATCAAGGGGCCCACAAGAATCAAGTGAACGAGGGATCCACCAACAATAACTTATTGTTTGTGAGAAGGGACAACCACATCGTCTGTATTTGGCAGACTCACTCTTTTTTTTTATTCTTCGGAGCCACAACTACATGAAGCTTCGCGGAAGCTTCGCCATAGATCATTGAGATTGACTTCCCTTATTTTCTAGACCTAAAACTCTATTGAGAAGTCGACGTGGGGACATTGCCCGTCCCTTTCAAAGAAGTTGGGGTGCACTTCCCTCTGTCCGCCAGTATATATTTCAATAATGCAGAGACAAAAGATCTCGAATTAACCGTCAATAGCATAATTGCTTTGAAGAATTCACCTGGATCTTGCGCTTCTTGGCTTCCACCTCGGATCGCTTGTCGAGATCCGGGACCATTCGGAAGCGGCGGCGGCGGTTCTTGACGATCTTGCCCACGGCGGCCCGCCATTTCCGCTGCGCATCCTCCGAGGGGTTCTTCGCCGGGAGGTCGAAGTTTTGCTTCAGATAGCTGTCGATTCCCCATCCCATCCCCTCCATCCCTCCCTCGCTCCCCGAAGAAAACAACGTATCAGACCGAAATAAAGAAAGAAAAGGTTAAGATTTAAGAGTCGGAGCTACTATAGAGTGGGTCAGATGAGATGAGTTCATCAAAGAGGCTGTTTCTATCGGAATTGATGATGAGAATGGGATTTTTAGATGGAAAAGTTTTTTGTTTTCCTTTGGAGGAGAGAAGGTAAAGAGGAGGGCCGGCGGAAGGGCAGCGAAACCGCCTGCCGTTTATGGAGGGGATTTATAAGCTGGGAACTTGCTTTATAAGGTAGTTAGACTGGATTCACATGCAAGAAGGATAAGAGAACGTGGCAGGTTGTGGTTGGACCGAGAAATAAGCGGTCCGCTTTGACTTCATACGTGAGAATTTGCCTTAAACTGTTCGTTAGAAAAGAAAAAAAAAAACCAGTAAATCCAGTATTCCCCCTCAATCCTTCAATTTTCCGGGTTGTTTTTCTTATAAAAAAAAATTACATTTCATATAGCTTTAACATGAGTACAACCAGCCATATCAAAAGAAAGTAAAGAAAATAAGGTAGGAGGAATATCTCCTATAGATGTCCATATGATCTCTCCAGAGTGCCGGGCAATAAATGAGGCAATCCAGTCTGTCGCACTGTTCGCCTTCAATTTTCGGTTTTTTTTGAAAAGAAAAGGCCAAATCTCCAAGCATATATATACCTGTTAAACGAGGAGAAAGAGAAAATTTGGACCGTCTTCTAAATTAAAAAAATAAAAAACTAAAAAATAATAAAAGATTTTATGAAAAAATATTTAAAAAATATTCAAGAAATTAGAATTATATTTGGAGTCTTGAAACTAAAGGAAATTCAAAAAAGAAGGAAGAGGGCAAAAAAAAAAAAGGTATGTTAAAGGAGAAAGAAAGTTAGAGCCCTCACTAAAATTTAAAAAAATAAAAATATATTTATGAATGTAAAATTAAAAAATAAAAAAAAGGTCTAAGAAGTTAGAATTATATTTGAACTCTTGAAACTAAAAAAATCCAAAAAAGAGGAAGAGAGTCAAAAAAAAAAAATGAAACGAAAAGAAGAAAGAAAGATAGAGCCCTCTTCAAAATTTAGAAAAAATTAAAAGAAAATTATAGAAAAACTAAAAATAAGAAAAATAAGAAGACTCCATAAAAAAAAAATGCCCAACGAGCCGTAATTATATTTGGACACTTCAAACAAAAAGAGAAAAAGATTTGTAATCTCCACCACCTTCGCGGTTCACTTGAGAATTTCCATTCTTTTTTCTCTTTTTCTCCTTTTCTTCACTTTTTTTCTATTTATAATATATTCTATAATCTGTATATCATGTTATATTTGAATTTGGTGCTCTCAGATTTACTAATATAAAAATTAATAATATTGAATTGCTAACATAAAAAATTATTTATGTACATTTTATTATTAATAATATTATTATTAATATTGGTGTAGATTTTTTGCTTGATTTTTTCTGTAATGTTAATATATTACTATTTACTATAGAAATTATTTGATATTAAATATTCATTTCAATTTAATATTATTTATGAATAGATTAAATGTTCATATTAATGTAAGTTGTTATATTAGCATCTATATTTAATATTTAATAGTCAAGCTCTTAATTTGTATAGAAAAAGATTTATGGCCTCCTTCTCTTTCACCCTTCTCCTAGCTGAGGTACACACAAGGGGGTACCATCTCTCTCTCTCTTCTGCCTCATTTTCTCCGCTTCTTTCCTCTATTTACAATATATCCTGGGGTTTGTATATCATGTTATATTTGAATTTGGTATTCTTAGAGTTGTTAATATAAAACTTATTAATATTGAAGTTGTTAATATTTATATTTAATATTTATTCATTGAAACATATTAATATTTTTATTTAATATTTATATTGAAACATATGAATTTATCTCATCGGGCATTATTTTGAGCGCCCTTGCAAAAAGATTTCTAATTATTGATGTGACACCATTCTTGCAATACTATTTATTCGATTTGTACGTTCATGTTGTATTTAATAAATATATAGTTGGGCAAATTTAAGTCTCTCACTTTTATGAGGACGTAAAGATCCAACCCCATGATAATTTGTACTACTTGTACGGAAATTAAATAAAAGTATTATTGAAATTAATAACATTTTATTAAATTAAAATTATACAAAAATTAAATCAATGTTATGGATGGGAGCCTCCTTTACTTTGTGCCATCTTAAATTCATATTTAGAAGTCAGGTATAACCTTTTTATTTTTATGAGGACCCATGAGGGCGTGTGTTTAGTCCTATATTGGCTATGCACTAGGTAGATCTTGGTTACTTATATAGGACCAAGAAATTTAAATAACATCTTCCAACTAACCATTTTGGGTGAGATCCTACATTGTTACAAATGGTATCAGAGTGGTCCTAGCGTATGGCCTATGTGAACTAGGGGACTGCAGCACGAGCTCATTGAGACTGACCACATGCCAATTGTAGTGCTTGTGATTATATTTGAATAGATTTGGATCCTTAGCTTAGCAAAGATGCTAGGACTTAAACAGAGAGAGTATGTGAGATCCCATGTAGATGTGTATTTAGTCCCACATCAACTATGCACTATATCGACCTTGGATATTTATACAAGGCGAAGGAATCCAAATAACACCTTTTAGCTAGCTATTGTGGATGAGATCTTTAGTTGTTATAGTTTTTCCACATGTGGCTCATTAATTATGTTTTTAAAAGTCTCAATTCTCTATTTACAATTTATTGGCATAACATTTATTTTAGTACGATTTGTTGCGCGATGGATACTCTATTTAGGGCTCGTTTGGTTCGCGGGAAATATTTTCCTTCCTAGGAATATGATTCCTGGAAAACAAATTCCTAGGAAGAGGATGCCTAGGAAAGTACTTTTGGCATATTTGGTTGACCATGGGAAAGTGACAAATTTCCAAAGTGCTTATGTTTGGTTGGCCATCCACTTTCCTAGGAAAGTTATATATAATTCCTATTATGCCCTTAATAAAAATTAGGTTTTTAATGCCTCTTTAATGCTTCTTTAATGCTGAAGGGACTTTTTGGAAAAAATTAAAAATGGAGTGATTCCTGCCTCATGGGAAAGTAACTTTCCCATGTTTCTCATGGGAAAGACTTTCTCATGAAATGTGGGAATCACATTCCCATGGGAATACAACTTTCCCTTCTCTCTCCTTTGAAAACTCCAACCAAACAAGAGGCATCTTATTACTTTCCCGTTGACCACACTTTCCCCCCTCCTTTTCCTGCGAACCAAAACGAGCCCTTAGAGTAGTTTGCTGTATAGGATTGTGAGTGTGATGACTTATTGTCTTTTCCTGAGTTCTCAAATACATGAAAAATTGTTAAGAATTCATAGTTGAATACTTCAGGTAGTTGTGCTGATGCTGCATTCTTTTGCGCTATTTCTATTTTTTATTTTTTATTTTCTTTATTTATGATTTTGAATGCTTTTATGAGCATATATTAATTGATATCTTTTGCTGAGAATAATGCCAACGCATAAAGATGTATTATGAATTCAGTAAACTCAGATCCGACTCAAAAAATGGAACGGGTCCAATTTTAGAATCCGACCCTATTCGTTTTGTCCAATTTTAGGATCTGATTCGGCCCCACGGATCCTCTAAAATAGGTTGGGCGGGTCGGATCGGGTCATCGGTCAATCCGATCCATTTGTAACCTTAAGTAATTGATGGCCACATGAAGGGCTTGTTGTGGTGTGCTCTCTTTGTTGAGAAAACTTCTAACTCGAGCCAAATCGAGCAAGTTAGTCCCATTAGTAGAAGCTATCATTTCTATCTAGCTTCCATTTAAAATAAAAAAAAAAAAGAATCATTTCCATCTAGCTATTCTTTGTTTGGACTTGGTTGGTAGAGGTTACCACTCAGCTTTGGTGATTGAAGGAGGGGTGGGCGGTAATCCCAGATAGGTTATTAGGAATGAGAGGTGAGCGGTAATCCTAGATAGGTTATTAGGAAATCAGCAGCGTTGCATCCTAGAATTTTTGCTAGCTGCAGGCCTTTCTATTCATCTTGCCCAAGAAAGACTAGGTTGCTCTTAGAGAAGTTAATGTTCAGTCCTAAAGCAAGTTGGAAACCTAGTAGAATTGGCTTGAGATGATTGATCTTGGATGTCTCCACTTTGCAGAATAATGGTATCATTCGCATATTCCAAACTTAGCACTCCGCCATTCCTCTGGTCTAGCCCTAGATCCTTAATTTAACCAAATGACCTTGCTCTATGGAGATATGTTTTGCTAGCATAGAATTCGAACACCTACATGAGATAATCTCTTGTCTATAACCTTTTTTTTTAGCAGTAAATAGAAATTTCGTAACTTAAGTCCTGGCTAATAGGGGTGCACAGCTTAAGATAATTAGGAACTTATTTGGTATGCAGCAAATATTTTTTTTTACTGGAATGTTTTTTCCGAGAAGCTAATGCTTAGGCATATAATATCTGAAAAAGTTATTTTTGCATGTTTGATTGATTATGAAAAAGTGCTTTTCCTTTTTCTTTTGACGAAATCGGTTGAGGTTCTGAGGGCTCCTCGAGTTCCGCTTTTCCGGCTTCTCGATCTATCAGGCTGGTTAAGTAATTAATCATCCAGCGGAATTCGATATATGATAACAAGGGAAGATTTCGCTTAGGGTTGCTAAGCTCGCTTCGACGCCTCGATTTCATTTTTTTTAGAGGTCTTGTTGCCCCAGTTTCACTATCTCTTTCAGTGCCTTCTTCGATTCTCCGAGGGAACCTTCTCTTTACCTTTCAGTTCTTTCATTGGAAACGGAAGGGGAAAAGATTTGGCTCGCATGATGTCACATCAAAGTAAGTCCGTACATGGGAGGAGGCACCTGAAGAGCTTAGAGATATTAAACCTCCAGGCAGCATCATTAATTAAAACTCTATCTAATGTGGTCCAAACCCTTCTAGTGCCCTGCTGATTATTGACGCAGCAGTAGGGACTGCTTTTCTTGCTGTTGTGGGCTAGGATTGTTGTTATGCTTTTAGCTGAGTGCTTTCCTTGCTTGGTGCTTTCCAACCGTTCTCTTCCTGAAGTCAGACTACTACCGAGCTCCGCACCAGGGCTCAAACCATGCCTCAAGGAAACAGTCGAAACCAGGAGACATCTTAACACGAATCTTTGAGCAAGTGGCTATAGACCCAATCCCAAAAGAGGCTTCCTCCGAGCTCAAAGACACTCCCCTAGAGCTGTAAGATGGAGGGCAAGCCACTGTCCCCTGACCCCGCAAAAAGCGAAGATCCGCAGGAGGATGATGATAGAGGAGGCTCAAGAGACCTGAGGTTCCGTGCAACAAAGATGGAGAATGATGCAGGGGTTAGAAAACAACCCTAAATGTAGGGCATTGGAGTTACCCCCACTCAGTTGTCTTCAGTGGGCACATATACAAGAAATGCCAGAGAATCCAGTAACTCTGCAGAAGTTCGTCATCTTCAAGCAACTATTGAAGAGCTGAAGCAAAACCAAACAAATTTGTAGTC
The DNA here is from genome assembly GCF_051530095.1 of Phoenix dactylifera. Taxonomy (NCBI): domain Eukaryota; kingdom Viridiplantae; phylum Streptophyta; class Magnoliopsida; order Arecales; family Arecaceae; genus Phoenix; species Phoenix dactylifera. The sequence goes on from NC_143197.1 coordinate 24,726,279, forward strand.
TCAGCTTACGAATATTTCATCCATGTTACAACGATTTCTCCCTTCTCAGGTAAATAACTATATATATTTGAATACTTTACATATTATCAATTATGATATATGAGTTAATGTATCATATTATTCCTAACTTCTAAGGTTTCTCTTCTTTTTTTTGTGGATTCCTGATACTTCAAATGCTTGTAGAGATGATGATGGAGCTGAATCCCGTCCCTGATGCATTCTAGATTATCTTTTATGAGTTTGATATGTATATGTTTCTTATTTTTCAGAGTATATTGTAATTTGAAACTTATTAAGCAAATTTTTAATCAGATATGACAATATTTATATTTCGAATGATCTGAGTGTTTGTGTCAATGTATCAATATAATACAGGTTCATATTGTTATAATGTATGTTTTGTAATGTGTGTTTTATAATATGAATTGGTGTTTTATTTTTTTTAAAAAAACAATTTCCGACACTTTTAAGCGTCGGTAAAAGACGTCGTGGCACCGCACCGGCACGCTTATGCCGACGCTTCAAACGCTTATATTAGCGTCGGCAAATGAGGATATGCCGACGCTTTAACGCGTCGGAAATTTGCGACGCTATAAAGCGTCGGAGAAAACCAGGAGGAAACCTGTGACGAAATTGTCCGTCGGGTTATCGCCGACGCTACATAAGCGTTGGTAAAGCCCGATTTTTGCCGACGCTTTCCTCCTACGTCGGCAAAAACTTTTGCCACTCCGGTATCTCCGACGCTTTGGCGACGCTTGGTATTGCGTCAGCGGTACTTTAGCCGACGCTAAAAAGCGTTGCTAAAGATCCAAAAAAGCACCGGGATAGGTCCTTTTTCCTGTAGTGAAAGAACACATTTCAAAGTAGCTTATATTTAGTCAAGCATATATTTTTATTAAAAAATTGTATAAAATACCTTTTATGCTCTTAACAAAGAAAAATATTTTATCCCACCCCATCTAAAAGCTTAAAGATATTTTTGAAAAAAAAAATCTTAATTTTTAAATGATGAAAATTAAGCTTTCTCACATCCGACATGAATATTTCTTTCTCATAACATATAAAAAATTTAATCACATGAAAAAGCTAAGTTTTCACCTCTTTTCTCTAAAAGCTCCAACCATGTATTTCTTTATTTTTTTTATTGGCCAAACCTTTTCTTCTCCCCCAAACTTAATGGGACAAGTTCTAGATGTATATTTTCGTACCATTTTGTCAACCTACCGCTACCCTACCTAACCTGCCGCTAATCCATGAAAGCACACATGCGACTAAATGCTCCCATGCGTAAGTTACCGCGTTCCGAGTCTTCCGACCGTTACACAAGCGCGTCCCTGCCGACATGCGATAGGACAACGAAAGCTTTTTATAAGTTGAAAGAAAAATATTTTATTCTTATTGACCATATGTCTTTGTTTTATAAAATATTTCTTACCATTGTATTAGGCACGGCATATTGCCCCCCGAGGAGCATTATTCTACAAGGAGATAGGCTTTACCAATGAATTGTATCTAGTTGTGCGAATCTAACTCCATGTTAGAAGCTCTACAAAGCCATTGTATCTAGTTGTGTACTGAATGTAGAGATCCTCTCGTTTCTAGACTTGGGAAAATATGATATAGAAGTGTGGATAACATACTTGAACCATAAAATGAGTGCGAGAGAACATATTCTGATGTATGTAAATTATATATATAAATTGCCAGCAATCAAGCACATCCAATAATGCATGTATAAAAGCTGAGAGTAGGGGTATAGAAAGCATATATCAGATATGTTTTAAATCAAACTAGTATAAAAGTACGTAGAACGCAGGTTTAGTAGTAAAAAAAATAATTAGATGACAATAATTAGATTGGATAAGATAATAAATAAATATCACAATTCCAAGTAAATTATGAAATATCAATGTAGAATAATAAATACTATTAATTATGTAAAATTATAATAGAATATAAATATTAAAGTGGGAGATAGAGATGCAATAGATGAGGATATAGAGATAGGAGAAAATTAAATTTGTTAAACTTATATCAAAAGATTAGTTAGAATAAATATATGGATTTAAATATGGAAGGGAGGATTAGTTATGTACATATTTTTCTTTCCGAAGAAAACCATGTTCTTTATGAATCAAATAATATTCTTCATTGAGACAAATCTGACAGGTCTAGAAAAGGACCCAGCACTCTTTTTGATATAGCATAGATTAAGAGAGATAGTCCATTTTATTTGAAAGTTTTATTTTTTTAATATAAAATTCTAATCCAAGAAAGAAAGGCAATTGAGGGAGAGAGCTAGTGGGATAATTAGTAATTAACATATTTTTTTTAATAAGTGAGAGAGCATTCTAGGCATAAACAATAATTGATGGAATTAAAAATATATATATATATTTTCTTCTTTCAAAATTAGCATTTTTATTAGTAGTCTACTATGTTCTACAATATAACTAAAACTCAAAACATTGCTTTGTGATGTCCTCTATTCTCTTGACTCTAGATAGTACGTGGACATTATTAACACAATAATACCACATATTGGGGAAAAAATAATCAACTTTAGGGTATCTGGTCATTGATTTCTCAATCAATAAATGTTAAAAATATACCTAAAATATGTACCTATAGCTAATATTTCAATATCTTAATCATTATATGCTGCATATCTTAAAACTTTGATTTTTTTTTCCCAATTTACTATCTCAACGAGACAACCAAGAAAACTGATGTCATGGAGGAGCGGTGGACACCAGCATCCAAAAAAAAAAAAGAAAAAGAGGAAACAAGCGCAATTGGCTACCAATTGGCTGCCTTTTTATTTCCATATATTCCCTTGATAAAGGAAGAATGGCTAGGCTTCTGATGTTCATCCTTTGTTGCATCTTTTACTTTCCCGTGATTTAGCAGGTTGTACTCAATTTAGAGCAATATGAAATGAAATGAGTAACCGCTTTTACCAAAAAAAAAAAAAAAAAAAAAAAAGAATGGCTAGGATTTATATTAGTTTTGTAAAACAAATTAAAAAGTATTGTGTCAGAATCCAACTTTATGTTGTTAGTATGTCATGCACCCTTTTTCTTCCAAGTTGAACCCATCACGTACCTTTTTTATGTCGATCTTATCCAAAATTTATGCGTTAGAAAAGATGGATGTGCATTGTATTGTAAACTTGATGTGGTTGTTCATTGGATTCCTAAAGGTTGTCCATAAGTCATACTAGGTACTTGATGTTTCGACATGCAGTAGAGTTTGCTCTGGATAAGAAGCTTAAGACTCAACTTTCAAAACACGCTATTTATTTAGGATGAATACATGTTTGATGAGGAGAACCTAGGGTGAGTAAGTTGAGTTGCTTGTGGTTGATAGGGAGTTTTCTTGGGGACCAATTAGTTTGAATGTTTTGATGAAGCTGATTCCATATACCAGAGTTGAAGAATTCTGGTTTTTTTATTAGATCCTCCATATGGTGCCATCAGCTTTGAGGGGATGAATATTTTAACAGTCTGTGCCAAGGTGGCATCAAGTAATATAATTTCATGGAACATATGCTTCATATTAATTCTTTAAATTTTCTGACATGCATTGGTGCTTACATTGGTACATATGATATTTGCAGTAGGATATACATGTAGAGAAGGGGAATAGGGATAAATGGGATAGCTGTGAAATATTTTATGGGATTTAGGTGCTTTAGCTTTTACCTTTGATAGTTTTCATTGGTGCCATAAGAATTAATTGGTGGATGTGACTGTTATTGATGCAAAATTGTCGTATGCTTAGAAACTTGCAAGAAATATGATTATGTATTCCTTTGATCGATAAAGTAAGATTTAACTTAGATTTGACACATACGTGAAGGGCTGACTACTAGGCATTAAGTATTGCATATCATGCCATGGATAGACATGCAACAAATCTACAACCTTGAGAAAGTACATATTAAATGTTCAAAAAAAGATGAATTGAGAACATTATTCTTTCATCTATGAACCATTTTAGCTAGCTCTATGACAATGAGTAGATGTTGTGGAGTTATTGAAACACTTCCTTAAAATTTTGCACTTATTACAATTTTTTCATTATTTTTTTTAAAAAAAATGGCTTTCCTTGGTGAGTTCGTCTTAGGCCTCTAAATGCATTGGGCCACCCCTGCTTGGGGTTGAGACGGAGAACAGATTCGTGAATCCATCACCATCTCTTGCTTATGTATCACTTCGAATGTATTTTAGATAATTCTTCCCATTAGAAAAGGCAGAGAAACCTTAAGCTCTATCCTAGAATGCAGCCAGCTGTAAGTATTTGAACCAGTCAGAAGGTTGTTCGTGGTTGCCGAGTACAATAAGGAGTTGAGACTGCAAGTTGTTGCTGTTTTCTAGGAAGGAATCAAGGTCTCTAACAGCCCTCATCGTAAGCATTGGCTTTTTGCAGAAAGGTGGCGGAAAAAACACTCCAGTTTGTTGAGGTCAATACTTGCCATCAGGGAAGCCCATGTATTCTATTTCCATGGCGCTTTAGATGGATGATAGAAGAGGGGAGCAGCAAAGGAATAGAAATGAGAGAAAAGAGCAAGAGGAACAAAGGCATAGGTCTTGATCAAGAGCCTTCATTGAAGAGCATTAACTCAAGAACGATGCATAACAATCCAAGACCTCATCCTAAAAGACTAGCCGGAAGTTATTATTTGGATTATTTGATCATATATAAATATTCAACACCTCCACGACAAATAACTAATGTCAGATTAAATATACGCTCTGACATACTTTCATCATTCAAGCTCTGACATCTTCGTCAGATTAAGAGTTCAAAATTCATTCAAATCTAATCATAAGCACCACGATCGATTTATGGTCAACCTCTATAAATCCGTGCGGCAGTTTTCTTTAATCCATAGGCTATGAGCTAAGTTAGCTCTGATACTATTTATAACAATTCAGAATCTCTCTCTTTCTATAAAAAAAAGCCAAAAATTATTATTTAATTTTTCTAAATTTTATATAAATACTAAAAAAATTTAAAATAAATAGGATGTGAGACTAAATACATAAATTCTTACCTGTCAGCAAGTAACCTCCGTCCAACTCTTGTGAGGCGGAAAAAAAGACCACCTCCGTCTCCTCTCCGTTTTTCAGCGCGCCCGGCTCTTAAAGCGGACACGTGGACGGCACAGCGCTCTAACCCCTTCCCTCCGCCCGAACCCCAGGCCCCAATCCTCTTTTCCTCAGCAGCAAGCGATGTCGTTGAGACAACTCCGGAGAAGGAGCACCGCCCTCCTCCGCGACGGCGGCCTCCTCCAGGCGCTGCGCGCCGAGCTCAGCCACGAGCTCTCCTCCTCCTCTCCTCAGTCCCAGGTATCACCAAATCGATAAACAAACAAACACCATAAATCCCGAAAGAACAAAAAGACCCAACAAACCCCAGTACTGGCGATGAACGTTGAGCTTCTTGGCAGGGCCATCAAGTTGGGAGCTCGGTCATGGGTTTCAAGTTGGAGTGGGACGACCCCCGCGCCCAGGACGTGGTCCTTCGACGGCACGGCGATGCCGAAGGCGAGGAAATTGCGGTGTCGGCGATGCTTGGCCCTTTGCGGTTCGATGGAGAGCACGCGCTGCCAAGGAATGCTCGGATGAAGGTTTGCATCAAGAAGATTGGACTTGAGCCCGTCTTGCATTTTGATTGTAGCATCTTTCGTCGACAAGCTGAGGAGTTGGTGGATGGTTTTGGGTATGGTAGTTCCGATTTTGCTGTCAAGGGGGCTTATTATCATCCGTCAGTTGGTTCTTTGGGAGTTTACAAGTATAGAGGACCCAGATTCAGGTAACCCTTAAAATCAAATCCTTGATTAAATTTATAATCTTGTTTGGATTTTAATGGTTTGGATGTTCTTTCCGATGCAATCATAATGGATTACAATCATGTTTCGGTATTGCAATTTGGTTAACTGAGTTAGTTTTTTGTTTTGGAATAGTATTTAATTTGTGAAGTTGGAGGTGTATTTTTAATCGATCGTTGTGGCAGTTATACTTAAACAGCCTCATAGAAAACATCACAGAAATATTGCTTCTAAGCAAACCATGAAGAGAGCAGGTCAACAAGAAATTTAATTCCATTTGGTTGGGCATGGAACTGGAATTTGGATCCACTTAGTGAATAATGCAGCTCTACTATGCTTAATATTGGAGCTAACCACATTAAAGTTCTATCTGGTTTGGTTAGTATAGGGTCAATTAGACCCTGGCTATGTGAAGACAAAGTGACCAACCTATTTCATTGATGGATCGAATGTGCGCGCAAATTCTTGGGCAAAGCTTTTCATAGGAATTGGTGTACACCATGCTGATGTACCTTAGACCTGAGCTCATAGGAGTACAAGATAACAAACATTAACCTACAATACTTGTCCAATCAATAGGTAATCTGCTTGGTTCATGAATGTACAAACTATCAAGAAGCTGGTAATCAGTTTTACTTGGGAATATGGTGATAGTTGACAAAAAGTAGTGTCAGTTTTAGTTAAAAGAGCATTGTGGTACAAGAATGAGAAAGACAAAAGAGGATATGAAGAGAGGAGATGAGGAGATTTACCTCGTGAGATCCATGGCAAGATGAGATGATGCATGCATTAGACTCGAATATGATTAATTCTTAAAATATTCTCTCTTCTACCAATCCATTATTAGGTTCTCCTTTAGATTTTTAAATTAATCAAAGACTTTAATTTGGCTATTGATTTTCATTAACTAAACTAATATGTAATAAACCTTTCTAGCATTATTGAAGGATATTTAAAAGGAGAGAAATGATTATATCTCTGAGTTATTCATAGTTAATCAACCCCTTCCAAAATTCTTGAACCAATAATCTAGAGTTGGAGTCAGAAACAATGACTTGTAAGAGAAGATAAAGACAAGTAAAAAATTGATAAAATATTCCAAAATCTAAAACTCTTTTCTTAATACAATATAACAAACTAAAGTTATAATTTTCATAACATGCTATTATATAAGTAATTAATGTATTGAGAAGTGTTTTAGAGGGTTTTAACATGATTTTCCTTTTATATATAAGATGTAGGATTATAGGTCATGAAATTATGAACCAAAATAGTAAAATATGCTCTTTAAATTGTCATGGTCCATTTGATTTAACGTAAAATGAGAGTCTAGTTGTAAGTGAGGGTCTTATCCTCACTTAGTTGATGTTATTTTTGTTCTTGTTGTCGTCGTCGTCGTCATTTGCATCATCATCATTCTTGTTGTTATTTGGTTCCATTTTGGAAAAGCTTGTTTTGAGTTGGAAAAGCTTTTCTGTGATTAAGGTTGGCCTTCTATACCTATGTGTATTTGAGAAAACTGTTGTTACAAGATGTATTTGAGTTCTATAGTTGCAATAATCAGTTGTTTTTCATTTATCATGACAGATTGATTTTCTTAAGACTAAAAGCTTTGGATTTATTGATGAAAATTATTAATTTTTTTTAGATGCACATGGAGGCTATCCATGCGGGCCTTGTTTTATTTTTGTGTTTCAGCTCTATGATAGATAGAAGCGCTTTGGGTTAAAATAATGCCATAAGCTATATCCTTTTATAACTGAAATATGATTTCATTCAAGTATAATCTATCTCTAGCTGCAATATATTTAGCATTGTTACATCGATTTTGTATTAGAGCAGTAGGATTCTCCAAAAAGTCTGGTTTCAGATATCTGCTGTAGCATGTAATTCGAAAATGTCAATCATGAGAGAAGGCTTAATAGGTGCGAGGCTAAAACACATCAAGAATATGGTTGATGAAGAAGCTATTTGAGGTTATTAGAATATTGATGATTTCTTTCGATGATTCTCCTTGAATAAATTAAAATGGTGAGTGAAGAGGCAAAAAAGCAAGATATGACCATTGCCAGAATCGTGAGAGAAACATTCTAAGAAGCCTGAATCGAAATTTGAAATCCTCATTAGAGCATCCTGTAGATTTAGAGGAGATCTAGCTCCTCAGTTAGTTATTTAGTTTTCAAGTACGGAAAAGGTTAGATGTTATCACCTGCAAATTTCTACCAAAAATTGAATATAAATTGCTGTTAAAATTGTGGATACCCATGCTTTTGTTACTAAAATGAGTTTGTGGCCTGGGGGATGGTGTAGGTCATAAACCAAACTGAGTTATATACATTTCTTTCTTTTAATTCAAAGTTTGATTTCAATGAGATATATTTTCACTATGTATCTTGTCATTTACCTTCTCATGGCACCAGTTTGACAGTTTCTTGATGCATGAAGTAAGCTTCCTATGCACCAATACATGCCATTTTCCAAGGTCCCAGATAATCATAGCATTTGCATTTTGATTTTTTTTTTTCAAATTTGATGTTTTGTGCTGTGGGAACTTAACCTAAGTAGCCTTGTTCTCTAAGGAGCTGTTTGCTGGATGAGTTTTGCTAAAACAGGTTTATACAGAAAATGAAATAAATGAATTCAGCAAAAATTCTGTTTGATTGTTTTCCATAAATCCTGTTTTATCTAAACTAACAGGTCATAAAACCTGAAAAAACAAGTTGTATGAGAAAAAGGCCCCTCCCTATTTTCTATAAAAATTGTTTTACAAGGAAACAAGTTTTGTGATTATTTGTTAATAAAAAAATCTTACAAGCAACTAAACCACCGCTAACTTTTGATCCTTGTAAACATGTATATGCACTCTCCTTTTGGTCTGGTGCACAAAATAACATCTTCGCCTTTTGTGTTTATGAAAATCTGTTGCTTGTGTGCAAGCAAAGGCTGCAATCGGAATAGGTGGATGAAACTTTGAGACTTTGAACTGCAACAAATGAACAATTTCTGATTGTCCAGAATGGGTAGTGATATGTCTATTCCATGAGACATGATGCAGCCTATGACATGCATTGCGTTTGAACTTCGCATCACCATTTATAAGGTTCGTCTAGACCAATAAATCATTTCTTAAAGAAAGAATAGGAAAAAAAAAGTTGAAGGTGAGGTGTTGAAACATTCTCAAGACCTTTTCAGTGCCATGGGAATTTGGATGGTACGACGATTAGATTCTGGCAAAGCAATCAATATAGAAAGTTGGTACAAGAGCATAATAGTAGATCGGAATAAACAGTAAATGGGTAAAGGGAATCCTATAAACTAGAAATAGATGACAACCCACCCTTTTAGTGTTGAACAAAGTGACAATTAACTAAAATACCAACAACCCATACACACCCACGGGCTTTAGTGTAACTAGTAGGTGATACGTACTACCCGTGTTTTAAAATGCAGTGCATAAGGCTGCATATGCTGGTGCGTTCCTTGACCCAATCACTTGCCTATATGCAATCACTTGACATGGTCATACCTCATATAGGTTGAAAAGGTGGTCATTTTAGCATTATTTGGCCATATATGTAGCTTAATTAGCATCTTACGGCTGCATATGTAGCCCATTTAGCATTATGAGGCCAAACATGTGGTCCACTCTTATGCAGGCCTTCATGGATAGAGCGTGCATAAACTAATAGTTAGGTTGGATGGGGGTTTCAATTACATTATAACTGTTGCTATTAAGTTCTGAGTACTAATTGTTAGTTGTTATTGTTATTAACATTCATATTATCCAAAAAATACATGCTATCATTATTGGTGTTTGTAGGGTACTTAATATATGTTATTTTTTATAAAACCCCTATGGCATTTGCATTATCGCATACTGCTTTTATTGGCTTTAGAACAACTTAGGAGCACTTTCTAATATTAGATCGGAGATAGAAAATGTGTAGCCACCACAGGTCCTTAGACAAATAAATATCAGCCAGCTTCTTTGTTCTTCATTTATCATTAAATCAAATAAGAAAAAGTGAGAAAAAGGTGTCATAATTAACGTAACCCTTCAGGACTCTGGGTAAAATGAAGTTACGTGGATCAAACTACTTCAAACGAAGTGTTTTAAGTGAGTATTCTAGCTGACTTATTTAGGTAGAGGATATACATCTCTTGAAAGTACCTTTTTAGTGGCCTTAGTGCCACATAAAATTAAGGACCATATGACCCTAGTATGGCTGATCATCGGCTTTTGGTGATGGAGGGTAACTGAGAGACCAGTAAAAAGGTATGAATGCAGAAACAAGAATTTCATGTTCTATCCTTGACGCTCAATTTTATTGCTCTTACAAGGGGAAGGGGAGGGGGGGGGGGGGACTTCAGTTTTGCTTTAGATTGAGCAGGTTTCTCAGTGATTACCAGTGAGCTGGTTGTTAGGTCCTGGTGAAAGTCTAGTGAGTTATGATGGAAAAGGTGCTATAATAAAGGGGCATCAATGAGAAGCTAGGGATGCATGATTTGTCTTCTTATATTGGGGCTTGAATATATAAGTTACTATACAAAGTATATACGTACATAAAGAAAACACACGCAAATATGTTGTTCATAAAAATGTTAATCTCTTCTCTTGAGATTAACATATTATATAAGCACATGCCATGTAAAAGAGGTAACTTTGATGCACAGAATAAAATATCAATAATTATAGATTAATTAAAGGCCTAGTTTAAATAGAAGGATAGGGATTTCTGGGACTAGGATCACTTTTTTATCTTCAAAAAAATAGTTAATCTTGGATAAATTGGTATAAGTCTTGAGTTATGTCTGCATAAAATTTCACTACGCCATGATTATGTAGTATTAAGGAATATATTTTTATTTTTGCAGATAGATGGATAGAGACAGAGGGAATGTAGTATAGTTAGTACTGCATGTGCTTTTTGGTTAAAAAGACAAACATGCTGCTGCCTTTTATATTATTAATTGCTAGATTTTTTGGTGACTTCAAAATTAAGGTGAGGGTAAGAAGACTAAGATAGCTCTGGTGTACCATATCTATTGAACAGATCATACCAGGAAGAGTTTTTGATGACTTCAAAATATCAGGTGGATGAAGAAGACTGAGGTAGCTCTGCTTCATCATATCTATGGAACAGATTCCAAGATTGAGTCCACTGACCAGAACTGTTGAGTGTAATAACGTTGGCCTATGTTCTTGATTGTTTGGCAGATATTCTAGGGAAAACCGACCTTATCCACGGTATATGCCTTTTTAAAATAAGCCTAGAAGTTAATCTATAATCAAAAGATGCTGGTACCAACAATTTCCACATCACAGCTATAGATAATAAGGTGAATTAGAATGATGATCAACTTATAGCAGCACAAATTATGATCAAGTATGATAATTCATGCACTTAATTTCATGAAGTTATAGACATCTTTTGATAAATTTCTATATAAGCAGATCATGAAATGTAGAAAGGGAAAAAAGAACCTAAGAATTATAATGGCAGATAATAACTAATTTCCAGATTATGGAAGAAACTTGGATAAGATGGTATTGTAGCAAAACAGAAAACAACATGTAGCCAAAATAGATACAAACTGATCGAAGAAAGATTTTAGTCCTAAATAAAAAAGCTGGGTACCATTTTGATATATCAAAGTTCATCAATTCTTCAACATGAATATTTCATGACCCAAGGTCCGCAATCTCGGTATTGGTATTGTATCGGTATCTCATCGGTTCGCTACGGTACGGTGCGGTATACTTCTGTGCCGAAATAGTTTCTTACCTATTTTCTCAATTTTGATCTTGGTATGGACCAGTATGCACCCAGTATACTTCGGTACAGGTCGGTACGCCTCGACATAGGCAGTACGGGGCTTGTACCAACTTGAAGGGGTGTTTCGTACTGGTTTTCTCTTGGTATGGTATACTTGGTACCGGGTGGTACTAAGCGGTACGACATGCTTTGCCATGACCAGTATGAGGCGACACTCCAAGTTTTTGAATTTGTTATCTTGTTACCTATTATTGTTAAAAAGGTTATGACATGGCCTTCAGATTTAGTCTTAGTGGAAAATGAACATCTAGATAATCAATTTAACATCCAGAACGGCAGAAAGATAATCAAAGAAGCAATAAAAAAGAGGAAGAAGCAGCTTATACACCTACCAAGGAAGGTGTCATCTTCTTAGAGGTTCCAATTTAATTTCCATCCATGTCCTCAGTTTTAAAGGAATTAAGACGTGTAGAAATTGATACGGTCCATATAGAATGCTATGAGATTTGTAAAGGTACCATATGGCAGCTCATTTTGCTTTTGAATTGACAATTTATGCAGCCTGCCTGTAAGACGGCTTTTTTGGCGTATATGACAGTTTTTGGTTGAGAGATAGATGGGAGAGAGATGGATAGGAGAAGAAACAAAAGAAACCAATTTTTTTCTTTTTGCAATATATTGTTAAACATAATAATGAATGTTTATCAAGTTACCATTAGTCAAACTTCTGGTTATTGGCCATAAGATCTGATCACTGATGTGTTAACTTTGTTATTATAGTAGATATACATCAACATAGCTGTTGCTTTAATCTAGGGTGGGTTTGCTCTATAAACTATATTTGTCAATGATATGGAGTCTACCCCTATTGTCATCAGAAGTCTTCAAATTCTCTTTCACAAATTTCATTGCAGCACTTAACAATTGTTATTCTCGATATGTTTGCTATGTGTTTTCAGTCCAACTGACCTTTTTCTTAATTTATGCAGTTCCCTGGACCCTCAGTTACAGAGCGGACTTAAAGAATATCTCGTAACCAGGGGGATTGGCATAGAACTGACCAGCTTTCTCATTGAACATTTGCACAGAAAGGAACACAACCAGTACGTGAATTGGTTACGTACTTTGGAAGGTGCATATGCTAAGGATGCATGACATAAGACCTTTATCGAAAAGGAAACATAGCCAACCTTACAGGAGATACTACCTTACAATTATACCATCTGATGAGAAACTTGCAGTCGAATTGGGCCTGGGTGTTTTACTGTATTCTGGGAAGAGAAATCATTAGTCATGCATTTCCATTGTCATTGACTCATTTTTTGTAGTAAGGAACTCTGGTAGAATTCTAGAGGTTATGTCGGAGATTTTTACGTAATCAGAGAGGGCGAGGGAGGGAGAGAAGTCGGTGATCCGGCAACGGCTGGCTACTGGATAACGATTTCAAGACCATTTGTGGGTCCCACTTAGTTCAATGTCGATTTGGATTTCAGCAGACCATTGGGCCGACGATTGGTAATCTCATAAGTCTCCAGCGCTGTCAACTTTTAATTGTGGCATGCTCCATGCATGAGATGGTTTTATATGGTCTGTATTCTAAGAAATATTTTTCTTAATTTGGAATGTTTCATCTGATTTTCGCTTTTGGCATGTCATGATGCATCAGTATTTTGGGGTTTTTATTTTAGTTTGTTGGAGTAATTATTATTTCCAAATGCATAGTTGCATTATGGCACATTGACAAGAGGGATCCTCAGCATAATCATTGCCATTAATATGGGAGCAGGGGGTAAATCCCAACGACATGCACTCGACTTCTTTTTTCAATATAATAATGGCTCTAAGAGATATTTATGTCTCCTGATTTATGCTCCCATTGCTCCAATTCATAACTCTCTCTTATTTGAGGAGACTCGGTCTTTTGTCATGACTAAGAGCTTCACTTTTTCTCCAAGCATTTAAAATCAATTCAGGCATTTCTCAAGATATGGATTATTTTTAATAGTTGGCCAAAAAAGGCCTTAACGAGTATGGAGAATTCATTATAGTGCGACATCTATGATGGGGGAAATCTTGATTGAACCAAATGAGAAATTGATCTTCTGCTGTCCTACTTGTACCCTGTTTTGATTTTAATGAAACCTCTTTTTTGTCTTTTTGATGATAAGGGAGGCTGGGAAAGCGAACTCCCGGATTTTAATGCAACCTCAGCTTTCATCCGACACTGTTAGGCTTCAATGGATTCTTTCCCATCTGAAGAGCAAAGAACAAAAGAAAACAATTATTTCTAAGGGTCAAACTAAATGACAATGCAAAATAAAGATGATGATAGCTTCAGCTAGCAAGGACTAGGTTTTTTTTTTTTTTTTGATGATGTTATTAGGGTTTATCTTCTCAATGGTTTCATCTTGATAATTTAGTAAAAGTAATCTTTCATGAAAATGGTTGGTTGTGAAAAGCATAAGAATTAAATAATAAAAAAAACTCATGAATGATGATAATCAATTATTTTAGATTGTAATGAATATTAAGACCTTTGCGAAGTAAACCTATCAAAAAAATAGTGAATCAATTAGTGGACGATAATTTATAATAAAGAAAGCCCCATGAAGTATGGTTTGCCCATAAGCTTTTATAATGCAAAACATGCACTTTATTCAAAATAAAATAATATATTGAAAATCTAAAACTGCTTTTTATCAGAAAATATAAATAAAAGGATACTAAAAAAGAATGATCAAACTATTTCTACGAAGAAAAAGAGTGGTCAATTATGAAAACTATATTTGCCTTTTTTAGGAGATTGGGTGGATCAAACTCCAAACATAGGAAAATGAATAAGCGAGAAAAAAAATATTTTGCAACTGCACTCAAAGAAGGAAGTTGTTCTAAATACATTCACTAGATCCCTTGGTGATGGTGCACCGTCAAATGAACAAAAGCTCAATGTAATAGAATTAGATGGCATGAGAGATCCTTACTTTGAGATGGATTATCAGATAGAGAGCAGGGTAAGCCTGAATGACCTTATGAGGTGGACGTGGCACTATGATTTAAGGGGAGTTCAATTAGACATAGAAGATCAAATTTGAGTAACATGATAGATCGGTGATGGGAGAGTTTTGACCAGCTTCGAAGTATACTAAATCAAAAGTAATTAGGACTAGATGGTTGGAATAGGGGCTAAAATGGAAACGGAATTAAAAGTCTTAATGGCTTGGGGTCACATTTTTGGGAGTACTTGATCTTGTAGTAGTCGGGTTTCTCTGCTCAATTAGAGTCCAACATGGAGAAGCCACACAGTTTGGTAGAAACAGGAGTTTAGCGTTAACTTTAATTCTCTATACAGTCACAAATGCAGATACATAAGACATTTAGTTTCCAGCCGCACAAGCCACTATTGCATCTACAGAATCAGCTGCTGAAGAATTGCATCCGTGGTAAAAATGACTCGAACGGAATTGTAGCAGACGTAAGATGATGCCCAAAATCAGTGAACTAACCTGGTCTTCAATCCATATAGCTTTGTATCTCAGAGATTGCCAAGTTTGGAGAAATTTGGAGAAATTAGGTAAAGAAGACCTATACTAATTGCAAGAGAAAAGCCCGACACTTGTCGCCTTAAAAACCACTACGTATTTTAGAATTGAGAAAATTCCTTATTAAATATAAAAATCGATAGGTGTCCTAAATAGAGATAAAAACCGGTAGACGTACCTTAGAATTGGAATTTAAAATTATAAGGGCCTCTTTGGATATTTTCTACAATAATAAGATTAGTTAGGACTTCCCTTGATATCTTATACAAATATTATATTTTTGTTATCACGAAAATATAATGTGTTTATTGTTGATTGCTGAAATGAATTAAGTTGGGGACTCACCAATGCCTATTTTGCATGACAAAATAAATATATAAATATATAATAAGAGTTAGGAAAATATTATAGTACCAATCAATTAATTAATAAATCCATAAAGATAAGCACAATCAAATTCCTCGATTTCTAACCATGGTTTAAATAACAAAGGTCAACAAAATAGTGATAGGCACTCTAAAGCTAGCAATAGTAGAAAGAAACAACAAAGATTACAGGGGAAGGAAAACATACCAGGACACTTGCTCCAAGTATTGGAAGTCCCAGTTAGTTAATGGGGCATCATCTTCCTAGTTTTGATGACTAGGGTCCTGCTTACCATCCAAATTAGAGCTTATTTAAAAAAGCCAACAAGATTGAGCTGGATTTTCCATTGGCCCGTATCAATCCAATATCTGAGCAGGCCAACAGCCCGATTCCTGTAAGACATCTTAGAAATTTAGGTTTGAAGATTGAATCCCTTCTCATATCTTTTTTTATCCCCTCTCTGCAGTTTCAAGCATGCAGTTAATAGCAAAGGACCAAAAACTGGCATTCAGATACCTATTAATGCTTTTTTGAGAATATCAATTACCTGTTAAAATTGAAGGGACGATCCTGTAGCTTCCGCTAATTTGCGGAACAGATCTATAAAGGTCCATTAGGCCTTTCCCACCTTTAATCTTGAGCAAACCTACAAAGGCCCACAACTCTAGAGTCTGAAATTGAAAGGAGGGCAGCTTTTACTAACCACCCTCCGTCGACATAGCTGAAGAATTCTATGCCATTATTCATCCATAGAAGCATTTCATACGATAAAATGTACTGCAATTACCTTTGCATTATTTACTCAAGTTTAAAAGCAGAACCAAAATTATACCACAGCAGAAATTTTTGTGGAGTCTAAGAGACCGTGCATGAAGTGAGAATTTTAATGGTTAAAAAAAAATCCTCATTCACCAAAAATTCCTATTTAAGCATCCTCACTTTGATATAATTGTTATTTCTTTGGAGAGTGTTCCATAATAACACACTAAGATTATCAACCTCAATAACATGCGACAATTAAAATAGAAAAATCAATCAACTATTGTACATGTATATAAGTAAACAACGGGTTAAGAGTCAACTGCTCATGTTAGTTATTCTTCTTCAAGAATGTACTGGTGTTCACTCCAAAACTTGGGCCCTATAATATCTATATGTGCAAGTACCACTTTATTCCGAGTTCTTTTGATTGAATTTCCACCCTTATCCAGCTTTGCTGTTTCTTCCACCTAGAGTTTTAAATATGTACAATTAGTGTGACATCAAACATATAACCAACAACACAAAGTCAAAGAAAGCTGATGTGTCCTACTGCTTAATAAGCTCAGATGACATAAGCTTCACTAATAAAGAAATTGTATACGACAATATTGTAAACTGAGAAGCTAATTTCTGCAAAGAGTTGAAGATATAGCCGTATAGTTAAAAGGTGGAGAAGTCATTATCAAGTTCAGATAACATGGGTGCATCAAAAGAATATAAAAGCATTTGAAACCCCATTTGATGAAAACATTTGCAAAGCAAGAGCTCAAGTGTAGTGTTGTCTTAATCATGCTCACATCAGGGAGACAAAGAAGTCTTTGATTGACTAGTGCAAGTTCTCTTATGCAGTGTTACCTTATCTCTGTAAACACACGATCCTTTTCGGAACATAGCCGGCAGGTCATTGTAATTAATACCAAACTGTTGGAAAAGCAGCTCATTCTTATCCTTAGATTGTGTCCCCTGTAGAATGAGAGTGACATTAATACCCCCAATGGTCTTGAAAATAATTTCAAGATTGAGCATGTCATGATAAAATGGAGCTAAGTCATGTAAATATTGGTAGGAAATCAAGAAAGAAAATGATAAACAATACATGGAATAAGAGTATAAAGAAGAGACATGGAATTGCTTTGTAATAAGATGGTAGTCCCTAATCCCTATGCTAAACTAAGAGTGTTAAATGAATGACAAAGATGAAAGAACGATCCTGTATGTCTACCAAAATTATAGACAAGAACAATCCTATACTTCCCACCTTAGAAAGTTATTCGTATGGATTCTCAAAGGAACCCTTCAGGGACATTCAAAAGTTTCATGACTAGTAAAGAGCATGGATGGTATATTCTTGAAACTTAAGCGAGCTATAAGAGATTCATAAGGTGCTGCCCAAAATTGGGGCTTGCATATCGAGCATGTTGGCAGTATGCTGGACATCAGCATCAACCCAAAGGTTGTGATCAGAACTCAACTCTGACAATATTTACTAACACATCAGTAATGGAAAACCATATCTAAGAACAAGCAAACCACTGCTTCAGGTTCCATTCATTTGTGATTGCAAACACTTGTCTGGGCTAATTTAATGATCAAGTTAAACTAGAAAACTATCTTGATCGATCTATGGAATATTTGCAGAATACATCCAACTCGACCATTCTGTTCAAGACAATACTTCAAAATATAGGATATGAAATCGCTAATTGGGCAATACTTCACAGTTCGCTTACTTTCAGAACATAATGCGGTATGCAATAAGCATCACAACAACAGCTCTATCCCATGTACTTGCAGTCAGCAAAATGAAGCCTATAGTTCTCATCAATGTGGAGAAAGTTTACGATAGACTTGAGGGGTCATTTTTCTATGAGCATGCCATCTGGGTCAGGGTCTGACAAGAAGTAGAGATCCCCAACCTTCTCTAGGATCAAAACATTTGAACCAGAAATGTGTCTCTAAAGGTTTCTTTAGAAATTCAAGAGAAGTGAGGCAAGGTGATATCCCTTCACCATGCCTCTCAGTGATGGTCAGGGGTGATTACTGAAAGAAGATTAAAGCAGGAGTGCCTTTGTTGGACTAAGGGGATTCGCTCTGGTTTTACTCTGCTTCACCTTTTCATTAGCCAACAATATTTATCATTTTGCAACTTTAATATTAAAGAAATTCATACAAAAATCTGATAAATTAAGGCCGTGAGTTTAAAGATAGTAACAAAATGGTTATTCAAGAGTAAGATGAATTGTTAGGTTGAAACTCTCTAGCTCCAATGAAACTATGAACAGAAACATTAAACAAGTTCAATATATTAATGTATTTTATAATATTAACACTAAGCATACTCTTACAAGCAGAATTTAGCGATGATGTTCTACAAATTTTCATCAAATGAGCACAAGAATGCTATCAAATTGGTTAAAAGAATAAATAACAGAAGATAAAATTGTACAAAGCAAAATAAAAGAAATTAAATAAATTGCAAGAGTAACAGATACAAACTAATTATATAATTCAAACAAAATAAGAAGTATTTGAATAAAGAGAAAATATATATGTGGTACCTTTAGAAACTCCTGGGCTTCTCTTTCAGTCTTCCCAGAATTAACTAAATTCCAGAAACAGGTATTGTATTGATTGTTAATGTGACCTACAAAATACGAGGAGAAATGAAGTCACAATAGCTTATGTTTTTGTAATACAGTACATTGAGTTTTCAGATACGTGTTTACAGTAGTAATAACCATATTAAAGACTGTTCTAATTGGTAAAGCATGCTTTCCATGCATACATGCATATATGGATGCATGTGCATGCATTTCAAGTTCTTGGAATGAGGAAGCATTCAATTATGTGGCACTTACAGTCTACTTGCCTCCATGCAAGATAATCTTGGATGATCTTTGCTTTTGGAAAACATATAACTCGCCCATCAAAAGAAGGTGGTGCTTTCAATTCTTTGTCGGGAAAGAACTCTTTCCACTTCATTACATACAGAGAGGTGAAATATGATACACTGAGGGAAAGTATTTTGCTGCATTCTCATCAAACAAGAGCATTTCATCATTGTCATAGGACATTTTCAACTTTAGAACCTTTGATCATCTATATCAACTATTATTTTATAGCATAAATCTTTGAATCTTTAGGTCTTGCACATTAAAGTGAGAGAGTAGAGAACCTTGCCCTTCTTTGGTAAAACTGAGTTGTCTCCTTCAAGACAAAGCTGCACAAAAGACATATCAGAGTAATAAGCTTCAGATGGTGTATAGACAAAGTGATACAAGACATCTGTTGGCAGTATCAGGATATGCCATCTTCTTTAAGTAACTATCCCTCTGCATGGTTGTAGTTCAATTCAAACACAGCTAGCCAGATATCATGTGAGGGACATTTGTTATGTAGTTCCACTCACAGGGCTGGCTCTCTGTTGGAGAAGGGACCAGACTTACCAATGCCTTTCTTGCTGCACCACGTAGGAAGGAGCATATTGGGATATGGAGAAGCAATGGGGAATCCTACAGCTCTCTTTGGAGCATTTTGCAATAAATAATTCAGGCCAGTGAATCAACTGATGGAAGAATTTTACAGAGGCTTAATAAGAAAGATCATCACTGGCATGACAATGGTTGTTTGTCGTTGTATCATTATATGAGAGAATTTTTTGGATCAAGTAAAGGTCATACCTATATTCATCACTGACACCGTAAGCAAAAACTATGTCAGGAAAGTGCTCTAGCATAGACACTGCACATGAATTCATTAAATTCAAAGCATTCTTATCATTGGGCTTCTCAAACTCATGGTCTGCAGAAAACCTATGGAACATTAGATCAGCATTAGATACAGTACAAAAATGTAATAAAGGGAGGTGGATGCAAAAGCATTAGAAGCTAACCAACTTAGTAGCACAGGCTTCATAAACCCTACCCTACCTAATAAATAAAAACAAGTGCTCTATTCTAAAACAAGGTTGCATTTTGCAAATACTGGATAATTTATATGTGGGTTGGTAGTGAATAGATTTAAGCTATTGTTAGCCCACCATGTCAAGCACACGAGTCAGGATATGACATTAAAGTTCACTACAACACTAACAAAGAGAAATCTGAATATACGATGGTGTTCATTTCAGGGTAAATAGTTTAACTGCTAATAGAATGAGGATATTTACGTCTTAGATAAACAAAGCATTCAGACAACATAAAAGTGAAAGGTATATAGAAGTAAACCTGCATACTGAAATGAGAAGAGGAATTAATAAATTCCTGCACAATCTTATCATGTTCTGATGAACCAACTCCATAAAAAATTACCATTGCAAGATTCCCAACAGAAGACTAAACAAAACTAGATCATAGAAGCAAATCTTGCATAATAAATGATAAGCAGACTTATTAAAGTTCTACATTAACAAACTGACACTAGAAAGAAATACCTTTGCCTGACTCTCAACAGAAAACTAATGAAGCTACACCCAAGGTATAGAAAAGCTCCACTTATGAACACCTATGAAGACACTTATTAAGATAGGCTGACAATATAATGACATACGCTAAGATATTTTAACTTTCAAAAAATAAAGCTTATATGAACCAATACTTGGCTAAGAAGTTGTTTCTGAATGTGGTTAATTGAGCATGTCAGTATATCATCTCAAAACTGGAGAATTAGACATTTAAGATCCACATCAAATCTTGTCAGAAATGCAAACCTACTCAACTGTAGATAATATACTACTGGAAGATATGCTTGAGCCCTAACAGCAGTGAATATATGTCCATGGTTCAGCAAACTTTATATGCTTTTTACCAAACTTTCCTCCATAAATCACTGTTTGCAGAACATTTTGCTTAAAACAATATGAATCACCCAGAACTGTTTCAGAATTTAACAACAGTTATATAGCATTTTGGACCATTTTGGACAGAATTAGTGGATCCTTACATTTTTATGCAAAAGCTTTCAATAAGTTTTTTCCCCACTTCATCAGAACAGCAGTGTACCGAGTTAGCATTCACGTAATAAAATCTTCCGTGATTTGCACATTGTTCTTCTTCCCACATTCACACTTTTAAACTATCTATAACCCATCAAATTACAAAATGTAGATCTCATTGTACTCAATCTGGCTTTAAAAACATAATTTACAAAACCTTGAATTCCTAAATAGTTAATGTAATGACTCTCTACGTGAGAAAGGATTGAGTGCTCACCGATGAAAATGGCATCCATCTATTCTAACAACAATCCAGTTGCAAGGCGGCAGCCTATCATCATCTTCAAATTTCTTCACGTACTCATATTTACTATTTGCCATTTCACGAAACAACACCTAAAAGACATCATCATCATCCAACCAAAATCTAAATATTACGAACATACAATTATTCAAATATGATATCTTCATAATACCATAGTTTCTAAAAAGAAAGGCTACAATAGACAACCAAGAGGAAATTGAAATACCATACACTTGCATATATATGTCCATTTTAATTAGATGAACAAGTCTAGAGGCCAGATGCGATAATGGAGTGACCGGGGTTGATTAGAGAGAGAGAGGATCCATTCTTTAAAAAGAGCAGAGAGGGAAAAGAGAAAGGAAGGGATGGAGAAGCGATAGGGATAAACCTAAGTGGGATCCGCGGGATAGAAGAGAAAAGGAGAGAGACCCTCGTAGTGGCTGGAGGATGAACTGATACCTGGCCGTGGAGACGATGGCGCGATGAATAGCCGCGGGAATAGTAGCAGTGCGAAGAGAGGGAGAGAGAGAGCGAGAAAGACGGGGAAAAGGAGCTGGAGGTGGAAGAAGAACGAGGTGAGGCTCGGCATAGGGTTTAGGGTTTAGTCGAAGGAGAATCCATTGAGGCCCAAAACCCAGACCGGCCCATGACGATAGATTTCATTTAATTGTACCGGACTCTTTCATAAAACCCTCATTGACTAATATAACAAAAAAAAAAATTGCTATATAGATTTATCAGCCTGAGTGGATGCTTGTGCCAATAGCATCCTGGGCTATGGTCCGAAATAAGTAATATCAGTATCGGGGCTATTATAGATCACAACTTTTATTAGTTATGCATGCCCTCGCCGAAAATACTAAGGTCAAAAAAGACTTAGGCACATAGATTGATCCTCCTCTTTTGAGTAGAAGCCAATAAGATTTGATCGGAGAGGTTTCACATTAACTAATAAAAAAAGATGCCATGTAGGTTTATTAGTCCTTCTCTCAATAGCTCAAGCTTTTAGGCTATGAGTACGTGACACTAGGCACATTCTCATTAGTGCCACGTATCTTGGTGTTTGCAATTCGAACTTTATTTTTTTGTCTTTTTTTCTAATGCACTGCTAATATTTATCTTGTTTCTAAATGGAAATGAGCATTTTTGAAATGTTTTTGGTGCTAAATAATGTGAATTTGCGCAAAGCTTTGAACAACCAATATTGATGCAATTTTTGTTCCAATTGTTATTGCCATTATTTGGATTCGTTACACTAAAAAATTGATAACTTGAAAATAAAAGTATCTACTTTTGCAATTGACCAAGAATAAAAGAACATTGTTCTAATATATTTTTTCAATGAAAAATGTAAAAATAAATAGTTTCCACGAGGGAAAGATTGGAACATTTAAAAAGTTCTGTTGATGATATTATAAGATTGATCTTGCAATACCAATTTATTAGATTATCAATAAATCATCTCACCTCCTAAAATAATTGGTGACGTTGGCCATTCCCCATTTTCTCATTAATCCCTCTTGCAACAAGAAAACATGATTGCCGTACATATGCATTAGCATGATATATTTCTTTTCATATTTCTTTATACCTAGTAAAAAACTAGCTTGATCAAACTAATAAAAATAATTAAAGATCTTCACAATTGTATAATATCTGGTAAGAGAATAGTTATCTCATGCTGAAGCACGAGTCAATCATTTTTGAAAATATATTCAGCTCTCATAAAATATATTAAAACTAGCTACAACTAACAAAAAAAAAAAACAGAGAGAGAGAGATAACAAAATACGAGTAATACCCGATATCCTTGAGATGTTGCTCAAAGCTTTACGATTGACCAAACAAACTTTTAATAAATCGAGATCTACATCATTATCAAGGACAAAAATAATTCTTCCTCTTTTGAAAATTAAAGATAATAAATTTGATGATATGGCATTAGAGACCTCTCTTTTCGTCTTTCTCTATCACATATGTTATAATAATTAAAAAAAGTTATAATGAGGCATTAGATACTTGATATTTTCAAGTTGTTTTGATTCAAATGCCCTTTTTTGAGTAAAGTGCATGCTCTAAAACTTAATTATTTAAGCTAACTTCTGTTCGGCAAAAGAATTAAAAATTAATCAAATGATATGACACAGCACAAAAAGAGAATGTTCAGTTCGCATATTATAAACCTAATAGGATATTGATCCTTCGTAGATACAATTTTTCTCTTTTTCCAAATATTTTTTAATTATAATATAATAACATATTAAATTATAATAAATAGATGGCTTTAATAGCTAAATTTTTGTTGCACAATAAGCAATAAACTTTAATGATGGCTGAGCAAAAACTTCCATTAAATATCTAAATCAACATAGTAATATCAATTTAGATAAGTATAATACTTATCCATTTTAATTAGATAAATCACAAGTTTCAATTACACTAATATTAATTATATAAGTATAATTGCTACTTTTATAATGAATACTTAATATTGATGAAGTAACATACTATATTATCTATCGCTTATATTCACTTATCGTCAAGAAAACAAACAATGTAATACTCCTTGTAACAAAAATCTATTAAGAATTAGTGACTATAAACCTATCTTCCTCTTGTATTAGCTATAAGAGTAAATAACAATTATTATTTACTATAAAATTTATTTTTTATTAATTTTATATTTAAAATTATCATTGTAATGGCTATTATAATAATACTAAATAATAAAAAGTGATGCAAATAAAAATAATGGTTGTTATTGACATTAAAACTAATTACTACAATACTAAAAAATGTGTTATAAGGGATTATTTAACAAAGATAAGAAATTTATTTATCAAAATTGAAGGCATTTTGACTTTATAAACTTATTAAGAGTAAAAAAAAATTTGAAGAATATGATGAGTTCTCATTAAGAGTAGGAAGTTTGATGAATGAGTATAAGCATTCTAAATATCTAGCTATATTAAATAAGAGTCATGTTTATTATCAAAAATAAAGAACCATATTAATGATATCATTGTTATGCTCAAATATAAAGAGTTGTATTAAATAAGGATCCTACCTTGATGTTATTAATATGTGTGTACAATGTGGAGAATGGATAACTCAGCACAAGTTGAGTCATTTTAGTTACATGTAATAGATCTGTACTCTAAATTTGGACATAGATACGGACGTTGACTAAATTTGACTTCAGACCCAGCTAATAACCTATGTGGACTAGCCGCACCGATCCATTGTGGTTGACCACGAGTTAGTCGTGCTATTTATGATTGGATTAGAATGGATTTAAACCCTTAACCTGATGAGGACGTCGGGGCTTAAGCGAGAGAGTATGTGAGGACTCGTGTGAGCATATGTTTAGTCCTATATTAGTTATTTGCTAGATAGATCTTGAATACTTCTACATGATCAACGAATCCAAATAATACTAGTTAGCCATTTTGGTTGAGATTCTGAGTTGTTGAAGGCTCAAACTATTGTCACTTCTATCCATAATTGAATGAGGTCCTCCTACAGGTTATTTGATAGTGATGTTTATGACTATAAATTTTTGTAGCTATGCAACTTATTTGTACATGCAAATTGCTTCCAAAAAGACGGGTCATAACTCCTATTAAAAATAATAATAAAAATAAAATAAAGTAAAATAAAATAAAATTGAGTATAGCATACATGTTTTGTTCATGTGTCACTTAAAACTAAAACGGTACTAAATTTAAAAGAGAAGATATTACTGTTTGCAAGAAGATTTGAGATCCTACATGAGGAACTTTCTTTCATAATTGTTATTATATATTTCAAAATCACCATAGAAAATATATTCCAAGTTTAAAATATTTCTATATTTAAAGTTAAACAGTGATTCACAACAATCAATAGTTATTAGTTATTATATATAATTACTAAAAAAAATCTTGAATCCTTTGCATCTTAGTAAATAGCAATGGTTGTGTTGAATAGAACAGCTTATTTAACCAATTTTAACTAGAGTCAAAATCATAACCGTCGGTCTCGTATAATTTTCTGATAATCCACATGGATAACCGGTTGACAACAAGTTAATTGTTATTCAAATTCTTAGGGATCAGAAATAGAAAATTAAGTTTCTCCGGACTGGGTGAAAATAGAAAAAAGAAATCTCAGTGATGAGCTGGCTCCGGAAGCGCGTTTTTGACTCGGTCCAAATTCGACACCGACCTGGAAAGCACAAACTGACCCACTCCCACCGCCTTTAGAAACGCCTACCCGATCTGACCGTCGCTTCCTTCTAATCCGTTCAATCTCTGCCGTTCCTCTTTCCCCACCTTGTCTATAAATAGCGGACCACTCCAGCTTTCCACAGTCCGTCTGGCGCGCGACGCGCCATTGGTGGTCGTTCGGCTGTTCTTTCACTGCGTTTCTCCTTCTTTGTTGGAGTAATTTCTCTTCGATTTTGTTTTTTTTATTTAGGGAAATATTTCTTGAAGATTTGCAGTAATTAGGGTAGCAAATTTTTGGAAGATCGCTTGAAGATTTGCGGTGGTTAGGTATTTTTCTGTGACATGGTCTTAGGGTTTACAGAATTAGAATCTGTTTGTTCTTCGAGACTTAGTCGATTTGAGGATTGAATCCGGTTTTTCGTGATTTAGGTTTCCTCTTTTCAAAAGGAATTTATGTGGTTCAGGTATCTTATGAAACTGGAAGTGCTTCTTCGTTAATCTACAGGAATCAGCGGTGATGTGTTTTAATTGGATTCGGAGTGCTGCCAATCCGACAGTATGAGTTCCGGATTTCCTTGTATTTGGTTGAAGAACTGTTGCAGGATTATGAGCTTTTAGTGTTTTTTTCAATATATCATGGTCAGTTTGAAAGCATCGCGGCAGCATTATTTTGTAGCTAGATGATGGTTTCTGGTGTTTATAATACCGATAGTTCTTGATCCCGATTCAATGTTACTTCAGGTTTCATACTCGATGTCACCAGAGAGGCATGATTTAGAGGTCGGAATTCAGATTGACTTCAGGGGGTTTCTCTATTACATGGATATGATGAATATATTATTGTGCAGGGAACGACGACTTCTGATGTTTCATGGTTCTTGATTCTTGATGATTGCTTTAGGTTCCATCATGAGAGGGATGCCCTTGTTATCGAATTCAAACAAAAGAGATGATGTAGAGGCAGGGGTTCTGATTGCTTCTTTTCGAGGGGGTACCTTTTCCTTTCAAGTATTATCGTTTGTCGTATATTGTGATTTGAATAATTGGTTCGATTCTGAGAAGCAAGATGTGATCAGAGCGATGATTTTTTTTAACCTCCTATTTTTTATGGAATCCTTTTGTTTGGTTGCAGTTGTATCGTTGAAGTGTCAAATTGCACTGATCCTTTTACCTAATCGGAGCTATCATATACTGGTTTGATAGAATGATAAATTCCATTTCCTTTGCATGTTGTCACTTCACATGTCAAGCATTGTGGCAACATGATATTTCTATCGAGGCTTCTCAGAATCTACTCTTCCTGCTGCTTATTTGGTTGTTACTTGAGGTTATATTGCTGACTGGTTTAGCTTGGTTTACCGGAATACCAAGTCATTACTTAATGGACATGCAGAGGCCGGAGAACATTGGATCTCATATGGGATTTCCTCACCAATTCATATTTTGATTATAGTGTAATTTCATCATTTTGATCAGTCAGGGTTATTGACAAAATAATTTAGTGCATTTGCTTTTCATGATCCAGAGCATTTAGAGTTAGAGTTGCAATCTTACGCTGCAAATAGAAGTAAAAGATGTCCTAGTCTTTTGGTTGTTTGTGTTGTTGAGTGTGGTTATTACTGCTGTTGTTACTGTAGCATTTGGAAGGATGTGGTGGACATCATCTTCGCAGGGCTGGGTCATTTGATGCCTCCCTAGATACAAGGTACTTCAAGGTTTTAATTATTGGTTAGGAGGACTAATTTTTTCCTTGTATATTGATTTTGTAGGACTCTCGTCCACCCTCCAAGTGCATTCACAGTTCGTCTTCATTCTTGGGTGCTATTATTGGCTCATCTTTTTGATTCATTAGGTGCTTTGTGCTCTCGTGTTTCCTATAGTCCCTCCAAACAAGTTTTGGTTTGTCGGTGATAAATTTGATATACTGCATCTCCTACTGTACTTCCGATGGTGATCCCTTTTATATTGAGTGCTTATCTAGGTCTGGCATAATCTTGATTTCCTGTTGCATTAGTAACCTGGGGATTCTCTCATTTGTTTGACCAGCACTGTGAGTTCTCAATATGCTATGGCTGCATTGGAGTATATTTGTATTTTCATGAGTGGTTTTCTCCCTTTGATTATTGAATTGATCGTACTATTTTTTTCCCCTTATGCTTTTAGTTCATGTCTTTCTTAGTTTGTTATTTGTGATGTTGCAGAAGAGCTTTTGCAACATGGGACAATCTTGCTGAAGAGTATCTTGGTCTGATAATTGAAGAAAGTTTAGAGGAAATGGAGTGTAATGCTATGATTTTTTTTTAATGAATAGAGTTTCTAATCCATGATAGTGGAGTTCATTATGCTAGCTTTTTTGTGCAGTAGCTGTTCATGTGGAACCATGAAGGTTAATTTATTATTTGTGCTGTTGCAGATTAGCTTGTGTTGCAGGATACAATTTTGCCCCATATTTGCCAATATGGAAGGGTTCACCCTTATTTATATCATAGTTAGTATTTGATGCCTTTATGCTCCTAATTACCTTTTTTTTCTCAATTGGGGTTTCTTTTGGGTTAGTATCTTAGCAATTTGGGTTAGTATTTTAGAAATCTTTTTATTTGCTTCACCAGAACCTTGATTTGATCAGTGAAGGCAATACTAGAGGATTAGGGTTAAGAAAGGATTTTTCATGACAAGGGTTCCTGACTTCCACTGATAATCTTGGGGTTACAGCATGTGGGGCATGAAAGTGATGATCTCGATAAGTGGATCTGCTTTTTATATGCTGTATCGAGTTTCATATCTGTGTTCCAGAAATGTCATTTGTGTTATTAATGACCTGGTGATATTCTCTCATTTGTTTGACCAGAACCATCGGCTCTCAAGATAGCTTGGGGGATTGGATCATGATATGCTTTTTTGATGGAGGGTGTTCCTCAACCTTTATTATAGAATTGTTAATATTTCTATTTTTTTCTCAAACTTAAAGTTCACGTCATAGGTTTGTTATTTCTGATGTCGCAGAAGAGCTTGTACAACATCAGGTGATCTTGCTCAAGGGCATCTTTACCTAATAATGGAAGACAGTTCGAAGGAAATGGATCATAGTGTTATGATTTTTTATTAAGGGGGTTTCTCATCTTTGATAGTGGAGGTATTATATTACTTTTTCCTATACTAGCTGTTGATGGGGAATGGTGAAAGTTACTATATGGTTTGTGTTGTGGCAGTAACTTCTGCTGCAGGTTGTGATTTTGCCTATGTAGAAGGGTTTGTCCATATTTATAGTTGGCCATTTTCAAGATTAATTTATAATTTGTCAATCTTTGTTTTAAGCACTGAAAGTATGATTAACTGGGATTAAGAAAGGGTTTTCCATGATGGTGCTTACTTGCTTTCACAAATTCTTTAGGAGTCAAGCATGTTGGAAATAACACATACTATGTTGGTAAGTGGTTTTGCTGCTGATATGCTGTATCAAGTTTCTTAGTTTCATCTATTTTCCACGATCTCATTCATCCCTGTTGCATTAGTGACCTGGTGAGCTTCTCCCATTTGTTTGACTTCCTTGAGCGCTCGAGACATTTTTGGGTGGATGAGAGAAGGTATGTTTCTTTTTTATGTAGGGGGTTCTTCAACCTCATTAGCGTTGCAGAAGAGCTTGTGCATTTGGGGCATTCTTGCTCAAAGGTACTATTGATCTGATAATGAAAAATAATTTGGAGGAATGAAATGATTAAGTGGGTTTGTCATCTTTGATAGTGGAGTTAATATTTCTCCTGCACTAGCTGTTCAAACTGTGGAGTTAATTTATTATTTGTTCTGTTGCAGGGTTTGTGCTGTAAATTACAAATTTACCGTTCTGGAAGGGTTTGTTTCTAATATCATAGTTCTTATTTATATACCTTTGTGTTCCTAAGTTCCATTTGCAATCTTAATTTAGAATCTGTCAATCTTTATTCTTTGTACCGAGGTTTGAAAGCATCACACAAGCATTATTTTGCAGCCTGATTAGTGGTGTCGGGATGTTTTAAAAAAGATGTTCCTGATGCCAATTCAATGTTACTTTAGATTCCATCTTACGGTGTTGGACAAGATAGGCATGATTCAGAGGCTGAAATTCAAGTTGAAGATTTGCGGTAATTAAGGAATTTTTTGCGACTTGGTTTTTAGGGTTCGCAGAATTATGAGCTGTTTGTTCTTATTTGAGGATTTGACGATTGAATCTGGTCTCTTGTGATTTAGTTTCCTTTTTTTCCTAAAAAAGAATCCAAGTGGTTCAGGTTTCTTTCTTCTGGTATTGGGGGTGCTCCATCGTTAATCTGCAGGAATTAGCTGTGGTGTATTCTGATTGGATTTTTGAGTATCAGCAATCTGTCAGTCCGAGTTCAGATTTACTTCATGATTTTCTTGTATTCGGTTGAAGCACTGGTGCTGGGGTTACGAGTTTTCAGTATTTGTATTAATAATATTTTCAGTGTGAAATCATCATGGAAGCAGTTTCTATGTTTCGGAGAATGTTCATGATTCTAAGTCGGTGTTATTTTGGTTTCCATATTCTGATGTTGGACATCAGAGGCATGATTTAGAGGCCGGAAGTTCTTATGAAGGGGGTTTCTATATTACATGGTGGTTTGAAACATGATGAAAATATTATTGTGCAGTGTGACAGTGATTTCTAATTTTGATGCTTAATCTAATCATGGTTTTTGATTCTTGATGGTTTCTCTAGGTTCCAATTTTTGAGAAGGCTGCCCTTGTTTTCCAAGTAATTCAACTCAAAAGAGATGATGTTAAAGCAGGCGTCCGCATTGGTATTGTTTTGAAGGGGGTTTCTTTTCCTTTGATTATTTCATTTTGTTCAGATAATGTGATTTGATCAATTGGTTTGATTCAGAGAAGCAATATGTGATCAGTGAGATGATTTTTTCCACTTCTTGTGTTTGTTGAAATCCTTCTATTTGGTTGCGGTAGGATTTGTTGTGGCAACAAATGGCACTACCTGATCAGAGCTATCATATACTGTTTGCAAGCACTGTGGCGACATGATAGTTTCTTCTGATCTTTAGTCATCTTCTGTGGCTTCTTAGGATATATTTCCTCTGCTCTTTATTCCGTTGTTACTCCAGGTTATACTGCTCAATTCACCTCGTTTTACCAGTGTCAAGTGATTACTTAATGATGGATTTATGAAATATGATGCAGAGGCTGGAATTCAAGATTGGGTTTCTCATGTACTCTAATTATGTGATCATTTAGGATCAACTGACGAATTAATTGTGTTCGCTTTTCATGATTCAGAGCATTTAGAGGAGCAATTATGAAGCTATAAATGTCTTATTCATTTGTTCGTTTGTGTTATTGAGTGTTTGCTGCTTTTGCTGTAGTATTGTAAGGATCTGATGAATATCATGTTCGAACGGGTTGGAGTTGTTGGATGGCTCCAGAGATACAAGGTATTTCAGGTTCTGTTTATCTATTATATGGGACTCATACACCATCTCTTTCACCATTCTTGTTCCTACTCAGTCTATTGGACGACTGCTTAGAGCAAAAAACAGAGATGATTTGCTGACAGGGCGACTACTTTGGTACTTGAAATTATTCATATTTTGCGGGCTAGATGTGCATTATTATTGTGTTTTTTTGTCGTATTTGCAAGAGCTTGAGCTTGGCAATTGCTGAGGGCCGGAAAATCAGGGCCATTTCTTCCTTTAGATGTCATTTGCTTCCTCCTTTATCCTAATTGTTTGCTGTTATTCGATGACTAGGGTCCTGTCTGAGATAACCTGCTCTTGGCTTTTTGGTTGGTTCTCCGAAAGTCCTGGTTGTGTACTTGTCCCTATATTTGCTCGTACTCTATACTTGTCTTGGCTGAATTCAAGATTGGGTTTCTCAAGTACTCTAATCATCTGATCATTTAGGATCAACTGACGAATTGATTGTGTTCGCTTTTCATGATTCAGAGCATTTAGAGGAGCAATTATGAAGCTATAAATGTCTTATTCATTTGTTCATTTGTGTTATTGAGTGTTTGCTGCTTTTGCTGTAGTATTTGTAAGGATATAATGAACATCATGTTCGACGGGTTGGAGTTGTTGGAAGGCTCCAGAGATACAATGTATTTCATGTTCTGATTATCTATTATATGGGACTCATCCACCATCTCTTTCACCATTCTTGTTGCTAATCAGTCCACTGGTCAACTGCTTTGAGCAAAAAAGCAGAGATGATTTGCTGAGAGAGCGACTACTTTGGTACTTCAAATTATTCATATTCCGTGGGTAAGATGTGAACTATTGTTGTGTTTTTTTTGTCGTATTTTCAAGAGCTTGAGCTTGGCAATTGCTGAGGGCCAGAAAATCAGGGTTATTTCTTCCTTTAGATATCATTTGCTTCCTCCTTTATCCTAATTGTTTGCTGTTATTCAATGATTAGGGTCCTGTCTGAGATAACCTGCTCTTGGCTTTTTGGTTGGTTCTCCGAAAGTCTTGGTTGTGTACTTGTCCCTATATTTGCTCGTATGGTAAATATAAAGTTTACGAATTTTTATTTCTTTTTTTTAATTGCAAATTCGTTGCATCTAGTCATGACCATGTTCATAACGAGCTAATGGTAGTGGTTTGCAGGTTGATCTTATAGTCTGTTGACGTTGCTTCTTCCAGTTGATAGCTTTGGGAGTAGTAAGATCTCAATTTTTGGTTGTAGTTCACCTGTTACTCAACATTTCATCAATTTTGTCCACCATAAGGCCCATCACATCTGTTGTTTTTGTTATCAGATTTCCTCTTGTGGAGATGCTATACTTGGTATATGTTTAATAGCATCATCAACTGCCAATCTTAATCTATGGTAACTCCTTCAAGGTTCTTTATAATCACTTTTCTTATCGTACATATATGTCTTGTTTTCACTGTTATCTAGTATTTGAGGGATGTTTGTATTTCAGTTGGTTTGTGGAATTATTCCTCCATCTAATCATGCCCTCATTTTAACAGCTTATGCGATTACCCGAACTTTCAGTTGTAGCTGTTTGGCAAATTTTAATTCTTTGACCTGTGCGAGGAGTAATGTGAAACATTAATTTATTATCTCTGTTGAAGGGCTGGTAGTGTTTGAAATAGTCTTGCTTAAGGGATCTAGGGACCCACTAAGTTAAACCATTCTTTATATTTGCGGCTATTGTTTATTAAACATTGTCTTCTTTATTGCCTTTTGTTGAATCTGCTTTATAATTAGTTAGTTCATGTTTTGGATTCGGTCAAATCCGGAGAATTCTGATTTGGTTTGTTTTTAAGGAGCTTTATTATCTTCTAATACGCTATCTCTGGTCATTTTTTCATATCTGACAGATTGTAGGATTCAGTACATCCTGGGTGCGTTTTGAATGACACTGTCGATTAGTGATTTTGTAGCTTTTACATGTAATTGAGGTATCTGTGGGTTAAATTTGTTTTAAGGTGCCAATAATTTCTTTTGGTTAGTGGTTTAATTGTT
Organism: Phoenix dactylifera; assembly: GCF_051530095.1. Taxonomy (NCBI): domain Eukaryota; kingdom Viridiplantae; phylum Streptophyta; class Magnoliopsida; order Arecales; family Arecaceae; genus Phoenix; species Phoenix dactylifera. The sequence goes on from NC_143197.1 coordinate 24,759,483, forward strand.
TTCTCCAGTTCGTTTCACCAGTACCCTGATTCGGTCATTTGACATATGGGGAATTGGACTGTTGTTGATGTGATAAGGTTAAGCTGTTATATTTGTTGCTTTTGCAGATCTTATGTTATGGGAAGCAATTTGCATTACTGTTTATATTGTGGCTATTGTTTATTGACTTCTGTCTTCTTAATTGACTGTTTATCAATGCTGGTTCAACACGAAATAAGAGAATGTGTTCCTTAGGGATCAAGGCAACTTCTGTAAAGTTATCCTGGAACCAGTTTCATTTTCATGTAGGCCCTAATGTTTGACTCCTTGTAGTGCTGGTGCGTCTTGGAAACTAAATGAATCCAGCAGGACTTAATTCTCGATGCACATTTGTTCAAATTCTGTAAAATTCTGGACTCAGTTACTTGTAAACAGTCTCATTTTCATTGTTTAGGCCCTAGTCTCTGACTCCATGGGAGTCCTACTTGGTGCATGTTGGAAACAAAATGAATCCAACAGTGGATAAATGAGTTAATATTTGATGCACATTATTCTAATTTCATCTTTGTTCCATACTGTTAATCATATGTGTTGGGTTATTAGCTTATTGATTCTTACATTTGTTTCACTAGAACCAGTGAAGGCAATTTGTAGGGTTTCCTCACTATTTGGTTTTATTAATTTTTCTCTAACCATGTTGTTTATAAGGTTAATTATTTCTGTTATTGCAGAAGAGCTTGTGCTGTAAGAGAACATCTAGGTGATGGACAAGGTTGCTAATTAAAATACTTGCAGCTGATTTGCTGTATCAAGTTTCTTAGTTTCATCTGTGTTCCAAAATCTCATTCATTCCTATTGCATTGATGTTTTCCTCTCATTTGTTTGACCAGTAACTTGAATGTTTAATGTAGTCTGGGTGAATTGGAGTATGATACGCTTTTTCATTCATGGAGTTCCTCAACCTAGACTTAGAATTGGTTTTATTAATTTTTCTCCTTACACCTAGAGTTCATGTGATAGGTCAGTTTGTACTTCCGCTATTGCAGAAGATCTTGGGCATCATGGGATAATCTTGCTTATGGGTATCTTGATATGAAAAGTTTGTTGTACTAGCCTTTCCCTACAGTAGCTGTTCATGTGGAATCATGAAAGTTAATTTATTATTTGTTCTGTTGCAGATGATTTTGTGCTGTGAGACAGAGTTTTGCCCATATGGAAGGGTTTGTCCTTGTTTATGTTGTACTTATTGTTTGATACCTTTATGTTCCTGATTACCCTTTTTTTTTCACTAGTTGGTTTTATTCCTTTGGGTTGATATTTTAATATTTCTTTCTATTTGCTTCACCAGAATATTGTTTTGATCAGGAAGGCAATATGGAGACTCACTTCTGTTGGGAACAAGATGGATGCTATGTTGATAAGTTGTTTTGCGGGTGATATGCTGTACTAAGTTTCATATCTATGTTCCAAAGTCTTATTAAACCTCTCATTCATTCCTGTGGTTCTAGTAACCTTGTGACTTCCTCTCATTTGTTTGACCAGTACCAAGGTTTTAAATACTGGTGGGACAGTGGGGACCTTGAGTGCTCAAGACAGTCTGGGTGGATTGGAGCATGATATGTATTTTTCATGGAGGGGGCTCCTCAACCTTGATTGTAGAACTTGTTCTACTACGTTTTTTTTACTCTTATGCTTAGAGTACTTGTTTAGTATGTTATTTCCGATGTTGCAGAAGATCTTGTGCGGCATTTGACAATCTTGCTCAAGGGCATCTTGATCTGATGATGGAAGACAATTTGCAGGAATTGAAATATAGTGATATGATTTTTATGAAGGAGGTTTCTCATCTTTGATACTGGAGTTATACAATTTCTCTTATACTAGCTGTTCAAGGGAAAGCGTGTATTTTTAATTTATTCTTTGTGCTGTTCAGCTGTAGGTCACGAATTTGCCCTAAGGGTTTGTTCTCACATAACCTACCTTTCCTTCTTTGATACTGATACCTTTATGTTCCTGATTACCCTTTTTTTTCACTAGTTGGTTTTATTCCTTTGGGTTGATATCTTAATAATTCTTTCTATTTGCTTCACCAGAATATTGTTTTGATCAGGAAGGCAATATGGAGACTCACTTCTGTTGGGAACAAGATGGATGCTATGTTGATAAGTTGTTTTGCAGCTGATATGCTGTACTAAGTTTCACATCTATGTTCCAAAGTCTTATTAAACCTCATTCATTCCTGTTGTTCCAGTAACCTTGTGACTTCCTCTCATTTGTTTGACCAGTACCAAGGTTTTAAATACCGGTGGGACGGTGGGGACCTCGAGTGCTCAAGACAGTCTGGGTGGATTGGAGCATGATATGTATTTTTCATGGAGGGGTTCCTCAACCTTGATTGTAGAACTTGTTCTACTACATTTTTTTTACTCTTATGCTTTGATACTTGTTTAGTATGTTATTTCGGATGTTGCAGAAGAGCTTGTGCGACATTTGACAATGTCGCTCAAGGGCATCTTGATCTGATGATGGAAGACAGTTTGGAGGAATTGGAATATAATGATATGATTTTTATGAAGGGGGTTTCTCATCTTTGATACTGGAGTTATACATTTTCTCTTATATTAGCTGTTCAAGGGAAAGTGTGTATTGTTAATTTATTCTTTGTGCTGTTCAGCTGTAGGTCACGAATTTGCCCTAAGGGTTTGTTCTCACAGAACCTACCTTTCCTTCATAATTTTTGAAGAATAGAGAGGAGAATGGTATCTCATGGCCTTTCCTCTCTTTTTTGGTCAAATGTTGCCTCAAATGGACTTAAACCACTCCGAACCGAGCAAAACCTAATGGTTCCGCTTGGTTTAGTTTGAGCTGGTTCACAATGGTTTCCTAATCAAGAGGCCAAATTGACTTGGTTTCTCACCAGTTCGAGATGCCCCGAATTGGGTAGTTCGGGTCAGTTTCGCATAATCTTGATTTCTTGGTTAATCTCATGCAGTTTATCATTTTGTGATTGATGTTGGCAGTTGTTTCATGATTTCCTGTTGCATTAGTAACCTGGGGATTCTCTCATTTGTTTGACCAGCACTGTGAGTTCTCAATATGCTATGGCTGCATTGGAGTATATTTGTTTTTTCATGAGGGGTTTCCTCCCTTTGATTATTGAATTGATCGTAGTATTTTTTTTTCCCCTTATGCTTTTAGTTCATGTCTTTCTTAGTTTGTTATTTGTGATGTTGCAGAAGAGCTTTTGCAACATGGGACAATCTTGCTGAAGGGTATCTTGGTCTGATAATTGAAGAAAGTTTAGAGGAAATGGAGTGTAATGCTGTGATTTTTTTTTAATGAATAGAATTTCTAATCCATGTTCGGGGAGCTCATTATGCTAGCTTTTTTGTGCAGTAGCTGTTCATGTGGAACCATGAAGGTTAATTTATTATTTGTGCTGTTGCAGATTAGCTTGTGCTGCAGGATACAATTTTTCCCCATATTTGCCAATATGGAAGGGTTCACCCTTATTTATATCATAGTTAGTATTTGATGCCTTTATGTTCCTAATTACCTTTTTTTTAATAGGTGTTTCTTTTGATTAGTATCTTAGCAATTTGGGTTAGTATTTTAGAAATCTTTTTATTTGCTTCACCAGAACCTTGATTTGATCAGTGAAGGCAATACTAGAGGATTAGGGTTAAGAAAGGATTTTTCATGACGAGGTTCCTAACTTCCACTGATAATCTAGGGGTCACAGCATGTGGGGCATGACAGTGAAGATATCGATAAGTGGATCTGCTTTTTATATGCTGTATCGAGTTTCATATCTATGTTCCAGAAATGTCATTTGTGTTATTAATGACCTGGTGATGTTCTCTCATTTGTTTGACCAGAACCATCGGTTCTCAAGATAGCTTGGGGGATTGGATCATGATATGCTCTTTTGATGGAGGGTGTTCCTCAACCTTTATTATAGAATCGATAATATTTCTATTTTTTTCTCGAACTTAAAGTTCACGTCATAGGTTTGTTATTTCTGATGTCGCAGAAGAGCTTGTACAACATCAGGCGATCTTGCTCAAGGGCATCTTTACCTGATAATGGAAGACAGTTCGAAGGAAATGGATCATAGTGATATGATTTTTTATTAAGGGGGTTTCTCATCTTTGATAGTGGAGGTATTATACTACTTTTTCCTATACTAGCTGTTTATGGGGAATGGTGAAAGTTACTATATGGTTTGTGCTGTGGCGGTAACTTCTGCTGCAGGTTATGATTTTGCCCATGTAGAAGGGTTTGTCCATATTTATAGTTGGCCATTTTCAAGATTAATTTATAATTTGTCAATCTTTGTTCTAAACACTGAAAGTATGATTAACTGGGATTAAGAAAGTGTTTTCCATGATGGTGCTTTCTTGCTTCCACAAATTCTTTAGGAGTCCAGCATGTTGGAAATAACACATTACTATGTTGGGTTTGCAGCTGATATGCTATATCAAGTTTCTTAGTTTCATCTATTTTCCACGATCTCATTCATCCCTGTTGCATTAGTGACCTGGTTAGCTTCTCCCATTTGTTTGACTTCCTTGAGCGCACGAGACATTTTGGGGGGATGAGAGAAGGTATGTTTTGTTTTTTATGTAGGGGGTTCTTCAACCTCATGAGCGTTGCAGAAGAGCTTGTGCATTTGGGGCATTCTTGCTCAAAGGTACTCTTGATCTGATAATGGAAAATAGTTTGGAGGAATGAAATGATAAAGGGGGTTTGTCATCTTTGATAGCGGAGTTAATATTTCTATTCTTTCCTGCACTACCTGTTCAAACTGTGGAGGTTAATTTATTATTTGTTCTGTTGCCGAGTTTGTGCTGTAGATTACAAATTTGCCCTTCTGAAAAGGTCTGTTTCTAATATCATAGTTCTTATTTATATACCTTTGTGTTCCTAATTTCCATTTGCAATCTTAATTTAGAATCTGTGAAACTTTATTCTCAGTACCGAGGTTTTTGTTTTGTGTTATTATCTTAGCAACCCTGTTATTTGCTTTTCAGAGCACCTCATTTTGATCAGCGAAGGCAACATGGGGGAGTTATTAAGAAAGAAATTTTCTTGATCCACTTTGAAGAGAAGGGTTTGCATCTTTCAGTTTATGTTGTGAGGGTTAGGTCCACAAGATACCACAGCTTTTGGTGTTATATGATTCACCTCTGAGTAATGAGTTAGTAGTTCAATCCTTTTTGATTCTTATCTTCCTAGTAAACGGGCGTCCAGGGCGATAGGTTGTTTTACATATGAATTTGATTGTGCTATGTTTCTCGCTCTATCTACAGTGTTACATTACAGAGTTGAAGAATAATTTATTAGTATTTCCATCACAGAATGGATTCTGTTTTGGGTGACATTTCGGGCTTACCACCCATTTAGACCTGTTCGTTCAGCCGAGCAAACTAGGGAGATGTCAAACCAAATTCCTTGTCTGAAATGGCAACGTTAGTGAGCTGGTTAAAATGCATGGAGTGAGTGTGAAAAGCTTCATGAGGCAGAGGGAGAATGACATAAGTCTTTCGCTGTTGAGGTGCAGTTCTAATGTAATGAGGGATTTCCAATCGGAGATTGTAGAAAGACGGTAAGGGCTACCCATTAGTTACGGTGTACGTAGTTGTTAAGATGAAGCTTCGTTTGGTGTTGATTCTAGACTAGACTGGAAATAACCTGATGAAACTGACCTGCTTTCTTGATTGCTTGTTTATCAAGGATGCGGCATATGGGATGCACATTATTTTTTGATGAGGAAGGACTCGGACTTTTTGATCTTGTTGGTAACAGCCGCACTGAAGGGAAAACGCAAACATGGAACATGGGTGGGGAAACATTGATGGTCTGACACACCTCATGCATTGAGATATTAAGGGAGTTGGTGTTATATAGTAAAATAGATAATGGGATTATTGATGGTTTTTGTATACTATAGGCTATGGAGGTAAGTAGATTTTGGATTTGGTTATCTTTGATGATCCTTTTTTTTATTTCATAGTGTTGAAGCTATCTTCTAGCTCGTATTCATCTTCATGCAGTGCCAGTTCTTTAGGAGCGAAAGCATATGATATGGAGGCTATTTTGTTAAGTGGCTTTGTAGCTGATATCTCTTGGTTCAAGAATATCACTCATTCTTATTGATCTAGTAACCTGGTGATCATCTCTCATTTCATTGACCCGCTTCTTGATCGTTATAGGATGTACGCACAAATTGGAGTATGATATGACCTTTTTCACTGGCGTTGTCCTCAGCCTTGATTGTAGAATCAGTTATAGTCATTTTCCCTGATACTTAGAGTTTGTGTGATAAGATAACTTGTTATTTCTGTTGTTGCAGAAAAGCTTGTGCAACAGGGAAACAATCATTCTCAGGGTATCTTGATCTTGAAGACTATATGAAAGACTGGAGTGTAATGTTGTTATTTTATATTAAGAGGGTTCGCTTTGGGAGTTTGCGATATTTTTTTTCCTACACAAACTATTCACATGGAAGATTGATTTGTGCTTATGTTGCAGCATGCAATTTTTCCAAGGCGAAGAGCAGAGTTTGTCCTTTAAATCCTAGTCATTGTTTACGTGCATTTGTGTACCTAATAATCACCTTTTTCCATTATTAGCTTGTGTTCTCTTAATGTATCTGGTCCCTTGGTATATTTTGGAAAATGCTGGATTATGATTTGTAATGGGCTTCATTTTTTTCCTGTTGGATTTGCACTATATTGCTTGTCTTGATAATCATGAAACTATATTTCGTAGGCTATGGCGTGTCTTAGAACTGATATAATAGTAGCTGCTACCCTTATTCTGGGCCTGTTTTTTTCATACTTGTTCCAATTACTTAAATATTTTGTTATCTTTGGCAATCCTGTCATTTGCCTTACCAGAAAAGTGATTTGATCAGTGAAGGCAGAATGGAGCAGTCCAAGTAAAGCGGTGATTTTTCATGCATTGGTGTGTATGGGAATTGATATATATTCTGCTACTGCTGAGTGACTTAGTAGCTGTTACATTTTAGCTGCTATTGCTGAGTGAGTGAGTAACTTTTGATATGGGTCAGTATTTCTCTCTTTTGCTTCACCAGAAATTTGATTTGATCAGTGAAGCCACCATGGGGGAATCCAAGGAATGAAGCAACTGTTGATGATGGCGGTAGTCAAGGTTCGCCGTACCGGTACCGAACCCCGTACCGGTGCCGCACTAGTATAGGCGTACCGAGTGTCGGTACGGTACCGTACGCTCGGTACCGACCGTACCGACATTGGTGTACCGATACCAGTACCCATCGGTACGGGTACGGTACGCTCGGTACCGACTGGTACCGACCGGTACAGCGAACCTTGGCGGTAGTACTATAGGTGACATTTCAGCCGATGAATGGAAGGGGCTCACTGGCTTATGCGATTTCATTATATTTTAATTATTTACATTACTGTTGGCTTCTTAATTTCATTATCAGATAAAGATTATTGATGGTTTTACTCTATTGTTGCTTGCAAGTGGATGTAGATTTCTAGAAGATTTGCATTTAATAAGGTAGTGAGTTTCTTGAAGATTTGCAGTAGTCTTTTTGACTTGGCAATCGAATCTGGTTTCATGTGACTTTTTTCTTTTTGAAAAGAATTCCAGTGGATTGAGTTTTTTTTTTTGGTTGGATCTGGGAGTGCTCTTTTGTTAATCTACACGTATTTGTTGCAATGTATTTTAATCGCTTTTGAATATTTCCAATCCGACAGTATGAGTTCAGACTTGCTTATGATTTTCCTGCTGCCAGTATTACAGTTTTTGGTATTCATTTTAATATTTCTATTTTTAGTTTGAAAGCATCACACAAGCATTATTTTGCAGCCTGATTAGTGGTTTCTGGATGTCTCAAAAGAGATGTTCCTGATGCCAATTCAATGTTCCTATAGATTCCATCTTACAGTGTTGGACAAGATAGGCATGATTCAGAGGATGAATTTAAGTTAAAGATTTGCAGTAATTAAGGAATTTTTTGCGACTTGGTTTTTAGGGTTCGCAGAATTTTGAGCTGTTTGTTCTTGTTTGAGGATTTGACGATTGAATCTGGTCTCTTGTGGTTTAGTTTCCTTTTTTTCCTAAAAAAGAATCCAAGTGGTTCAGGTTTCTTTCTTCTGGTATTGGGGGTGCTCCATCGTTAATCTGCAGGAATCAGCTGTGGTGTATTCTGATTGGATTTTTGAGTATCGCCAATCTGACAGTCCGAGTTCAGATTTACTTCATGATTTTCTTGCATTCGGTTGAAGCACTGGTGCTGGGGTTACAAGTTTTCAGTATTTGTTTTAATAATATTTTCAGTGTGAAATCATCATGGAAGCAGTTTCTATGTTTCGGAGAATGTTCCTGATTCTAAGTCGGTGTTATTTTGGTTTCCATATTCTGATGTTGGACATCAGAGGCATGATTTAGAGGCCGGAAGTTCTTGTGAAGGGGGTTTCTTTATTACATGGTGGTTTGATTAGTTGGTTTGAAACATGATGAAAATATTATTGTGCAGTGTGACAGTGATTTCTAATTTTGATGCTTAATCTAATCATGGTTTTTGATTCTTGATGGTTTCTCTAGGTTCCAATTTTTGAGAAGGCTGCCCTTGTTTTCCAAGTAATTCAACTCAAAGAGATGATGTTAAAGCAGGTGTCCACATTGGTTTTGTTTTGAAGGGGGTTTCTTTTCCTTTGATTATTTTCATTTTGTTCAGATAATGAGATTTGATCAATTGGTTTGATTCAGAGAAGCAATATGTGATCAGTGAGATGATTTTTTCCACTTCTTGTGTTTGTTGAAATCCTTCTGTCTGGTTGCGGTAGGATTTGTTGTGGCAACAAATTGCACTACCTGATCAGAGCTATCATATACTGTTGGCAAGCACTGTGGGGACATAATAGTTTCTTCTGATCTTTAGTCATCTTCTGTGGCTTCTTAGGATATATTTCCTCTGCTCTTTATTCCGTTGTTACTTCAGGTTATACTGCTCAATTCACCTCGTTTTACCAGTATCAAACTGACGAATTGATTGTGTTCGCTTTTCATGATTCAGAGCATTTAGAGGAGCAATTATGAAGCTATAAATGTCTTATTCATTTGTTCGTTTGTGTTATTGGGTCTTTGCTGCTTTTGCTGTAGTACTTGTAAGGATATAATGAACATCATGTTCGACGGGTTGGAGTTGTTGGATGGCTCCAGAGATACAAGGTATTTCAGGTTCTGATTATCTATTATATGGGACTCATCCACCATCTTTTTCACCATTCTTGTTGCTACTCAGTCTACTGGCCGACTGCGTAGAGCAAAAAGCAGAGATGATTTGCTGACAGAGCGACTGCTCTGGTACATGAAATTATTCATATTCTGTGGGCTAGATGTGAATTATTATTGTGTTTTTTTTGTCATATTTGCAAGAGCTTGAGCTTGGCAATTGCTGAGGGCCTGAAAATCAAGGTTATTTCTTCCTTTAGATATCATTTGCTTCCTCCTTTATCCTAATTGTTTGCTGTTATTCAATGACTAGGGTCTTGTCTGAGATAACCTGCTCTTGGCTTTTTGGTTGGTTCTCTGAAAGTCTTGGTTGTGTACTTGTACCTATATTTGCTCGTGTGGTAAATAGAAAGTTTGCGAATTTTTATTTCTTTTTTTTTTTATTTGCAAATTCGTTGCATCTAGTCATGACCATGTTCATAACAAGCTAATGGTAGTGGTTTGCAGGTTGATCTTATGGTCTGTTGATGTTGCTTCTTCCAGTTGATAGCTTTGGGATTAGTAAGATCTCACTTTTTGGTTGTAGTTCACCTATTACTCAACATTTCATGAATTTTATCCACCATAAGGCCCATCACATCTGTTGTTTTTGCTATCAGATTTCCTCTTATGGAGATGCTATACTTGGTATATGTTTAATAACATCATCAACTGCCAATCTTAATCTATGGTAACTCCTTCAAGGTTCTTTATAATCACTTTTCTTATAATACAGTTATGTCTTGTTTTCACTGTTATCTAGTATTTGAGGGATGTTTGTATTTCAGTTGGTTTGTGGAATTATTCCTCCATCTAATCATGCCCTCATTTTAACAGCTTATGGGATTACCCGAACTTTCAGTTGTAGCTGTTTGGCAAATTTTAATTCTTTGACCTGTGCGAGGAGTAATGTGAAACATTAATTTATTATCTCTGTTGAAGGGCTTGTAGTGTTTGAAATAGTCTTGCTTAAGGGATCTAGGGACCCACTTAGTTAAGCCATTCTTTATATTTGTGGCTATTGTTTATGAAACATTGTCTTCCTTATTGCCTTTTGTTGAATCTGCTTTATAATTAGTTAGTTCATGTTTTGGATTCGGTCAAATCCGGAGAATTCTGATTTGGTTTGTTTTTAATGAGCTTTATTATCTTCTAATACGCTATCTCTGGTCATCTTTTCATCTCTGACAGATTGTAGGATACAGTACATCCTGGTGCGTGTTGAATGACACTGTCGATTAGTGATCTTGTAGCTTTTACATGTAATTG